>NC_048308.1:3627339-3897776 GCF_013100865.1 Trachemys scripta elegans | reverse complement strand
GACGTGCTCCCACTTGAGCTCCAGCCTGGATAGCCCCAGGCTGCGGCCTAGTAGGAGGCCAAGGGGTACTGGGGGTTGCAGAGGGCAGCCCAGGGGTAGGCCAAGGCAGCAGGTCCAAACCCAACCTTGCCTGTGATGAGTGGCCTATACTGTAGTCTGCCCCAAGGAACGGGGGCTAGTTGGTGACTGGCAGTGGCCTTATTCTGAGGTGAGGTAGGGATAGTGGGTGGGGGTTCCCCAGGGAGGGGAGACCCTAGTACTGAGGGGTGTACAGCCAGGGGCAGCACCCCAGATACAAGGGCACCGGGGTCCGGGAGGGACATGGGGCCAGAGGACAGGCAGATCCCCAGCCTGCAGAGGGCGCTCTGATGGCTGGATCGAGCTAATTCCCAGAGTCACCAGCAGGAGGCGCCGCAGGGATGAGTCCGCCCCTCTACACAGGGCTTTAGAAAATGCTGCCAGGTACCTACACATCTCAAAAGGGCTAAAAAAGGGCTTTCATGAGGTTGTGAACATCTCCTCACCCCTGGCATCCAGATCCCTTTAGGGAGACGAATAACACTGAAGGAGAGACAGAATGAGAGACTATTCCAAAATGGACGTAGGCCCTGACCCAAAGCATGACTCCACCTCACCTGGACTTCAGGAAAGCTTTGATCTGTAGCCATCTTGGCTGAAAAGCGATTGGGCATTTTTTCTCCGGTTAAGACGCTATTAGGCCAGAACCACTGAGAACCAGGATTCTTCCATTGGGAAGATAATCTACTGAAGTCACCTACTGAGGTCCAGGGACTTGCCCCACACCTGAATTTGGCCAGCTAAGTTTATTCTGCATTTCCCATCCACCCCCTCCTTTCACTCCCTCCCATATTTTAAAAACACCAGTTGGGGTTTCACATGCGAGGAAAAAGACCAATGAGCTTAAATTAAATGTGTGCAGCAGTGATGGTGCAGGGACCATAACGTGCAGACAAAGCCCCGCTCTTCAGATCAGTGGCTCAGCTTGTCTGGAACGCTGTCGCCAACAATGGCCGGCATCAAACGCTGCAGTGGAAGGTATTCGATTCCCCGCAAGGGACACGCCTCTTCCTGGCCTCCATCAGTCAGCAGTTGGCCTACTCCTTGAAGAACGAGGATTTATTGCCTTGATTGTTCACCCTGTTTGATGTAATTGTGGAAGTTCTCCTTACCCACGTCAGTGTCTGATCTTTTTTTTGGATAGTGCTCAACTATTGGCTTCAGTAATATCCTGCGGCAATGAGTTCCACAGGTTAATGGGGGGGGGGGGAAGAGAACAAATTTCATATCTCAACTCTGACCTTCACCCTCACTGAATGGTCATACACCACCCTGGTGGAGGGGTATTATTTAGTCTCCTATGGAGTACACATGTTAACAGCACTGAAGAGGAATTTCAGGGCTTGGTTAGCCTTCTCCCGGCAATAGAGAGACGGACAGGGAGCAACTGATCTTATCGGACAGGCAGCGCCTGCCACACAGGGATCCAGCCGTTCCACAAGATGGAGAGCAGACACCATCTCATATGCTCAATAGCAGCCAGAGACCTGCCTTGTGCCTTGTGTGGCCCACTGAGCCTTTGGCAGCAGGGATCTCATTGCTGGGGCCAGGGTAACACCGCGAGGACACTACCTGAGACGGCGACTTAGGGATGCCAGCCCCGGGTGTTTCCAACGAGGACGGTTCCAGCTCATGGTTGACGGTCTTGATCTCGGGGCTGGTGATGGGGGTCCCGTCGGGTGGAGGCGAGGGGCTTTTGTTTGCTTTCGCAGGGGCACTGTCGCTGCAGGAGAGAAAACAAAGGAGAGTCAGAACCAGCCCCCGAATGAATTATTCTGATCAGACAGACTGATCCAGCCAGGCCTCGTGGTCTCAATTCTCTCCCCACTTCAATGCCCACACCTGCAATCAGGGACCCTCAGTCCAGTACCAGGCAGAGTTTATAAGCTTCTGAGCAGCTTCTTGCTGAGTCACCAATGCATTGTCTTTCTGCAGTAGGAACTCATGCAGATCACGATATATTAACCTAGGTCACTCCCTTGCATGCACATGAATGAGACACACTGAAAAAACAGAAATTCTGTCCTGTGGCATTATATCGACACCCACATAGGTGGCTGCCCCACACAGACCTCTGCCACGTGAGCTAACAAAGTAACTGACAGCAGTAGCAGGTTGTCATCCTCTGTGGGGACCAGCACGAGAGGGGGACAAGACCCTTTGCCAGAAGGTGTCACAGATATTTGCTGACAGCAGAAGAATGCTGAGACTCATCCCAGGCTCTCGAGGGCAGTGTGGTCTAGAGGACAAAGACTCATCGAATCATAGAATATCAGGGTTGGACGGGACCTCAGGAAGTCATCTAGTTCAACCCCCTGCTCAAAGCAGGGCCAACACTGGTTCTGCTCAAAGCAGGACCAACACTCAGCTGCCCGTTTCCCCAAGCTTGACCCCCTTCTGCCCGGTTGCCTCCAACCTGTCCCTCTCCTGGTATTGTCTGTTTCCCATCCGTTGCCAGCCCCATTCTCCGTACCCAGCCAATCCCAGTTGCCCCACCTCAGGCTGCTCAGACTTGTCCCAGTCTTCTTACCCAGCCAGTCCCAGCCTCCCCCTCCAGACTCAATCTCCATCCCAGTGTCCCACTATAACTTCCAGTCCCGGTAATTCCCCGCTTCCAATCCTAGTCTTTTTTGCCTTTCCCAGTCCCCCTCCCCCCCTTAGCTCCTTGTCCCAGGCTCCTTGCCCATTCAGTCAGAGTTCCCCCTTCCTGGCTTCTCATCCTACCTGTCACCTCCCCCACCCCCAGTCCCTATCCCCACTGGCTCCAGGCTCCTCCGGGCTCCTTGTCCAATCTCAGTCTCTGCCCCAGCCCACTGGCTCCCAGCTCCCCACCCCCACCATCTTCCCAACCCAGTCTAAAATTGGATGGGACTCAGAACCTCGGTCCCCATCCCACAGGGCAACAGTGCACTCCCTCTATGTATGTCCACTTGAAATAGACATGCCCCATGGTGTCCATGTTCTGGTAGTCACTGGCTAACAGTGGAATGTAGAAGCTCACGCCAATGGAGGATGCACTACGGTCTCATGCTTAAATGCATCGAATCTTGGGACAGGGTGGGGGAAGAACCAAGAGGCACTTAAAGATTCCTTTCCATTCAAAGCAAGCATCAGCCTTTGAGCCCCCGATCCCACCTCATTCCCCAACCTCACAGAGACACCCCCAAGAAGCAGTCACTCCACACTCTCATGCAGATCAGAGGTTTCTAAGACGTTCACAGCAGCAGCATGACAACAAGATGCAAAAAACCCCAACAGCTTTCTGTGCCGACAGCTCTCACCCTGTGGGTCATATGGACCTGGAGAAGAAGCGGGTGCTTGTTGGGAGGAAACCAGGAATGGGTCACAAACACGCATCCAACCCTCCTGCTCTTCAACTTGACTGGATTTGCCTACTGAGTCCTCCTCAGATGTTCCTTAAGCTACCGCAGTGGGGGAGCCCGTGGGAAGGACTGGGGGACCCAGCTGAGGAGTGGCTAAGTGAGGAGGTGCTAGGAGGGAAGAGGCTGAGAACTCCTCCTGTAAATCAGAGTCACAGCAACCTCAATATAAGCGGTGTGCAGCAAGCTAGTTAGTCACCTGTCAGTAGCAAGTACACCGCCTCCTCCTGTCCTGTGATTCCTCACTTCTAGGGCACAGAGGAAGGGCTGGCCTCACCAGGCTGACCCAGCGACTCAGTGAGAGTGCAGGGTATCGCCAGAGGAGACCCGGGTTTCAATCCTGGGCCGCAGCCTCTTGCTTCCCAGGCTGGAATAATTCCCCCACTCCAACAGTGCCCCCTGCTGGTGATTTCAGCAGTAGCGCACCTAGGAAGGAAGGGACGGGATGGGATTGCCTGGGACCAGAACCTTGCATGGGACTATTTTTTTAATCCTGCTCCCGTCCTGCCCCGCAATACCGGTTCCCACCCGCCGACGCACTGCTTCTTGCATTTTTATCCCACTCCCACCCACAAAAACCTTAGATCCCATAACTCCTGCAAGAGAGACAGATTCCTGCTGGCCACCAAATAATAATAATAAATAAAAAAAGTTGGTTAATATATTTATAAATGGAATTCAGGCACAATTTTTACCATTAAAAGAATTAAACAAATCTTGCTTAAACCATTTCGTGCTTCAGTGTTTTCCTGCAAATTGCAACACTCTGGTTTTTATTACCCAACCAATCCTGCTCACAACAAAGTACATGTTACCTACTCCCGCTGTTATGGCAGCCGGTCCTGCGGGACCCACGGGATCCCAGTCCTGTTGCAGGGCGCTGCCTGGGACTGTCTATGCCAGAAATATGGTAATTACAGGGGGGTGTCCAAAGAAACCTGGGGGAGGGGGGGGTATTCAGCTGTGGGAAAAATTGGGGATTGATTGCACGCCCCTATTCCCTACCACTGGGGGGAAATTATGTATTCTTCAGTTTGATTATAAAAAGCTTTATTGCTAGAGGGAAAACAACTATCCAGGATCCCCTCTGGGAAATGTATAAAAGCTCCTTGTTCTAGGGGACCCAAACACGCAGGGCTTCCTCCAGTCCACCAGATGTGGACAGCAAAGCCAGGGAGAATCCCACCAGCAGGGGAGTACCCAGGGGAACAATAAACCCCCAGTCAGGCAGCCATACGGGGCCGCTTCAATCCTGCTCAACTCCCATGAGGATCTAAATTACAGGCCAGGTGGCATTGCGCCATTGGCATCTGGGCCTGGATTTTCCAAAAAGGAAGGAAAAACTGCTCTGTGTACAGATGGGGGGCAGGGGTAGGACTGCTGTCATTTGTAACAGCCTTAGGCAATGCTTAATTTGTAAGGAATTAAGGAGCTCAAGCAATTTTTTTACATTCATGAGCGGTGGTGGGTCTCTCAACTGCCAGGCCTGTGACCTGCCAGGCCCAGCAGTACTGGCGCTCAGCCTTGGAAAGCGTTGGCACAAATTAAGCACTGGCCTGAGGGACACATTCAGTCCCAATATATGGGACTCTCTCATAGAAATGGAAGGGACCCTGAAAGGTCAAGTCAAGTCCAGTCCAGTCTCCAGCCTTCACTAGCAGGACCAAGTACGGATTTTGCCCCAGATCCCTAAGTAGCCCCCTCAAGGGCTAAACTCACAACCCCTGGGTTTAGCAGGCCAATGCTCAAACCACTGAGCTGTCCCTCCCCCCCAGGATAACATGATGCGAGTTTGGCCCTTAGAGTCTCAGTATAAATTTAAGCAAGGGATGAATCCCAGCCCCAGACTCCGCTCCTTGGGGTGCAAAGAACAAGATCCTGATATGGATTGGAGTAAAGACACCAGATCTCAGGTCCCCTCCGTGACTCCTGAAGTGGGTCATTTGTCCAAAACTGATGCATCTCACAGGGCCCAGATGATGCCCTAGGTACAGAATAGACACCACCCAGGCAGCTGTGTGCCGGCTTCCCCATCCATGTGCCTGGAGGGACTGGGGAAGAGGGGACTTCAGACTCCAATCCCAGTCACTCATTGGGGTCTCTGATGACACTGCCACCAGCTGTGGTACGGGCACCTGCCCCATCAGGAACTGATGCAACCAACCAACTCCTTCGCAGTCTTCAGGGGGCAGTTAATTTCAGTCCCTACCAGGGATCTGAACTGGTGCCCCATAGGCGAGAGGCTCCACACATCTAGCTGCCCCCTTCCTCCTTTAGACCCATCCCATTTCCTTCCACGCCTCCTGCCGTGGGTTTAGCAGGCCCCACACCAAAGCTCTCAGTAAGTCACTGCTATTTACAGCCAGCTGAAGCTTTTTGCTGCTCGGGGTAGGAAAATGCCAGTGCTAATTTTGTCTGACCCTGAACCTTTTCCAAGCCCAGGGTGGCGTCTTCATTCTGAACAAGCCCGCTGCTTCAGAGGCATGCGGCATTAGAGCTCATCCAGCAACCACCAATTAAACCCACTGCTGGGCTTCTGGGGCCTTCAGGGCTCCTAAGGGAACAGATCCCCAGAAATCACTTCAAAGCCCCACTCAGAACAAACCCTGCCTCTAAACCGACAGCTCAGTGTCTCTGGAGATACTCCAGGATAGGCACTGCTTCGGGAAGCTACAGGTAACCTGCCCCCTACTGACCAACTGGGCACTTGACTCTGGCTCATTGCAGCAGGGGTACAAGAAAAACACTTCCCTCTGCCCTCCAGTATGTTACCGGGAAATGATGCTAAGCCAAGGAATGACTCTGCTTTGGGGTTCTGGTCTCCCATGTGTAACGCATATACTAGGGACTGGCTCTAGCACATGTGCTGGGCAAGAACATCTATATCTATATCTCACATTACCAATATGTATTATCCATACTGTACATCTATCAGTGGGTAAATAGTAATAGAATAGCAATTATATAGCCTAAAGGGGCCTATGCTTTTTATATAACCCTGCTCACTTATGCTAAGTAACCCATAACCACTTGCATTTGCGGAAGCAAGCATTTGGCATACACAGAGAGGAAACTTGTCAAAATCAAGATACTTTTGTTCTGCGTCTTCGTACAAGCTAGGGAAGTACCTTGACAGAGCAGTCCCTGAAATGCTAGTCCCCAAAATGAAGGTATGTAACAACGCTTCACAAGACAGCTTCTTGGAGACGGGTATCGCGTTGAACCTTTTTCCTGTATTATATTCTTATTGGCTTATCACAGGAAACTTGACTGACATTGGCTCTTTGGTCTCGAATATAGCTTATAAATGAACGGAAGCGTAGTTGAGCAATTGGCTACACAATTTATCAACGCAAGCAAATTAACACAATCCAAAGACACCTTTATTGTGCTGCTGAGATTCAAAGCCCCTCGGGCCACCACCACCACCACCCCCCAGCCTGGACTGTTTTAGAACAGCCTATGTCAGCATTTGCAAATGGGACTCCCATGTGCTGCAACAATGCTGTTACACAGGAGGGGACACCAGTGGTTCCACTCTTTGTTCCCAGCCCAGTCGCCCCTCTGCAAACTCCCACGTGGCAGAGGGGTGGCATCTCAGCAGAGGGGCTAAGGATCCGATAGTGCCTTCTAGCCAAACGCAATGTATTCTTTAGCACCAGAGCACACTGATCTCTGGGGAATGGTAAGGGAACTACTACACACCCAGACATAGAAGGACACAAGTAGCACCACTATAACCTGCAAGCAGCAGATCAGAGCCTGGTCCCAACATGTGCTCCAGTGCCTGCAAATTTCTCAGCATTCCACCTGCACCAGCTCCACCCAGGGGGGAGCCCTAGTATAGTCAAAGCCCTGGCGTTTTAACGCAGGGTCATCTGGACCTGCTCTAAGCAAGATGACCCTGTGGCTAGAACTCTAGTGGTTGGTCTATACCAGAGCTCCCACTGTTGCAGTGTTAGTGCCATGAAGGGAAACGTGCGGAGATGCTGTACTTGGTGCAGGCACAGCCATTGCGTGGGATAACACTTGGGTAAAGCTATTGAGGTTTCCTGTTACTGGGGCCCCAGGATTACCGGACAGCAGTAAAAACAGACACGCAACTTGCCCCAATCTTAACCTTTCAGTTCCCCAATAAAAAGACTTAACATTAAAACAGTCGTCACTTATCCCCTTTCATCTGAGGAGCTCAAAAGTGTCTAAAAAATTCATTAAATCCCTCAACTTCCCTGTGAGAAGTATTATTATCTCCATGGTACAGAAGGGTAAGATTGAGGCAGAGAGAGCCTGAGGGCACACAGCAAGTCCGTGGCAGCGCTGGGATTCGAACCCAAGAGGCCTGGCTCCCAATCCTGTGTTTTAACCATTACACAGCACTGCGTTCTAGGAGCCAGCTGGGATTAGAATTATTTTTTCTGACCAGTCTTGGTAGAAAGTGTCAGCACAGAGTCTAAGGAACCCCCAAGCTAGGAAATGCTTCTACACAATTATGCACCTATTATTTTCTCCACCCCCACCCCTTCTGGTGCATTCAGTCCCTCTCCGAAGTCTCCCTTTACAAATACACTCAATCTCCTACGTGTTTCCACTTTGGTTACAACATGCACGTAGCCATCGGCTACAACCACTAGGCGGTCGGACTACTCTGTGTATTGAAACAGAAATTACAAGCATGTGCTTTTTAAAAGGCAAGAGGCTTGACTCCCCACTGCTTCTACCTGGTGCTGTGATTTGCACCTGCGCGATATGGTAGTGTTTTATAACCACATTGCACTGATCCATGTAATTGGTTATCACAAGGGGCAAAGCACGGGGAATCCAGGTTCAGCCAGAAGGAGGGTTGTAGCAACTTATTTTCTCTTACACATTCGAAAGGAGAGCTCCATCTTAGGAAAATGAGGCCTTTTTAACAGTCAAAAGTTGCACCAGTTTAAATCCGCTTTTAATCAAATCACACTTTTAGTTAAACCAGAGCAACTCTGAACCCAGACAAAACCTCAGGGTTCAAACAGTCATGAAGTCTAAGTGTCAGGGCAGAATGGACCTCCAGGTCATCCAATCTGACCTCCTGCGTGTCACAGGCCACTAATACCTCCCAGCACCCTCAAATGAAGACCAACAACCAGAAAGGGAGCCGGGATTCAAACCAAGAATAAAAAATTATTAGGATTAGTCAGACATGCAGAAATCTTCAATGATTCCACAGGGCCAGAAACACACCAAGTCATGCAAGGAACTCCGTTCCAGTCCCCAAGTTAACACACCCCCTCCCCCAGGCTGTTAGATCATGGCCTTATATTCCACTCAGACACGTCTCATAATGCTGCTCTCCATACCGGTACCTGCTCATCTTCTTCCTCAGCTTGGAGAACAGTTTAGTTTTCTTTCTGGTGGGGATGGCACACAATGATTTCCATTACTGGATAACACAGCCATGGAAGAGCAAATGTTAAGGTGCCCTGCACCAGTGAACCTAGTGCCACAGGATGATTGTAGTCAAGCCCTTCCTTCTGCTAGCTTCTGGATTTAGTCTAAGTGCTACGGGGCAGAGCACAGGACAGGACTCCCTGTGAATGGCAGGAACTTGCACAAGCATTGGCAGTGTTAAGAGTTGTGAATTTCCCCTGGGGACCCTGGGGCAGATCTGCACAGAGAGAGGCAGATGTGTAGAAAGCCAGACAGGCAGGGATCCATAAATAGTCTTGTTTCCCAGGTTGACAAATGGAGGTTGAGAAGTTACAGTCCCACAGCAAGCCAGCGGAAGACCTGGGGTTAGAAGCCAGAAATCCTGACTCCCAGTTCTCCATTCTCCCCACCTGCACTGAAAGCAGCTTACGCTGATCCCCTCCATTTACACACTCAAAGCACACGGGAATCACACCAGGCGCAGCTCCAAACAGCAGAATTCCTCACAAAGACAACACGCTGACATAACAGGGGAACCGTCCCATCTCTCCACCCATCTACAGCCATTTCCTTTCACTCTCGCCATCTCCAGCCCCTGTCCCTGTGTATACAAATGAGGGGAATCATCTGCTCTTATTGCAGGCCAGGATCTGCAATGAGAAAGGGAAGGGGCATTTCCCCAACCCCACCGGACAAGATTCCCCGGCAAGATGCTGGAGAGATGGCAGGAAACGCAATTGGACATTTCCTGCCATCTGCAAAAATCTATTGTCCCGACAAATGTTTGACGCCATCCAACCCCCTCCCTAGGTACCTGTGTGGAACGGCTCTATTACAGGACAGGTCTGGACCCTTGGTAGAGTCCAAAAGCAATGCAACAGGAGAGAGAAGGAGAATGCTTTTCTGTTTGCAAAGATCTCCATAGCTCTGACTCAGAGCACGTGTGGCGTGGGTCAGTGGGGCATGTCTGGGGCAACTGGGCATGGAGGGGAAAGACGGAGCCAAGCCCGTGAGTTTCTACACATACAGGGTTTTCCGTGTTCATTTTCCCTCCTAAGGGCATGAGCTCTCCCAGCCAGCCACGGTGCTCTGGGCCACAGGGGAGGGAGCTGGGTTGCCTCACATCCTACAGATGAAGCTGGAGACTTGCCTGGGCCAGAATTGCACTGATGGAAAATTTGATTTTCTTGGAAGCTTTTGTTGGGGAGGCCTCGCTGCTGGCCAGGAGTCACAAGTATTCATAAAAATAAACAAACGCATGTTGAGTTGTCGTTCCTGCGTTCCACTGGGCCAAAGTTAAAGCATCAGCTGCAGTCCTCCTGCCTCCTTATCCCTCTCTTGTGCTTTGTGCTTTCTATCCGAGCAGACTGCAGGAGAGCGTCCCAATCGTTTTGATTAACCAGGACTGGGTGCCTTCTGGAGGGAATCAGAGCTCCATCGTTCACGAGAGGAGACCTGACCCATATGACCCCATCCCAGTGGGCCGGCTGCATGAGGAAAGGGACCAGGGAAGAACCACCCTGTACTGCTGGGGTGGAATAACAGCTCCATTGAAGTCAATAACAAAACTCCCATTGTCCTGAAGGTGGCCAGGATTTCACCCCTGGTGTCTTTAGAACTGTACAGATCTCACCTGCTCCCCGCTGAGAATGCGTTTCTGGTGTGCAGGGTCTTTCTCAAGGTATGGGGCTGGGATAGGGTTTTGCAAGGTCACTGGACTCTATGGCCAAGAGCAGACCCCAAACTTCTGTGCTCACTACATCAAAGATCTCGTGCCTGCTATGGGACAATGGACAGGTGCTCTTCTGGAAGGGAAGGGGCAGGAAAGAAGGTCTGCTACATAGCACAGGACCTATCCGCCACAGGGTAGGAAATGTTCTAATACGGTAGTGCCCTATTCAGATCATAACATCATTTGTTAGAGGGCAGAAGAGTCCGTTTCTCTTTCGGTTCCCCCTGGACAATGTCACAGTCTTTGGGTTGCGAAGTCTGAAGGGGGATGTTTGCTAGATGGGGAAGATGAGACCAGTAGAAATGTTTCCAAGTTTCATGGAAGTTTGTGTCTACACAGGTAAACTTTGGCCCCCGACTTAGGATAACATCTTCCCCTTTAAAGTTGGTGAATCGTATAAACCCACTGGTACTGGGTTTTGTGTTTGCAACAAAGGGTTAAACTGGGAGGGGAAGGAATAGGAGTCCACAGGGGTCCTCACAGCTGCTCTAACCTTTCAACAGCTGTCCTGAAGCAAGGCACATAGGCTGAAGTTATCACTGACATCATGCTAACTCCCCCTACATGCTGATTTGGCATTTATGTTGCATTACTGCTCACCCAGCATGTGGGACGAGCAGCAGCTGGAAGCCAGAAGCCCGCATTGCTTCATCACTCACGCATTTGGATGGGAGCCAGATACAGCCTCAGCCAGAGCCCGCCCCTCCCGCCCCCTTAACTGGAAAGGCTCAAGAACCAAGGAGGATCAGATTCTGCTGAGAAAAAAAACCGGCTCCTGTGGACGCTAGCACTTTGCAGAGACTCCTAGGGCATATCAGGGGTCTGATGTTCCCTAAACACAAAGGCCAAACTCCCGTGAGGTTCTAACTGTACCCACAAGATTCGCTCGGGCAAAACCGCCATTTTCATGCACAAAATAGGTAATTGCGCACAAGAGTCTGCCAACTGGAGATTCGGGTTTGGTGACCAGAGAGGGGGCTGTGGGAGATAGGACATGGGGCTCTTGTGTCCGTGACTCAGAGGAGCTTTGGTCTTAGATGTGTGTCTATGAGGGTGAAGCCGATGATCTGGAAGTGGAAGTGTCCCATTGTGCGACCTGACCTGCAATGAGCAGCACTGGGTGGGTCAGTTCTGCCTCTTGGGGGTGGAATGATCTAGTGAGAGCCACTAGGTGACAGCCATATAGGGTGAGGCAGGAGAACTGAAATCAAGAGGATGCAGATAAAATCATTTCACTCTCCACTGTAGCAGACACATTTCCTCAGCAGCCTCCCACCTGCCCCTTCGATCTCTGCTCACCTCGGCTGTGCTTTAATGGGGAAGGCGTTGCTCGAGTACTGCTTGTCTAGGTTCATCAGGACATCGTTGAGGTTTTGGTTCAACTGTAAAAAGAAGAGAACCCTAAGAAGCAGGTGGGGGAATAGGGCTGGCTAGCCAAGGCAAAAACCAGCATCAGGACCATGACGCCCCAGGAGAAAGCACAGCGCTGGTGAAACTGGGCCCACCTTCGTTCCGGCCCTTCCTTGGCCACCCCCTTTTAACGGGAACATAATCCGGAAGCACTAAAGCAATCCGCGCATTCTTTAATGTTCCAAACCGTGAAGCGCCACCAGCACCCCCTGGGGAGCCTTTGTGTCTGATTTAGAAACAACCCGGCTCAGGTCTTTTCTATTTCCTGCCTTTCTCCACCCTCCCCGATATTACCAGGGACCTCTGCATGAGCCCAGCGGAAGCCTCGAACCTCATCTTTGTCCACGCCACCGGTTACTACTACGAAACGGCTGCGTCACAAACAAAATTACAGGCCAAAGTCACCGTTGGCACTAAGAGATCCCACTCCATCAATGTCAATGGTATTGCACCGTCCATGCCAGTGATTAATTTGATCCTATAGCTCTAATAAGAAGCAGATGACTCTTAAGGAACAAAAGGTCCTGGTTTCCTGCATGTCCCCAAACAAAAAAACAACTGGGGAAGAGACCTGCAAAACCATGTGACACAGGAAGAGGATTCTCTCTAAACCAGTGGTCCCAAAACTTTTCAGGGTCACGTTCTCCCCCCTTTACCCCTGTCTTCCCCCCTCTCTGCCCCCCAGAACCAAGGCTGAGAGTGGAGATGTGGCTCAGGGTGGGGGTGGGGGGAAGGAATGCAGACAGGGGTAAAGGAACCAAGACTGGGGGCATAGCTGGGGGTGGGGCTGGGGCCAGGAATGAAGCCCTGGCCGGGGACTGCGGTGGGGGCGCCCAGGGCAGGGAGTGAAGCTGTGACCGGGCCTCGGTGGGGGCCACGGCGGGTCATGGGGCCAGGAGGTGGAGCTGCGGCTGGGGGTGGAGCCAGGGCAGAGCTGGGGACAGAGCAGGGCTGGGTGGCGCTCCCTCTTTGCCCCCAAATGTTCCTCAAGGCCCCCCAGGGGAACATACCCCACAGTAAGGGGATCACTGCTCTAAGCAGACAGGTTTCCCAAAGTTTTCCCTTATAAAGTACTGGAGTATAACAAAAAACCATTGCCTTTAACAATAGTGTTACTACAGTGGTTTGTAGCATTACTGTAGAACACTGGATTATTTTTGTAAGGGTCCCTGTGAAGTATCAGCAGAACTTGAAGCTAATGTTTAAATCATGCCAGCCGTTCCCTCACTGTGAGTGGTTACGTCTGGGAATTTAACGACCATAATGTTGCTTGTTGCTTAGCTGCTGTATTGTTGCCCGGACTACAGTTGGAGAACAAAAGTATCTGTTTTCACTTGGGCTCCCTGTCTCCTCAGGAAAGATTAGCAGGATGTATAGAGAGTGTATAAATCATGCGGGCAATGCACAACCCTGGAGGACTCCAGGAGTTATTTCAAATCTGGTTTTTAAGTTAAATGAAAACAAGAATTCTGGATGAAAGGGTCAGTGTGTTGGCCTTGCTACTCGCTACCCCTCAGACCTCTTCAGGGCCTGGCTAGGCAGTTACAGAACAAGCATGGAGCAACTAAGCCATCTGCTCCTTGAGATACTCCTTATGGCATTGAAGGCTTACTACAGATGGCACCTTTGCTACCAGTTCATCCATTTTAGTAAGTGAAACTCCTTTACCCAAAAGTTTGAAGGTGCGGAATCAGACTGGCTTCATTCATTGCTTCTTTGACTCTAGGCGGGATCCACTGATCTTAGGGGAATACGCTCCGGTCAACAATACTCCCAGCTGAAACCCGTAAGATTCCCTGCAGTGACCGGATGGCTATTTAAACAGGGATGTTAGGATTGTAAAGCCATCAAGAGAAGTGCCTGGCCTCAGCTTGGTACGGGCCTCTTGTCCAGCCCTGGGTGCATTTGCTGCACTGCACAAGTGACTATGAACGATAACAGCATGGCAAATGAATAAAAGGGCCAGCAACCTTACCTTGCTCATTTCTTTATGGAAGTTCTCTTCTAGGCCCGCTATACTCTGGAATGTGTTGACATAGAAACCAACACGACTGCCAAATGAAAACAGAGCAAAGATTAGTGGATACAGGTGGCTCTTCCAAGATCTGTGGACTTGGTTTCCTTTGCTAATACCCCCCCCACACACACTCCACGCATTTCACAGATAAGCTGCGCTCTCTCTCCATCCTAACAGCAGTGTAGGTCAGGAAGTCCCCAGACAGCCCTGTGGGCTGGGGCGACTCCCACATGGCAGCAAAGCAAAACAGACACTAGTTACTGAATAAAGCAGGCCAGTGGGGCCTATAGGAGATGGTTGGTTCTAGCAGAAAGGGAGAAGACAGGCCTGTCAGGGCACTTTTCCTAGTGGACCCACCCCAAGCCATTCTCCAGAGTGGCACTGGCCAGGGACCAACACCCCCCCTGTCCTCCCTTCTGAAAAGAGATGCCATGGCAACAGTAACCACAGGGGGAAAAACAGGAGGGTTGAGCAGGAAAACCCCAGAACTCGAGCAGGCTTTAGGGGCCTGGTCCCAGACACACTCGCTATGTGACTCCCAAATCTAGTGATTTGAGTCAAGCCAAGAAAAGTGCTGTCCTGCCTGCTGGGTTTTCTTCTCTGAAGAAGGGGAGCGACCCACCGTCCCTTACACGCGGGGCGCGTCTCTCTGCTGACAGGACAGAGACAGCTAGAGCTGAGCCCTGAGACGCAAGAGTTCAGCCAGATGGTGCTCTCCCAGCAATTCGTAATGGAGGACAACTAACTGGAGCAGCTTGTAACCACCCACGTGGAGGGGAACACACCCACACCCACACCCACCCTGGCCTGCTAGGCAGTGAGGTTAGCAGGCGGCCAAGAATTACCCAATGTCCCCCAATTAGGTGTTCCGTTAGGGTGCGTGGCTCAAATCGTATGGTCACCCCTCATGCAGGGTGGGTGGGTGCAGCAGATCTGTCCTTCTCAGGGGAGAGACATGGACGGAAATGTTTCGTCTCCGCTAGTGACCAGCGGAGAGCTGGTCTCACCTATCACAGCTGGGGAAGCCTTAGGAATAGGCTACACGGCTAGAAAGCTAGAGACCGACTACAGGGGGACAAGCTGGTTACTTGGGGGTCACGGGGTTAAGGGCCCTGCTGCCAATAGCCAAACTGACAGATGCCTGAAGCTGGCAGAGGCCAGATCCTCAGCTAGTGCAAACTGGCAGGGACAGACTCTGCCTGTTGCCCGACTGCCCGCTGCGAACCCAGCACCTTGAGGGTGGGAAGGGTTTGTGCAGGAGTAGAAGGGGGTTGGGTTAGGTACGTCGGGGCAGCACCAAGCCAGGGTTGGCGCTGCCCCACGTTCTCCTCAAAGCAACGTGCTCTCCGGAGCTGCAGCCCAGCTCTTGCTGTGAGGCGGGTTTCTCCTGAGGAGTAGGGCCCTTGCCTCTGCTTCCTCAGGAGAGAGCCTGGCGCTGTCTGGGTGGGACACCTACCAGCCAGAGAGAAGCCTTTGGGGTTGGGTGAGGAGGCGGGGGGACCCCCTGAACTCAACCCACTCCTGCCGGGCGTCTGTCTGGCATCCCCTCAGGCCAGGGTGGGGTCGGGAACGGCACTCTCTGCAGGGGCAGAAGGGAGCGTGTGGGCACAGGATCGGAGCAGGGGATGAAAGCGGGGGCAACTGCTGGGTGCTTTACAATAGCAGACAAGGGAGAGCGCGCAGCCTGTGCCCTCAAAAAAGCCAGACCACAGGCAGCCCCACCCCACCCTCAGACCAAGACAGAGCCACAGCTCCAGCTGCCTCCATCTGATGGGCAGAGGGATCCCAATCTGCATGACGGGGACCAGCAGGGGAGAGAGCTCCCCAGCAGGCACTGGTGCAACCGCTGCACTGCTCGCAGCCGGCGGCTACATCACTCACACTGCGCGTGTACCCTGCTAGAAGTCAGGATCCCCGGGGGGTCCAGCAGCCCCTCAGGATTTTGCTTTCATCCCACTGACCCCTGCTCTCCCCTCCTCCTGTCCTGCCTCCGCCCCCATCAGCCCCAGGGGACTGCATTTTTAAATCAGAAATTGGGACACTGAGTGGACTTTGCCTGCACTCCATCCTGACACTCCCCTCCCCAAACATCAGCTCTCCTTCCTCATTCATCCCCTGGCCTCCACCAGGATGTCTCCTAGCTCTGGTCTCCCTTCATTGCCTGCCTGTTTTCCTGTGCCCAGCCTGCACTCGGGAGCCAAGCACCATCGGGTGGACAGCTGGGTCCCCGCTGTGCAGCAGGGCTGGAGGGTCTGGGACCCCCACACAAGGGAAAGGACTTGCCAGCCAGAGCCACGCCTGGGGGCTCAGTGCCGAAGGGCGTCCTGCAACGAAAAGCCTTCAGCGCTGAGCCTCAAAGCTGGGGTCAATTGACTCGGGCTGTGGGACTAAAAACAGCAGCGTAGATGCTCCTGGTTGGGCTGCAGCCCAGGCTGTGAAGTCCAGCGAAGGGGGAGGGTCTCACAGCCCAGGCGCCAGCCCGAGTGGGAACGTCTACACTGCTGGTTTTAGGCCCATAGCCCCAGCCCCTCAGGCTCAAGTCAATTAACCCGGACTCCGAGACTCACTGCCGCGGGTTTTTCTTTGCAGTGTAGAAGAGCTCCTGAATCCCCTTCCCCACTCCCGTCCCACTACGTCGCCAGTGTAGTGCAGCTCTCCCTAGGCAGATTTTCATGACCCCTACCACCCGTTGTACCGCTTTGTACCATGAAACAAACATGCAAAATTAACCCCCCCACATGCCCTAATGCGCTATGTAATTTATGGACAACCCCTAAAAGCGACACACACTGGGTGGCTACTGCGTTCCCGGAAGATCCAAGGACGGCAGGGTCTTGGAAACAGGATAAGGGGTGGCTTCTGTGAATGCTAGGAGAGGCCCAGAGAGCTGGGACGCACCCAGAAATCCAGGGCAGAGGGTCACCCTTAACCCAGGCCCCCCTTAACCCAGGCCCCCCCTTCACACCGATGGGGAGCCCATCACAGTAACGACCTCCCTATGGGGTGACTGGCCCCCGGCGGCCGCCCTGGGGCGCTCACCTATTCCATAGCGAAGGCAGCTCCTCCTGCAGATCGAGGTTCATCTCCTCAAACACCTTCTGAGCTTTCACCAGCTCTTCTTCGGCCTTCACAACAGAGACGAGACAAGTCAGCACCCCCCCAGCTCCATGCAGCGTGAGGCATTTGCTGCTTCCCTGGCCAGCTGGAGAGACCAGGCGAGGGAGATCCCCCACACCACACTGGCCGCGCTGAACCCCTCGGGAGGCTGCCTGGGTTAATTCTCTGCTGAGGACAAGAGGTCTGATTCTCCTCTTGCTTATCCAGCTTTTACGGTGGGTGCCACTCCCCTAATTGACTGCCGAGAGGGAAGATCAGACCCCAGCAGGTGTACCTCAGCCTAGCTCCATGGACAGCAATGGTGCCGAGCCGGCTGGGCACCCCGCCCCAGCTTTGAACCCCTGTGCACAGGGAGAATCGAAGACACGGGGCTCTGCACTGCCAGGGCTTAAACCAGCTGACGAGGAATCCTCGTCATGGGGGAACCCACCGCAGGTGCAAAGCTCCTACACTGGGGTCTGATCAAGATTTTAACTCCAGCGTCCAGGCCAGCAGCCTGTTCTGCCCATTGGCCCAAAGTCTGGGTGAATCCCCCTATCTCCCATTGCCAGCACCAAGGAGCCCAGGACTGGGGCAAGAATCCTGGCATAACGCAGAGACATAAGCCGCTCCTTGCTCCTACTACAAACAGCACAAGTCAGCACCAGGCATGTCCACCGCCCCACACACCCCAAGTCAGCACTGGGCACCTCCACCACCCCATTTCCCCCACCCCACCCCCACCCCGAGTCAGCACCAGGTCTGCCCACCCCTCTCCAATCCTCTCCCCGAGTCAGCACCAGGCGCACCCACCACCAGCTGCGTATTATCGCCTAGGCTGACAAGGCCTAGGCCTAGGGCAGCACATCTGCAGGGGCAGCATGTGCGCTCTCGGAGGGTTGTTTCTCTTTTTGGGGGGGGGTTTGCGCACTGCGGCACTTGCGATCTCGGAAGTTTTTGCTTGGGGCGGCAAAAAACCCAGAGCCGGCCCTGGGCCTAGGGGCGGCAAAATCATTAATCCGCCACTGCCCACCACCACTCTACCCACCCCTCCACCCTCGTGTCAGCACTGGTCACGCCCACCACCCTACACCCGCCCTGAGTCAGCACCGGGCACGCCCACCTCCCCAAGCCCCCCCCTCCCGAGGCAGCATGGGCACATCTGCCACCCCACTCCCCATGTCGGCATCAAGCACATCCACCACTCCACTCCCTCACTCCTCCCCCTGTGCCAGCGTCCCTCTTCCTCCCTTCAAGGCCCTGTACTGCGAACGTTCCAGTTTCAATGTTTCCACTCTCTGCCTCGCCCCTGCCTGTGTGGTGGGGGGCAAGAGAGAACAGCGAATCCCCAGGGTAACCACCCCACAGCACAGTCTAACAGGCAGGCCAGCACAAGCTGCTGTTTATATTAACAACAATAGCAGGAATGTCACAATGCCTCAGGGCTCTTCAGCTTGTGTGCAAATCCAGCCCCCCCAGGGGCCCGCTCTCTCTGCCCTCCTATTGCCACAGGAACCTTCAGAACCGGAGGCTGGCTTCCTGTCCCTTCCGAGAGACATGGGGACAGACATTGCCCGGAGAAAGATCTGCTCTGCTCTGCTATGGGGTTAACAGAGGAAATCTGGCTTTAGGCAGCGTTGGGCTCTCTGTCTCAGGGATGGCATGCACACAAACCAGATTAACGGGAGCGGGGGCAGTCAGAAAAGGATGCATACTGGCCTGCTATGTGGCAGACCCAGGTGCTACTTCTGGTCTCCTGCTTCCCTGGCCAGGGGGAACTAGCAGAGGAGGCGGCTCAGGGTGTGTCAGTCTAGCCCCCACCCAGCTTTCAGAAGTTGCCAGCCCCCAGCAGAAGCCTGGAGTGAGGTCCTCAGTGCTCAAGGTCAGAGGACAAGAGGTTCCTTCCAGAGGAGAGACAACTGGGTACTGGAAGGAATGCCCATTTCGGCCTGTCTGTGAAATGGTGGGTCTCTAATGGAGATATGGAGCCACTCCAGGGAAGGCACGGAGCAACAGGAGTCACACCCGGCTTTCTTGCGCACTGGCGTTCAGCGGTTCCGCCCGGTGCATGGCACAGACAAGCCCATCATTTTCTGTGGACTTGCAAAAATGAACCCCCTCTTAAACAGAGATGCCGCTTTATGCTATGCAGGAGGACGGAGGACAGTACCATGAGGGTCCCTTCTGGCCTTAACATCTATCAGGGCACGAATGTTTCCCATCCATTCACTCAAAAGGAAAAAAGGGTGAAGTATGTGTCCCCTTTCATTTCCACACCAGGCTTGAACCATAATCAGGAGTTAAAATCCCCAGAGACCAAGATCCCCATTAAATTCTGTTTGTTTTTCAGTAGCCCCATTGCACAATGAAGGAAATGACATGGTCCCTCCCTCACATTTAACCATTCTCCAGGCCGAAGGACCCAGAAAGCAAATCCTGCGCCGATCTGCGAGTATTGGCACAGCCCAAAGCACAGCCACTAAAAGCCCACAGGCAGCGTTCACTCTAGAAACGTAAGGGAAGAGGGGTCCATGCAGCTCAGAGCTATGGCTAGGGCTCCGTGGTGGATATTTCAAATCCCTTTGATGTTCCCAGGGATAGAGCTAAACTACTTTCTCCCGTGCTCTGGCCAAGCCAAGGGTATATGGTCACCAGGATCCAGCTCTACGCAGGGTTTATTTTGGCTGGATGCGGCAGGCCTGATTCTGTGCAGCGCTGAGCGTCTCCTCGCAGCTGTCCTCAGCTCCCACTGCCATCAGTTCAGCCGTTATCCCCATGTTACAGGTAGGGAAGAGAGAGGACGTCTACACTGCACACTATGGGCCAAGCTCTGACTCAGGTTTGAGCCCAAGCCCCCCTTTCCGTCCACACACCTCTCCGGCTGACTCGGGTCAGTAAGTACTCAGGGCCTGGATCCTAGGACCGTGATGGGGGGTGGGTCAGAGACCAAGTCCTGCTGAGACACAGGTCCAAGCCCTGTCATCCTGCAGTAGGGAAGCAGCTCAAGCTGCAGACCCTAGTCCGAAGGTCTGTGCAGTCTGGACGTGTTAGCACGGCTGCGAGACCCCGGTGCAGCAATTGTAAACCCAGGCTTACAATGCAGTACAGATGCCTAAGCATAGGCTTGGAAACACCAAGTCCACAAGCCCGGGTCCCACATACCCAGACTTAATGTGCAGTGGGTAGAGAGGGCAAGGCCCAGATGTTTAAAGGTACTTAGGCACCTTCCTCTCATGGAGCTCCCATTTTGATTGAGGCATGCAGGATCTGGGCCTAAGTGACTTGCCCAAGGCAACACAGGAAGCAGTGTCAGAGCAGAGAACTAAACCCAGGTCTTCCAAGTCCCAGGCTAGATCCTAACCCAGAGGCCATCCTTCCTCTCTGGGGAACCAGAGGGACACACCGCTAAGTTAGCTGGTTACTCGCTGGCTGATGGGACAGATCACCAAGGACACTGCTGCTTAGACAGGAATCAGCGTTTCAGTGGAGCAGCAGGAATTTGCTGCTCTAAGCGGTTTCCTTTTTGTTCCAAATGGTGCAGTCACCAGAACGCTACAGTGTAACTCACTTACACCCCCTAAAAGGAAACCTCCCAAGCGTTCACAGGAAACTCCCACTATTTTCTATCTGTTAAAGGCCTGGCTGGTTAGGTATTTGAAAGGTTAATTCTCAACTCATCTTTATATTAGAAATCAAAGGGCTTGCCCGGTCTTAGTCGCTGCACAAAAACATAGCGGACAATTAGGGAGACTGTGACATAACACGAGACTGAAAGATGAGCAATTGGCAGGAGAAGAGATTTTTACTCTGGCTGTTTAACGTTCTGGGGTTTGATAGCTTAACACTGATTCCTTTGGTTATGGGCTGAGAAACTTCTCTCTCCAGTTGTGTAGGCCTCTAAAGAAACTTCCAGCAAATTCTCCCTTTTTCCCCTGACTCATAGAATATCAGGGTTGGAAGGGACCTCAGGAGGTCATCTAGTCCAACCCCCTGCTCTAAGCCCAGACAGATTTTTGCCCTAAATGGCCCCCTCAAGGATTGAACTCACAACCCTGGGTTTAGCAGGCCAATGTTCAAACCACTGAGCTATCCCTTCCCACTGGTATTTCTCAGCTGAAAAACAAGCCTAAAGAAATCTTTTGGGCCTTTAGACATCATCAAGAAGCCCAAAAAAAAAAAAAGGTGCAATTTTTCCTCCTTTGCAGGTCACCCTTAAAGGAATTGCAATCAGCCATCTTCTCCGTGAGCCGATGCTCAGTTTACATGGCACTCCAGCATTTTATTAACCAGCATCCTATCTGTACAATCAGAAATTGGCTGTGAAAGCTCCCAGGTATTTTGAAGTGTGACCTGTCATGGGTAAACAAGGATTCATTCACTGACCAGGAATGTGAGAGAGAATTTGAATGAAAGCAGATGAGATCACCTGGAATGTATGAGTAGGTATTTGGGTTTCTCTGAGTCAGGACAATGACTTACTGTCCTCCCATTCAGAGTATTTGTTTTCCTTCCTCCCTACTGCAGTCCTGTCTGTCTGTCTGCTCCTACTGTAAGTCCCTGAGACCCAGATGCTCAAAAGGTACTTAGGCAATGTTTTAAATGGACGTTAGACCCAGATCCTCAAAGATCTGTTTTCCCTGAAAAACATTCACCATGGGAGATTCCACATGAAGGCCAGGTTCTCCTTCCCACTCCCCAAGCAAGGGGGATGAACAAAGAATCTAATTTCAATAACTATAGTTTCATTGACTTCACTTACTAAGCTCCCTCCTTGTAGGTTCTCAAATCTAAATAACACCTGGACAAACCCTGCTTTCAGGCACCCCAAGGCCTGCAACTTGACGGTGTTCAAAGTCTAGTGCTGGATGCACATCTTGCATCCATTTCTAATCCAAATCAGACCGGACCTCTGAGGCCTTGGGAGATTTTCTCAGCACTTGTTCTATAAATGAATCGTTTCAAATCTGCATTTTTGGATCTCACCCTGGGAAAGTTTTGCAACTAATTTGTACAAATGTATAAACCACTTCTGGTTTTTGCTGTGATATTTTGCTTCCAGCTTTACTGAATGGCAGAAATTCACGAGGCAGCTTCTTAAGGTTTCTATTTTTAAACCATAAAAATCTGCTTCTCATTTAGGAAAAAAAAAAAAATACTAGCGGAACTGCATGGGATCTTCACCCCCTCCCCCAGTGTTCACTTTATGGGGCAAGGCCAGTGGCAGATTAATGCACAGGCCTATGGGATCTGTGCCCAGGGAGCTGGCCAATTTGGGGGCTCCTGCTGGAGCACTGAGGAGCAGGGGTTGGGGCCCCATTGAAAGGGAGGTGTGGGGGAGCCCAAATGTTCTTTGTGCCCAGAGCCCCAATAAATCTTAATCCGCCTCTGGGCAAAGCATAATACAGTTTTACTGGGGGAAGGGGGAATCAACGGATCAAACCTACCCCAGATGTAACTTCACTTAAGGTCACTGGTGTTAGACCAGGAAGAAATCTGGCCCCTGCGTAAGAAGGACACACTTTACAGAGGGCCTAGAGTGAACACTGCTTGGAAATTAAACGCACATTACAGGACTAGAGCCCAAAATAGCACATGCAGGGGTTAGAGCCAGGTAGGTCAGCAATCACCTGATTTCGGAGCAGATTAGTTTGAGCAACGAGATGAGCTTGTAGTTTTCCTTGGCACCATTGAGGCGCAGCTTTCTCAAGCAGCGAGACAGGCTGCGGGGGGAGCGTTTTCAAAGGAAAGAGAAAACAAAAACAAGAGAGAGAGACAGACATCTGTTTAGAAAACAAAATCACAAGAGTGAGAGCATTACAGGCTGGGCCAACCCAACACCACCAAGGCAAGAGACACAGCATCCAGGGGACAATTAGTTACGAATCCTTCACAGCATGCCAAGTGTAGTGGTAATTAATGCTCTGATCTGGAGACGAGGGCACCAGGGCTGGGAGACTGCTTACCAGCAGTCCAGCTGCAAAGAGCAACAGGCAAGAATGGTTAGTGACTTAGCACACAAATGCCCAGTGTTGAGTTTCCGCCGAGTGCCTTCCAGGAGGTCGGGATTAATTCAACGTCACTCTCGTCCACATGCAATTACACCTCTACCCCGATATAACGCGACCTGATATAACACGAATTCGGATATAACGCAGTAAAGCAGTGCTCCGGGGGGGGTGGGGCAGCGCACTCCGGCGGACCAAAGCAAGTTCGATATAACGCGGTTTCACCTATAACGCGGTAAAATTTTCTGGCTCCCGAGGACAGCGTTATATCGAGGTAGAGGTGTATTTAAAGTGCACAGCACTGTATTTTAATCGAGTGTTGTCAATTCAGCAGTACGTGGCAGGGTTCCTAAGGGATGTGTACATGTGTTATAAGAAGGGAGATGGGAGAGGAAGGAGGAGTCCAAAAGAATTCATGATGTTGTTGGTGTTATTCTAATATCATGAGAAGACATCAGTCAGCTCCCAGTATTTGCTCTATACTGTAATAACAAGACTTTGAGTTTCTCCAGTGCTTTTCCATAGATCTCAAAAGCACTTTACAAAGGCAGGTAAGTAGCATTATTCCTATTTACCAGGCAGGGAAACTGAGGCAGAGAGGGCTGAAGGGCCAGACCAAGCCCACTGCAGTGACTGGAAAAGCTCCCGTTGACTTCTAATTTCTTTGTTCAAGTGACCCAGAGACAGCATCGGGAACAGAACCCTGGGCTCTGTCCTTTGGTCCACATTGCTCATCGACCTTACCTATTAATCTGTCAACAACTGGTCATCTGTCACAGAGTGTCAGCACATGAGCAGTTTGGGCGAGACCAGTGAGTGAAGCCAAGCTAGCGGAGTCTAGCTTCCCAGACTTGCAAATACCAGAGCCAGTGGCCTCGGGTTCCAATGTTCGAATATGAATCACCGCAGCAAGTTTTAAAATTGCCAATTAACACCACCTCTAAATGAAAGATTCCACCTCCCCACCCCCAGGAAAATTCCCTTCTTACTTCTGCATGTGCTTCAGTTTCTCTTTAAAGAGAAAAGCCAGTAGAAAGTTCTGTTAACTGATCCATTTGACTGGCTGACCAGCCTTGTGTGTTGAATGAGGGACATGGCATCAGGTATGGAAAAAAGCAACGATTCTGGTTCCTAAAGTTACCTTCAATTTTGTTCCCTGGTTTTGCCCGATTATCCATAGTGCAAGCAAATAAAGAGATGAGTAAAGAAACTTCTCCCTCCTCTCTTCTTCCACCATCCCTAGCTCCCACACAGCTCATCCCTCCCCTAAAGTCTTGCCTAGACTAGAATTTAAGGTGTGCTATTAGCATGTTCTGGCTAACACCATGGGAAAGTCTACTGTAGACCAGGCACACTTGGATGAAATCTTGGCTCCATTGAAGTCAGTGGCAAAATTCCCCATTGACATCAATGGAGGCAGAATTTCACCTACTGCCTTTAATAGGTGCTCACAGGGGGGTGCCTAGGCCAGTATTTCAACCATCTTAGCACATGTTCAAGTCTACTCTGTCTTGTCCACACTAGATGTTTCAAAATGCGTTAGCGAGCACATGTTAACATCACACGTTAATTCCTAGTCACGACAAGGCCCAAGTGATCTGAGAGGGCGTGGTTTCAGAGAGACTGAAGGGTATTCCAACAACCCAATTGCCAATTTTGCTTTGGCTGTAGCACCTTCCAGTCTGAAAGAGCAAAGCTGTTCAGGGCACGATTTATACAGCAGGAATTAACAGAGCAGAGGCTCTGAACGGGTCACGGCCATGCCCACGCTGAAAATACCAGGTAGTCCCTCCCAGCAAACACTGCTACAGCACTGTCAATCGGAGCATCTCAGAGCACTCTGCAAACTTACTGAATTCAGGGCCCAGCGGCCAACCACTTATTCTCATCACCATTTTACAGATGGGGAAACTGAGGCATGCAGGTATCCAGGGTCAGAGAAGGAAATAGAACCCAGATCTCCTGCCTCCCAGTTCCTAGATGGCACGGTAAGGCCATTCTCCCTTTCTCGCTCAGGCTTCTGTGCTCACCAGAACTTAACCACATACCCCTGAAATCTGTACCAGGTACACTGCACAGAAGCTTAGCGTCAGTGCACTAAGGCCTTCAGAGCCTCCTCCTAAAGTTTATTTGGGGAGTAAAAATAAGTGCATGGGTGGGACCCTGCCAAAGAGAAAACATTCTGGCTGGATCATTGCATGACAGTTCTCTAAACAGAAAGCACCTGGGAACGATGAGTCAACATGTTAAAATTTCCTAAATGAGCAGTTATTAAAAATAATAATAAATGAAAGCAGGGCCCGCCCTGTGCTTTACCTTGGCGATTTTGGTTTCGTCTTTCTTCTTTGCGGTTTGTAGGGATTCAAAATGGTGTCTGGCGCTGTCGTAATCCACAAGCTTCCTCCCTCGCTTAGCGATCCGAGACTGAGAGAGAGAGAAATACCAGCTATGAACAGCTAGAGCCATAAAGTTTAGCCCCTCGGCATCTGAACTGCATAATTAAACCCCTCCTCAATTACACCCCATTAAGTGAGTAAAGAATTGGCCTTTCTGGGTCTGGGCTAGCAGGAACCCCCTGTTGCTTCTGGGATTCAGACCCCATAATAGGTGACCCCCTTCGGAAGGTCTCTGCCACCGGCAGCATTTTCCCCAGGCATCAGGGAAATGTCTCCCTGCATCATCCTTCTCCATTATCTGTGCAGCACCAACAGCGCTGGACATGAGGGAAAGTCGGCCTCCACCCCAGAGCCCAATCCTGTGATTGGATCTTTTAGCAAAGCGCAGCCCCATGATTCTGCTCTCCCACAAGGTCCTGACCCAAAGCTCCTCAAGATGACTGGAAGGGCTCCCCTCGGGTTTGGATCAGGCTCTCATTCAATATCCTTCTAAAACAGCTGCCACTTTTTTTTTTTTTTAAACCCATCAGAAGGATTCTAAGAGGCATCTAGAGGCTCCTTTCAAATAAAAGCAGCCTGATCTTTGAGTCAATATTGAAATAACGATCAAAAGAAAGAAAGAAAAAAGAAACTGAGCAGAGACAGGCCCAGTTGTTTGAATTAGAAGTACCCTAAACTTCCAGAGCCACAGTGCTGGTTCATGCCCCTTTCTGCTCATTGCATGCTTTAGAACAGTGGCTTTCAAACCATGGGTCGTTACCCAGAACTGGGTCGTGGCAGCTGTGGTCAACACCGCCCACCAGGCCATTAGAAGTCCTGTCAGTGGTGCTGGACAGCTAAGGCAGGCTAGTGCCCACCTGTTCCGACACCTCGCTGCACTGTGGAAGCGGCCAGTAGCAGGTTCGGCTCCTAGGCAGGGCAGCCACGAGCACTGGCTCTGCACTCCCATTGGCCAGCTCCTGGCCAATGGGAGCTGGGGCGGGGCAATGCCTGTGGGCGAGAGCCACGTGGAGCCGCTTGCGCCCCTCCGCCTATATAGGTCGACTTACGCTTCTAAGGCTAGGTCTACACTTGGGGGGGGGGGGGGGATATCGATTTAACATATGCAAATTCAGCTACGCGAATAGAGTAGCTGAATTCGATGTATCCTTTTCAACTTACCCCGCTGTGAGGACGGCGGCAAATCGACCGTCGCGGCTCCCCCGTCGACGGCGCTTATTCCTCCTGACGAGGTGGGAGTAAGCGCGTCGATTCGGGGATCGATTTATCGGTCTAGATAAGACTCAATAAATTGATCCCCAAGAGATCAATTTCTACCCACCGATCTGGTAGTAGTAGACTAGCCCTAAGTGTAGACATACCCTTGGTATCGTGGATCACCTAGTTAGGTGCCTGCTGAAAAATGCAAACAGGGTGTAATCAAGGCAAAGAGTCTGCATATAGCTGGGAACAATAGCTCCAAGAAGCGCAAACAAGCCTTCCCCATCTCCACAAATTCTGGAGTCTAACAAGAACAGTGCAAACACATCAACACCACTAGCCATTCCACTATGGATTGCAGGAGAGTGGGAGCAGCGTATCTCAAGGGAATCGCGGTGTCTGGCATCTCACATGGGTGGGACATGGTTTGTGGGTGAAGCTTGGAAGACGACACCTACTTTTTCCCCATGGTTTGACCTCTGATATACAGTGATAGGGGAAGCTGTAGAAGTAAGTGGGGGAAGGGGCGCCCCAGGAAGCAGAGACCCCATGGGACTGCACATGTTCACGGCTTGCACTATGATCCTGGGACCTGAAACCATTTGAAGTGGCACTTTCCTCCAGAAACAGACAGTGACAAAAGTTTAAGCTAATCAAGAAGGGGCGGGGGGGGGGGGGCAAGAGGGGGTGGGGGGGTTACTTTCCTAGGGAAGGAGCCAGGCTGACATGTCCCATATGGTGACATCGTTACAAGCGCTGCCACATGGAAAAGCCCATTCCCTGTGCAGCTGTTTCAAAATGAACTGGTGCTGGGGGAAGGGATGGGGCTGGGAGATGGAACTCCCAGGATATCAGATGATCCTGCGCTGTCAGCAGAGACCCTGCCCCTCCCGAGCAGCTGGCCATGTGCAAACCGATTTTAACCCAACACACAGATCTGCCTGCCACACAAGCCTCATCAACGTATTAGCCACTCGCCAGCAGCACTGGCGCCTTCCTGACGGCTCTGCACTTCCAGGGGAAGGGAAAGCCGGGGCATCAATGGGCTAAACAGGAAAACTCAGTCACTTAAAGGGATTCTGACGACCTGCCATGCATGGCCCTCCCCGCTCCAGTTTTAAAAATCAGCCAAAACACAAAAGAGAGCTGCAGAGTGTGTGTGCGCACGCGAGAGAGAGAGAGGGAGAGTCAGCCAGTGAGAGAGAGAGAGAGACACATGCGGGGGCGGGGAAGAGAGTATCTGGATGTGTCTCTCTCTCTCACACTGGCTGTGTGTGTGTGTGTGTGTGTGTGTGTGTGTGTGTGTGTGAGAGAGAGAGAGAGAGATGCAGAGTGTGTGCGCGCGAGTTCGCGAGAGAGAGAGAGAGAGAGAGAGAGAGAGAAAGACATGCAGAGTGTGTGCGCATGCGCACACACGTGAGTGTCAGCCAGTGTGAGAGAGGCATGCAGAGTGTGTGCATGTGTGAGAGAGCGCGCGTGAGCCATGCAGAGTGTATGGGGAATGCCTCTGCAGCACTCACGTTCCCGCTTGGTGTTTCAGTAGCTGCACCTGGGTAGGAAAAGCTGGGGGCCTGTTTTCCACTAAAAAATGCCAGTGTGGCCCGTTGGATACGGCTGCTCTGTGTGTACCTCCTGCTCCTCCCACGTAAAAAGAATCAGAACTAACTTCGTTGCTGTCCGTGAATCCACACCAATGTCATGCTGGCTTGACAAGAGAATCGCACACAGGCTGCCCCCTTGTGCACAAACATACCCAGGTCCCAGTACTCCCTACAGCGGTGGCCTGAATAGCACAGGCCAAAACCAGGCTAATCCCCACGCAGACCCTACCCTCCACTGCAAAGCTGTGCGCTGACTCCAGGGAGCCTGGTGGGAGAGAGGCCGGGTCGGCCGACAGCCGCTTTCTGGGCAGCGTGTTCTCGCCAATTGGCATGCTCTATGCCAGCACAGCTGTAATGGGCTCGGACATGGCAGAGCCAGAGCAAAGATGTTACTGATGGGGCCAGGGGCTCCCAAGGTGATTCAGGAACCACTCAGGCAGATGCATGCGAGGTCACCCATGCGTTTTCTCATTCCATCCCCTGGCAGTGCCTGTAGTGTCTCCTCTAGAAGGGGGAAATGCAGCAGGCTTGCTGGTATATCAAAGCCCCTGAGTATCGCAGGTAAATTTCTCCCTCCTGCACCTTTTAACATGGGAGAGAGGAATGAAGACCATACGTCATTTCAGCTACTTCTCTTCAGTGCCAATGCATTAATGCCCGATGCGGCTTTTCCCTTCCACAGTCCCGGATCTGTGGTAGCAGGAAAGCATGAATGAAGCCTTGTCTGGGTGGTTTTATTCCTTTTACAAGGCTGGTAGACAATGAAACCCTATTCTAGTGATGACAGAGGGTTTCTGATTGAAACATGTTCTGCTCACAGGGGGCTGATGAAAGCCCGTGTATTAGAAAATGTTACTGCACTTGGCTAACAGACAATTCCCCAGTCTATGGCATGGAGCCACTCTCCAGTGACAGAAAGTAAAAGAGCAGAGGAACCAGGGAATATGTGTCATGATGAGTGAAGTGTGGAGCTCCCCACAAACTCCCCGGAAAGCCTGAGTGTGCAGATCTCATGCCTTCCCAGGGCAACTCCAGTTAATCCAGCTATTGCACCAATATGTAGAGGACAATCTACATGGGAGTTGATCCTGCAGCATAAAATCATAGAATATTAGGGTTGGAAGAGACCCCAGGAGGTCATCTAGTCCAACCCCCTGCTCAAAGCAGGACCAACCCCAACTAAATCATCCCAGCCAGGGCTTTGACAACCAAGCCTTAAAAACCTCTAAGGATGGAGATTCCACCAACTCCCTAGGTAGCCCATTCCAGTGCTTCACCACCCTCCTAATGAAATAGTGTTTTCTAATATCCAACCTAGACCTCCCCCACTGCAACTTGAGATCATTGCTCCTTGTTCTGTCATCTGCCACCACTGAGAACAGCCGAGCTCCATCCTCTTTGGAATGCATCCAATAGCAGCATCCCCTTTCCTTCTCTTTCACATACCCCACATCCCTGGTTGCCAGGGCAGCTATTCACTAGCCAAGAGAGCAGAGGATTGGTGTTTGGCTAACAGGGGGCAGTGCAATTTCAGTGGGGGGTGCTCCCATGCCACATCCATTTCACTACCCCCAGGCTAAAGGATATAGAGTCCCAAGAGAAGCGCTCGTGCAAAGCCCCAATCTCTACTCGCAGCGTCCCAGAGACTCTCTAGCACAATGTGAAAGGAGTGAGGGGAGCAACTTACTTTGATGTCCGGGAATTGGCCAAGGTAAGTGTCCATGGTTAGAAGGGCCTGATCCACAAGCTTCTGATGGAAATCCACCCAGAGCAGGTCATTGTTCTGGAAGACAAAAGGAACATGCTTATGAGCACGATCAGAATGCTTTACATTTCTATTGCCAGGGATCTCCAAGCACAGTACGATCGGAAAGCCTCCCAGCATCCCAGAGATAGTGATCTCGTCTCTTTTGGAGAACCTGAGGCAGACATATCCCAGATCAAGAAGAACTCTGTGAGGCTCAAAAGCTTGTCTCTCACCAACAGAAGAGATATTATCTCACCCAGTTTGTCTCTCTAATATGCTGGGACCAAAACAGCCACAACAACAGTGCATATCCCAGGTCACACGGTAGATGCAGAAATGGAACCCACAAGTCCTGATTCTCCTAGTCAACCTGCTAGACCAGTGGTCCCCAACCAGTCGATCGTGATCAACTGCTCCAACCTGGAGCCTCTGACAGTCGATCGTGATCTCCAGCCAGCGGCGCAGTGGAGCTAAGTGAGGCTGGCTGCCTGCCTGCCCTGGCCCCACACCGCTCCCGGAAGCGACTGGCATGTCTCTGCAGCCCCTGGGGGGAGCGGGAGTGGATCTCCATGTGCTGTCTGTGCCTGCAAGCGCAGCCCCCTCCTGCAGCCAAACTCCCTCCCAGACCCCGCACCCCAACCCTCTGCCTCAGTCCTGAGCCAGCACCCAAAGTCCCTCCCAGACCCTGCACCCCCTCCTGCACCCCAACCCCCTTCCCTAGTCCAGAGCCCCCTCCTGCACCCACACTCCCTCCCAGAGCTTGCACCTTTCACCCCCTCCTCCACCCCAACCCCCTGCCTCAGGCTCAGCCCGAAGCCCCCTCCCACACTCCTAACCCCTCGCCCCCAGCTCCACCCGCACCCCAACCCCCTGCCCCAGTCCTGTGAAAGTGAGTGAGGATGGGGAAAGAGTGAGCCATGGAGAGAGGGGGGGATAGAGTGAGTGGGGCAGGGCTTTGGGGAAGGGGCGGAGCAGATCCTGGGTTGATCTTAAATTCAACCAGTGATCTTGTGCATAAAAAGGTTGGAGACCACTGTGCTAGATCATACTCCCAGCTAGGTACCAAGACCCAGTCTGTTCGGTTTATCTACCAGTCCATGTGCGGGCCTTCCCCCAACTAACCTAACCCTAGCGTGACTCTAAACGTTGTTTCCCCAGTGAAAAAGAGACCAGACATCCTGACCAGGCTGGGACAAACAGTGCCCATGCTGAGGGTTTACCTGGGGACGGCCAATTATCCACATTTTTGCAGGGCTGATAGAGCCAGTGCTTCCCCTGGTGCTGATGGGTGTATAGAGGATGCACCCAGTCCCCACCCATGACACATTTGGGCCAACATTCTCTCCGAAGCGGCTCCTGATGGCCAAAGCCATCTCGTCTTCCTAGGATCATTGCTGCCAGACAGATGTCTCGCAGCAAGGCTCCCAAGCCGAGCGTAGGACGTAAGTGCACTGGTCCCGCTAATCCTCTCTCCCCCGGAGGCTGACCTCCCGCCCCAGCATGGAGTCTCACCTCGGCTATTTTGTTGGTATCGTCTCTCCCAGGCCATTCCGGCTCATACACTTCCTGCAAGCATTCCGTCAGCTTCTTGGAGGCCTCGTGCATTGCTAGGAGAGAAGAGAGGGCAGCCTCAAAAACCGAGGGACAGAGCTCCACCAGGGCACCAAGAGCCCCTCCCCATTGCTAGCAGGAACTCGACTGCATGGAATGGATAACAGACGCCTGATTCTAGTTTAAGGCAGGATATTTCCCAAGCATGATCCTTGCTAATACATCTTGAACTCGCAATAACATGGATGTAAAGCAAAGGAGGAGAGGGGCTCAAGGATCTAGTCACCCAGACAACAGGACATTCAGTGTTCATCCCCACCTAGCAGGATAGAGTAGGTGGCCTCCTACGAATCTAAACCAAGCCCACCTGGCTGCTAGGAAGAGAAAACAGCCTCTGCACCCCAATGTCTCCCACCAGAGCCACCTTGCTGACTGCCTGAACAACCTTAGAATATCAGGGTTAGAAGGGACCTCAAGAGGTCATCTAGTCCAAACCCCTGCTCAAAGCAGGACCAATCCCCAGGCAGCTTTTTGCCCCAGATCCCTAAATGGCCCCCTCAAGGATTGAACTCCTAACCCTGGGTTTAGCAGGCCAATGCTCAAACCACTGAGCTAGCCCTCCTCCCAGCTGGAGGAGCAAGAGATGTGAAACCGGCGCTCCATCACCAGGCCAGTTGCTCCGGGAAACCCTGCTTGCACTGGGCCGGAAGAGCTATGGCCAGGAAAACCCTATTTGCGGTGCCTCCAGTTGGAAAAGTGACAGACCTCCAGTTGCACAGACGTTACCTTTTACAGAAGCCAGGTAAGTTCGGAGATCCTTCTGCAGCTTGCTGCCTTCTGTCTGCGAAGACAAGGAAAAGCCAGCCGGTTATTGTTTTGTACAGAGTGAGATGGATTTGTTCCGGACTCATCTGTGCTATGAAAGAAACACCACATCCAAAACTGCCCAATACAGCCCGACGGCTGAGGAGCCGACACAGGACTAAGATCCTGTCCATGCAGGATGGAGCAAAGTGAACCAAGAAATCAAGGCAGATGAGACTGTTTAGCCCAATAGGCCCTGATCCCCATAGGGTGTGTCTACACTGCATTCTAAGCCAGGCTCTGTGGGACCTAGGCTTGTGGATTCAGTGTGTCCAACCCACGCTTGAGCGTCTACACTGCATTATTAACCCAGGTTTACCCTGGCCAGCCCCGGGTCTTACCGCTGTGCTAACATGTCCAGACCTTTTGTAATTCTGCAGCGTGGACCTGAGTCAGAGTTTGGGCCGGAGTCCCAGTGGGACTCAGGCTCTGACCCCCACTCCTCCCAGCAGGGTCCTAGGACCTGGGTCCTGAGTAATTGCTGACCTGAGTCAGACTGATTTGTTTGTGAATGGAAAGGGGGCTTGGGCTCAAACCGGAGTCAGAACCCAGGGTTAGTGTGCAGTGTAGACCTACCAACAGAGGGACAGATGCTCTAGAATCCCACAAAGGAGCCCAACATGTAGGTTTGAGGGGAGGTTATAAGCTCTAATACAAGCAGCAATGTATTCTTGATTTTTTTTTACGTTATTGTGAGCAGTTTCAGTTTGAACTTTCCCCTGGGATATCGGAAACACAAAACACACCAGCGCTGTACCAATGTAGGGGCTAGAAAGGGACACGGAACTGTTCCACTTACTGTCCAAACTGAGTGAAGCTGCAGGAAACAAACAATTAGCATGAATGGTGAAAACCCTAATGCGTTTTTTTTTTTAAATGTCATTCTGTTGCCTCCGCCGGATTTCACGGATTTGGAAGCTAATGGTTAAGAAATAACAATTACGCTGGTTTGCTTTTTGGATTTCAGAGGCGATCAGACATCATGGTGATGCATACAGTACAAGAACCTCGATCAAAACATTGCAATCTCACACACACACACACACCTTTGACCACTTTGGAAGCACTCAATATGATGCAAATGTTGCCTTTTATTGAATGCTTAAAATATCCTGGGCCCGACTCACCACTGCCTTGCAATGTGTCATCACTTACATCTGTGTAAAGAGATGTAAACACACTACATCAAGTCAGAAAAGGAGCATTTTACATCCACTTTGTGCAGATGCAAACACCAGAAGAGGGAAGGCAGTGGAGAGGCAGGCGCAAGACAGCAGAGGCATGGTGGTGACATCAAACAGCGTATGGATTCTGTTTTCATTTGGATTTATGTTGCCATCCTCTGATGCTTTGCAGTGGAGTGAGCATTGGCTCAGATGGCATCAGAAGTCTAAGGGTCTTCTGAGACACAAAGGCTGAAGAAGAGTTTGAGAGAGACAGATGTCGTAAGAGGGGAAAAAACAGGTTTGGTTTCCCTATATTGACACTTGCATTGGAACTTTGCTAGCCCCGGAAGCAGCTGTGAAACTTCACGAGGATGCTCGAGGGTGGCTGTTATGCCGTGCACCAGCATCACACATTGTTACATTTCGTTTCCCGTCGTCCTTCCCAGCTTGAATTTTCCACATGGCGCCCCAGCATAATGCTTCTTGACAGGCTGACGAGGGAGCTCGCAGGCGCTCTCTGACAGCTTCAAACTTAGTATCTTTGTGGAAGCAGCTGTTTCCTATCATCCGCCACTCTTCGGGCGCCTGCCTCTTGCCCTCAGCGCGCCTTCCCTAAAACAGAGCTCATGCCGACGTCTCTGGCGTTACAAACACTGCTGCACGCACTGAGCTGAGATCAAACAGGTCCCCTCCAGAATAAACTTTGCCACATCAACCGCTGGAAGAGAGTAATGTGTCTGTGCTAAATTCAGAGGGTCTGGGGAGAAGGAACAGTGACCATGTGTGGGGCAAGAATAGGAGAACTGCGGGGTGGGAGGGTCCCAGAAACTGGGCTCCAGCCCAAGCCCGGAAGTCTACACAGAAGTGAAACAGCCACCCAGCCCGAGCCTGAGTTGGCTAGAGCAGGCCAGCCGCGGGTCTCTAGTTGCTGTGAAAACATAACCTTAGGGTATGTCTACACTGCAAGTAGGAGGTCTGATTGCAGCAGGTGCCCCCATACCTGAACTTGCTTTCATCTAGCTAGATTCAAGCTGGCTCACATAACTAGAGCAGCGAAGTGCAGCAGCACAGACTAGCCACTCGAGTACATACCAGGGTCCCAGGCGGTCGGAGCCAGCCTAGGCCGTGGCCCGTCCCGCCGCAGCGTCACTGCTATTATCATTCAAGCCAGCTTTGATCTCGTGTGCAGCACTCACACCTCTTGGTTGCAGAGGAGACCTCTCGACTTACAGCCTGGCAATGCCAAGGGAAGTTGGCAGGTGGGGCAGGGAGATGGGCCATAAAAGGCTATCACACAAAAACAACCTCTAGGGCAGCGTTTTTCAAATGGGGCCACCAGGAGCTTTTCCTGTGGCCACAGCGGGGGGGGGGGGGGGGGGAATAACACACAAAGCTGTGGCCCCTCCCCCAGGGCCACCAGCAGGAGGTGGGCCCTGCCCCCTCTGGAGCCACAAACGCAGAAGGAGCAGACAGCCAGTGAGTTCCCCACCTTCCCGGGGGCAGGAAGGTTCGGGCTTCAGCCCCAGGGTGGCAGGCCCTGCTTGTGGGGTTTCGGGCTCCAGCCCTGCACCCCGACCACGGGTGCAAGCCCTCGGCTCTCTCTCACACACACACACACACACACACACACACACACACACACACACACACCCATACCCCCTGGCCCCCGCTGCCTCCCCATCCATCCCCCCACTGCCCTAACCCCCTGCTGTCTCCCTACCCACCTCCCCATCCAGGGGATAATTTGTCCTCTGGCTTGTCATGGCTGAGTAAGTCTGCTGTGAAAATGGATATTTATATGCTTGTTAATACCACTTTTCACAGCCTCCCTGATAGCTAGTAAGCCTGCTGTGAAGTGACATTAACAAGCATACAAATATTACTTTTTGCAGCTGCAGACTTACTAGAGAAGCAAAAGAAACAAACAACAAAAGACAAGAATGTGCAAAGCATCTTATTTGTGTTTCTAGTCTGTTTAGGTCAGTGAAGAGTCTGCAAAAAAAAAAAAAAAAAGCCACCTTTACATAAATAAATTGCAATGATTTGGACGTGTATCCGCGCATATTTATTTGCTTTTCCTAAAGTATTTTAGGAAAAATTGTCAGAGCGGCCACCAGCAAGATTTGGTGGCCACACTCTGAGGCCATCAAAAAATGTGTTGTGAGGACCCCTGCTCTAGGACTTTCACTCTGTGGAACCAGTGATTCCAGCTTGAGGAAGGGTTGGGGGGAAGGGAGGAGGTATCCTTGATAACCACATTTTCCAAAGTAACTGCAAATTTTGGGTGCCCCCATTTTTGCGGTGTCCAACGTCAGGCCTCATGAACTAGCACACAGGACACATCCTCCAGATAACTCTCCTCCCACACACGGCAAAAGTTGGTGAACTAAAAATGGAGGCTTCCAGACTTAGAAGCCACTGCTGTAATCTAGTGGGACTAAATGGGCCCAAAGAAACAAAAAGGTGTTAACATGACGCTGCCGCTATCCAGCACTGAAACAGTGTTGAACAAGACTCAAAGTTTGGTGTGCCAAGATCTCAGCTTGCTTAGTACCATGGCAACCACATGATTAAAACTCTTTTTGACCTTGTATTAAAGATACCAAAAAGAAGGAAACAGTGAAAGCACTTGATATGTAAAGTGTTAAGGAAGGCTTCCATTTTAACAACCTCCCTTGTTCTCTTTCCCTTTAGCTGTAGACAGTTTTTAATAAAGAAAAAACCCGTTTGACAGGCTCTTTGATGGTATTAAAGATGGCAATACCTGTCCTCTTGGGGAAACGAGAAGAGGTTAATCGAGATGGGCTGGAGCTGTTAAAGTTCGATCCAGCTTCCTAGAAGACCAAAAGGGACAAATACCCACAGAAAAGGAGAGAAGAGAACAGCAACAACAGAAAATGCAGTTTCCGTCTCCGGCATTGACTTTCACCTGCAGCCTTGCTGCTGGAAGACACAGGTGTGGTACACATTCTTACCAGCCACTCTGGGACCTGGCAAACTCGTACCAGCATCAGGCTGTTTAAGGCCTTGCTTTTTGCTGCCTTTCTGGTCACAGGCTGCCAGCAGCTGTGGCCAGCTTAACCAGGCTCTTATTAGACAGAAGGCCAAGGGAGAGGTATCGGAAAAAAAAGAAATATGATGGGGAAGGAAAAGGACACATGCGGGGGAAGGGTGACAAAAGTCTCATATCCCAGCTGGTGCCTGGGATTTAACCAAAGCAGATGGAGGTGGAGAGGTCAGTTGGGTCCCTTTCTCGGGCCCAGTCTGGTCAGGACATCTCTCTGGAGTAGGATGACAAAGGCCCAACGCTGGTACGTAGCTCCTGGGTCCCAAGAGACGGTGGGGAAGGTGGCCATGACGGTAAGCTCGCAGCAGCTGTTGTTCGCAGACATCTGCTGCTTCTTTTAGTCAGCCACTGTTGTGTTCAAATTTTCCCCTCACACATCTTTTAAGGACCCCAAAAAGGCAGTGATGAATGGAATGACCCATATGCTCTCATTTTGTTCACCAGTTAGGCCCAATTTCGCTCCATTGATTTCCGGTCCTGCAGTTCTCTCGTTTGGCTGGCATGATCTTAACACAGTCCTTGAATTATATCAGGAGGCCTTTTTGGTTGAACTGATTCAGTCCATCTCCCTTTCTTACCTTTCCCCGCCAAGATTTGTTGTGATAGGTCATGACGACATTTTGTGAACGGTCACCACTTTTTTTTTTTTTTTTTTTTAAACACAATTGAGCTCACAACGCAGGGAAATGTGTAGGCCCAGTTATTACAACACAACTTGTGAAAATCTGACCATACATGACCAGGCCCTACCAGAGCTACAAATGGGAGGGTACATTTCCATCAGATGCTGGTCTCAGCCAGTCCCAAAATAACACAAGAATGCTGCAGGGAGTTGTCTGGCAGCAAATTTATAAACAGATGAAAGGAGATTCTTTTAGATATAGTGCCTAGTAGATCGGCCATGGGACACCATTCAGATACACTGTGTAAATCCTGGTGAGGGAGACTATATATATTACACACACACACACACACACACACACGGTAGCAGAAAAACACACCATCCCCTTTCATTCTCCAACCATCGCCAATGCCTGATGTTTCAGAACAAGACAACCCCTCACCAGAACATGCACTTCTAGCTAGAATATTTTATGCAGAGTTCAGCTCTGTATCCAGTTCCCTGAACGTTCCTAAACTCCAGGGTTGTTTGGATCTGGAGATCTGCTGCAGGCCCATGCCTAGCATTTCCTTTATTTGTTCCATGTTAGCCATTGATTCCATAAAGAGGTTATTTTGCATTTAAGAGCAGTTCCCTCACACATATAAGAAAGCTGCCAGGTTTTATTTTTAGCATTAACGCTTCCCCAAGAACCTTTAGCAACTGGGTTTTCTTCATACACCCACCACCTGCTTTTGCAAGCTGCCCATAATGGCTTCACTGGCAAAGCCTTTACATATCTCCAGCCATGACAGTGCACCATCAGCTTTCAAGAAGCAGTCAAGGACTCTACATAGAAGAATTAACGCCCCGTAAGTGGCCACTTACAAGATGCTCCATAAAGCCCTGAGGGCAGAGTGGGTTTCTAACACGGTCAGGCCACTGCAGAATTAGAGACCAATAGACCCCTGTAATACAGGACGTAAACCCTTTTCTCAGCATTATTGTTTTGTCTAAGGGGAAGAAGGCTGTATCTTTTTAGGCTGATCAAAAAAGAAATGTGGTTGCACAATATTCTTTAAATAATCACAAATGTAGAAGGATTCAATGAAATATCTATTAAAATCCACAAATGCCAAGAAAACCAAGCTAAGGTGGAAGAGCAGCACAGACTCTGGGTCAGCGGTGGGAGTAGTTAACGTTCTGGTATCAGCAGGATGTCCACCCTGAAAGCTCAAGGCATCTTTCCTTAACTGTGTCTGGGAAAAAAACAGCCAGCCAGCGTATGAGCTTCACGCACACAAAACAAGGCACGCTCCGCAGTTCAGCAGGGCGCAGTGAAGGAAGCTCACTGAAAATTTGGTCCTGAAAGTCATTGCTCATTGGATTTTGACATTGGCACTTCTGCGTTTGGTAAGAGACTTCCAGCCCTCATGTCTGTGAACGTATGGGCAACTAAATCCCATACTTCCCCCTAGTAGCGGATTATTAGCCACTGGGCTGATGGAGCCCATACCCAGGGGCCCTAGAAAAATGGGTGCCCCTGCTCCCCAGCAAGAGTGCCGGGCAGGGCGGGGGAAGTCACTACGCCCCTGAACCTGGTCCCGGCAGGAGCGCTGGCTGACAGGGGAAGCCCCAGTGCCCAGACCCCAGCTGCGGCCCTGGGACTGGAGAAGCTGTAGCTCCTTGCCATGACCTCAGGGCTGGGGGAGCCCCCACTCGCCCCTATGGCCCTGCGGCTGGGGGGAGGGGGGCAGAAAGGAGCGGGACCGCAGGAGGAGGTGGAATGAGGTAGACCGTGGATGGAATGGGGCAGGGCAGGGCAGGACAGAACAGGGTGGGTGCATGGGCAGGGCCGCAGGCAGAACTGGGGCAGGACTGCAGGCGGAAGGGGTTGGGAGGGGTCACCCACTTGCTCTGGCCCAGGGCCCCACAAAACCTTAAATCCACCCCAAGGACTAGGAAACAGCACTGCTGAAAGCAATCAATCAGATTCTGGAAGCCGAAGAGAAATGTTTTGCTCTGCACAAGGGGCAACCACACTGACTGGTACATGCGGTGGGGAGTGGTGCTGACCTCAGCCCTGATGGAACGAGTCTAGAAAGACCCAGCCTTCGCCAGTAACAGTTGTAGCTCCCGGCCATCACATGAGAGCAAGAGAGACAGGAGCCCTTATCACAAACACGTGCTGTCAAACAGTGTAGACCAGCCCAGAGGTTCCACATGAGTGACAGACACCAGGGTATCAAAAAACACAGCAACTCCGCCAGCTAGACGCAGGTAGCATTGCCATGTGCCAGGCCTGGATTCCACGCCAAGCCTTCAACTCTCCTCCCTCCCAGGCCAGCGACATTCAGAGGCATCGGGTGAGTAACACAGGTCCAACCTCTTGAGTCCAGGGTCCCCCTTCCCTTTTTCCAGCATGCCCCGTTTCCAGTTCTGGGCGACATGCATCGAGTGGCTGGGGACTATGGTGGTGGCTGTATACAAGTGACATTTGGGCAAGGGAGCTGGGGGAGGGGAGGGGCATTCCAAGGATCCAGGCTGGAGGTTAACAGCCAAATTTAGCCCATCACGAGGATTAGCCTAACAGCCCAGTTGTGATGCCTCATCAAGCCCTACGAGCCCCAGCGTGTGGGGCCATCTATAGCTCTGCAGATGCAAGGCCATGTTCAGCTCCTGTGTCACGTAGCAAAGTCCACCTGTCTAAGCAGAGAGCTCCTACCATTCACAGACTGCAAAGAGAGATTCTTGCATTGCTTTGAATGGACACAGGGTGGCTTATACAGCAGGGGCTCCCCCCCTACACCCACCCACCACTTGGAGAAACCACAGGATGCCTTGGGGGAAGGAGAGAGCTAACTATCTCTGTCCCATAAGAATGGCCATACTGGGTCAGACCAAAGGTCCATCCAGCCCAGTATCCTGTCTGCCGACAGTGGCCAATGCCAGGTGCCCCAGAGGGAGTGAACCTAACAGGTCACAATGATCAAGTGATCTCTCTCCTGCCGTCCATCTCCACCCTCTGACAAACAGAGGCTAGGCACACCATTCCTTACCCATCCTGGCCTATATTCACAAATAGCCCATACCCAGAAACACCCACTGAGATGACTCAATTCAGGGCCCCTCTGACTGAGCTAGCAGACAAGGATCGGGGCTATCTGCTTATCTGCAGTTTCCCTCCCCTCCTGCTTCAATAGCCCTGTGGATGCACCCCAGTCAATTCCAGCCCAATGAAATGCTAAACTGGATACAAATCTTCAGCCCCTTGCTGCAAGAGATCAAGGCCCAGACCCAAAAAGGTATTTAAGTGCCTAACTCCCATTGGCTCTAAATCCAATGGGAGTTAAGCACCTAAACATCTCTGAGGGTCTGAGCCCAACTTTTCTCAAAACCTTAAGTTTTGACCTCAGGGGCCTTCTCTGGAATGGTCTACATGGGGGAATTGTCCACACTGCAGAATAAGCGATTGCACACCTGGGGTAGATCCTCTATTCAGTCACTTTATTCTGGAATGATTAGTGTAGTTTGCGAGCACGCTAATCATTCTGGAATCGAGCGTTCACACATGGAGCTATTCCAGAAATGCTTATTCCACAGCAGCTATTCTGGTCCATTTCCCTGCATAGACAAGCCCTTTATAAGGAAGTCCACAGAAATCTCATCTATATATAGAGCTCTTTTTCCAGCATATCTGAGCCAACATCATAATAATTACCCCTGGCATTTTCAGAGTGCTGCACAATCAAACTAATCCAGGTTTATGACACTCCCTGCAAAACAGGCACCATCCCTTTTTTACACATGGGGAAATTGAGAGGCAAAGAGAGGACAAGGGACGGGTACAGAGCAGCTCCCAGTCCTACGATCAGTTAACTGAGTGGCATAGTTACTCCTTCCTTGTACTGTCCCCTAAGAAGAGAACAGAGAGGGCAGTATGAAACTGAACACCACACCATTCAGGATACACGAAAACGAAATGCTTCATATTGATGCACTGTGGAACTCACTGCCGCAGGAGGGTGGCTAGATTTAATGGGGGGTTTTGGGTGGGCAGGGAGCTGTTGGTTTCCTTTTAGAAAGGGTCATATAATTCCATGGCCGCTGATAGCTAGTCAAGCAACAAATATTAAGGGCAAATTGCATTTCACGATACCACATCAGCTGCGAGAAACACTTCTCCCCCACATATAACAACACTGCACAATCACCGAGACACGCGACAGGGGTTTTGCACTTCCTTTTGACGCACCAGCTACCACTGTTGCCAGAGGCAGGACAGAGGCCTTGAGGGATCCATAGGTGAGTCTCTGGATTAGGCGAGTCTAATGCGAGACCAAGGGACCCTAAAATCTCATCATGGGACTCTGTATTCAGCAGCAGAAAGGGAACTATGGCCGAGGACAAGGCCTGGGACTAGTTCAGGGATGTGATGGAAGCACACTTCTGAGTTTTGCTGTGCCCTGGGTGTTACGCAGCAATGGCTAGCCGACACTGGACAGGGCTCCTAAGTACATTCAGTGAACGAGTGGGCTGGATGACCTAGTAGGTCATTCCATTACTAACGTCTGTGGTTCTGGGACTTGGGGACAGGCCGCAGAAAGGCAATGGAACAGTCGCTGAGCAGTACCAGCACAGAATGGGTTCTCTGGGGCTGGGGACGTATGGATGCAGTAGCAGGAGGGGGAAGGGTGCATGTGGAAATGGACTCTCTGTGTGCATGAATAAGGGAGAGGTATCTGGAGGAGTGGGAAGGAAAGTCTATGGACGGAGGGGAGGAAGGGAGCCAGGCAGAGAGACTGATTGGCAGAAGGGGACCGGGAGGTTGGTCAGGAAAGAGCTGAGAGATATTAAAACCAGGATCTATCCTTTAATACCCAGTATAAATTAAGGCGTTCCTGTTGCGTGTGCAACTCCCACTTGGGGACTCATCCCATCCCTCAGTCTAGCTCTGAATGCCTTAAACAAGGGCTATCGAGAAATCTTCCAGCATTCAGATTTGCCTTCTTATGCAGAGGTCTCTACGGCCCTCTCTCTACCAGAGTTATCATGTCCCCTCATTCCTGTGTGAGGTCGTGCTTAGCTATTTCATGCTTTCCTCATAAGTCGCTCCCTCCAGCCCACTCGCCCTTTAGCCTCTCTTTTCCAAAATCCCTCCCATTAGCTACAGTTTCCAGTCCAAGTGGCAACGCGCTCTAGATAGAGAATATGATGCGACAACTATGTATGAAAAGCCTACAAATCAATGTGTTTTCTTGCCATCCTGCAAACATACCTTTATTTTTGTGCTGTGTTTGCACAATGGTGTCCTGGTCCAGGACTAGAACTCCTAGGCGCAATAGTAATAGACATAATACATTTTGTTAAAATGCAGCAGTGAAACACACACGCACACACACACACGCACGATTGGTTGGACTTAGCAAACAGATACAAAAAGGGAAATAACGCTGTGGGTATCAGCAGTGTATTTCTTTTCACCATTTATGCGGTTTGTTTACTTTTTTGCATTTCACTTAGCTGAGGAAAGGGAAGGTACATTGGCTAATGTTATGTTAGTTTCATTTCCTGGTTCTCTGGCACTAGCACAATGCGGCTGGCAGGCGGAGTTTCCCACGCTGCCAGAGGAATGCACGTAGCAAACCACTGTTAAACTGAGTTTATGAAAAGAGGGGGAAATATGGAAATGTTGCTACTCAGATTAGATATTATTAAACCTAAATTTTGGACCTAAACTGGCCTTTTTCCATGTGGCGAGGAAATGAAATAAGAGATTAGCGTGATCTGGTGTGTATGCACAGTAGGGCGCTTACAGGTGGGTGGGTAACTTCTGTGTGACTATGGCTTTGTTTGTAAGTGCCTTAATTGCATGTTCATTTCCAAAAGCCCCCTGCAGCACTAGGGCCCAGTGTGTAATTACATATCACCAAGTCACTTACCAGCTGTTTGTTGAAGTTCTGCACGCACTGCTCAAACTGCTCGTCTTTTGTTTCGTCCGCTTTGCCGAGCTTCTGCAAGACCTGCAGGCGGGGAACAGAAGAGGAGGCTTTAACCCGGAGGTCACAAGGCTGACACAAAACTGTACGAGGCAGGAGCAGTCTGTGGCGGCTTCTTGGCTCATCAGACAGAAAGAGGGAAGCCTCTCCCGTCCCTGCGCTCAGCCCTTGGAGAGGCTTGTGCAGAGCTGAGTCAGGGTGTGCTCATGCCTGCTCAGCTCTGCTGGGAACGCTACTTCAGCGATCCGAGCCCAGCCTCCACCCAGGGTGAGGGCGAACGCGGCAACAGCAACAGGATGGATCCTGTCTGGTTTTGTTGAGGAGGCCAGCAAAGGAGGGACCCTGCTGCCTCGCACCTTGAGCTGAATGAGTGCAACACACTAACTCCGGTGTCCGTGAGCGGGGAATCCTGAGCGTGCAGTATTTTACACTTGCTTTCATAGAATATCAGGGTTGGAAGGGACCTCAGGAGGTCATCTAGTCCAACCCCCTGCTCAAAGCAGGACCAATTCCCAACTAAATCATCCCAGCCAGGGCTTCGTCAAGCCTGACCTTAAAAACCTCTAAGGAAGTAGATTCCACCACCTCCCTAGGTAACGCATTCCAGTGCTTCACCACCCTCCTAGTGAAAATGTTTTTCCTAATATCCAACCTAAACCTTCCCCACTGCAACTTGAGACCATTACTCCTTGTTCTGTCATTTGGTACCACTGAACAGTCTAGATCCATCCTCTTTGGAACCCCCTTTCAAGTAGTTGAAAGCAGCTATCAAATCCCCCCTCATTCTTCTCTTCTGCAGACTAAACAATCCCAGTTCCCTCAGCATCTCCTCATAAATCATGTGCTCCAGCCCCTTAATCATTTTTGTTGCCCTCCGCTGGACTCTTTCCAATTTTTCCACATCCTTCTTGTAGTGTGGGGCCCAAAACTGGACACAGTACTCCAGATGAGGCCTCACCAATGTCGAATAAAGGGGAATGATCACATCCCTCAATCTGCTGACAATGCTCCTACTTATACAGCCCAAAATGCCGTTAGCCTTCTTGGCAACAAGGGCACACTGTTGACTCATATCCAGCTTCTCGTCCACTGTAACCCCTAGGTCGTTTTCTGCAGTCCCTAGGCTAGATCTACACTGCCTGCCTGAATCGGCGGGTAGAAATCGATCTCTCAGGGATCGAATTATCGCATCTCATCGGGACGCGACAATCGATCCCCAAATAGACACTCTTACTCCACCAGCGGAGGTGGGAGTAAGCGCCGTCGACGGGGAGCTGCGGAGGTCGATTTTGCCGCCATCCTCACAGCGGGGTAAGTCGGCTCCGATAGGTCGAATTCAGCTACGCTATTCCTGTAGCTGAATTTGCATATCTTAAATCGACATCTCCCCCCCCCCGCTGCGCCGTAGTGAAGACCTGCCCCTAGTCTGTAACTGTGCATGGGATTCTTCTGTCCTAAGTGCAGGACTCTGCACTTGTCCTTGTTGAACCTCATCAGGTTTCTTTTGGCCCAATCCTCTAATTTGTCTATGTCCCCCTGTATCCTATCCCTCCCTCCAGCATATCTACCACTCCTCCCAGTTTAGTGTCATCTGCAAACTTGCTGAGGGTGCAATCCACATCATCCTCCAGATCATTAATGAACAAGCACAAGCATAAATGATTGCACGGGATACCAAGCAGCACAGAATCAGGTCCAGTCAGGAGATCATTTTTTTCCCCCTCCCAGGATTGCTGGACCCTCCAGCTCACGAGAGGGAAGGCAATTGACGGTATATAAGGAAGGGGAGAGACACAAAAGACGTGGAGGAGAGGGAACACCAACTTCCCTCTTCTCACAGAAACACACACCAGATTTGGGGTACCTGGTCGCTAAGGGGTAAAAGGGCCCTGATCAAATGGTATTCAATTCCAGCTGGTGCCAGGAGGCGGCCAGGGGACCATGCACCCATCTCCCCACACCTGATAACCACACCGACTAGCTAGTCTCCTCTTCACAGCAAGAGCTCTTTGTACAACATAGCTGGCCCCAGGCCAAGTAAATCCTTATCAGGGCACTTCCCCTATCAGAAGTTCCCCTTCAACACACTCTCCACAGAGTGCTTGGTCACTTCCCATCCAGGGAGACCCACGATACAGCCTGTCAGGGGCAGCGGGATGGATTCCAGCTGTAGAGGAGGTCAGGACTGACTGACCCTGCCTTGGGCAATTCCCGTTCTGGAGCCGTGGGGACCCTGGGGAGCATCTCAGGGAGAAGGACATTGATGGAGAGGGGGAGAAGGCACACTATGCATGCTGTGTTCAGAAAGGGCACGTGGTATTCCCAGCCAGCCAGCGGGTTCAGAGGCATGGGCTGGTCATGAATACAACACATATGTACGTGCACACACAGAGGGTTACATGCACACGCCAAGCGTTATGCACACAGATTATGCTTGAAGTAGAAAGCGCAGCCTAACAAACATTAATTCTGCACCCCGAAACCTCTCCTATCAGCAGCATCAATCCAAAAGCACAAGTGTGGGGGATGAGGGAGAGGTACACAGCAAGGCCCTAAGGCTGTAATTAAGGATGTCAAGCGATTTTGGTTCACTTAAACTCCCCACCACCACTTAAGCAGGGAGAGAGCCCACAGTTAGGGTTGCCAGCTTTCTAATCGCACAAAACTGAACACTCCTGCCCTTGCCCCAAGGCCCCGCCCCCACTCCAGCCTGACTCCCACCATCGCTCGCTCTCCCTCACCCTCATTGACTTTCACTGGGCTGGGACAGGGGGTTGGGGTGCGGAAGGGGGTGATGGCTCCAGCTGGGGGTGCAGGCTCTGAGGTGGGGCCTGGGATGAGGGGCTTGGGCTGCAGGAAGGAGCTCTGGACTGGGGCGAAGGGGCTTGGAGTGCAGGAGGGGGCTCAGGGCTGGGCCAGGAGGTTGGGGTGCAGGAGGGGGCCCAGGGATGGGGTGCAGGCTCTGGGAGGGAGTTAGAGTGCGGGAGAGGGGGCAGGGCTTAGTCCCTGTTCTTAGTCCTACCCGACTCTGCCAACAGGTAGAAGCAGAGACTGGATTTCCTAGCTGCCCTGGCCCTGGGCCAGTTAAAAAACTTTCCAGACCAGGTAGGGGTAGCAGCAGCGGGAGTCCACAGAACCTCAAAACAGGTGAGCAGGGAAAGGCCCAACCCCTCCTGGGTGCAGGGTGTTGTGGATAAACTGAGCTTGGAGGAATGGGGCGTTCCAGCCGGGAGAGCCCTGCAAAAGGGCAACCCGGGCCAGTGGCCCCAACTCAGGTTTCCAAGAGCCACGTCCTCTGGGAGGCCTAGCGGCACTGCGTCTGGTTATTCTCCATTCCCCCAGCCCTCTGGTTATAAGGGAAGCCAGCCCCTTGCTACCCCGTCCCCTTCTGTGCCCTCCCCCAGACTTTTTGCCCCCTGCAAGAGGGTATGGAATTAACGCAAGTGGACAGCACCCAACTGACAGACCGGGAAAGCAAAGCTCACTCTCCCTGCTTGGAACACGCTCAAGCCGGGCCCTGACAATCTGTTTTCACTCGCAGCTGAGGGGGATCGGCCTCCGCGGACCATCATGTCTGGATCCTCTCCAAGAAGTCCACCAATAAGTGCATACGCGGGGGCGGGGCTAATATGGTGCCTGTTGGGACAGCCACTAGGGATTTCTCCCAGCTCCTTGCATGGGGGACACCCAGGGCAACTGTACTAGCAACTTCCGTCACGCCGGTGACCTAAAAGCTGTGACCACAACTTAAGCCCTCTGCCACTCGCCTCTCTGATGTCGCTCCTGCCTGAGGCAACAGCATAGTGGTTTTGATAGCATGACAGAAGTCACATCCTGCCTTTTTTTTTTTGGAGCACAGTGTTAAGAAAGAGACTTCATGCACCCACTGGCCAGTCCATGCAGTTACACAGCCAGCTGATGGAATTAGCAGCGTGCTGACGCAGCCCGTGTGAGGGCTTGCAACCTTTCCTCAAGGTCGCGAGCACCAGGGAGGTACAGCAACTCACACTGGGGCGGTGCACGATAAATCTGTTCAGTCATTCAGCACCTGGTCCGCACAGCCCCGGCTCCGGCTGTGGTCAGATTATCTAGATTAGAGTGACTGCGTTTCGCTCCTCTGCCTGCGTGGGCGGGAGGCGGGGATCTCTGGGGTATTCATGTAACAGCAAGAGGGAAAAAAATGACACCTGCAATTGTGATGAGAACTATCTTCCTTGGGACCGGGGCTTGAACCTGGGACCTCCAGAGCTAGAAGTCTCTACAACTTGAGCTAAAGGAATAGGTGCTGTAGCTGGGAGCTATAAAAGACCCCTCCGTGCTCTGTGGATCAGACACACAGCAGGGCACACACCAAATAGACAATGGGGTTAGGGTTGCCAACTTTCTGATTGCAGAAAACTGCACTCCCTTACCCCGCCCACTTTCCCATGGCTCCGCCCCTACCCCGCCCCTTCTCCAAGACCACCCCCCCCGTTGCTCAATCCAGGGTTTAGGGTGCAGGAGGGGGCTGGGGGTGGGGCCAAGGGGTTCAGAGTGTGGGAGGGGGCTCCGGGGTAGGGCAGGAGGGGATGAGGGCACTGAGAGGGAGTTTGTTTGCAGGAAGGGGCTCTGGGCTGGGGCAGGGGTTTGGGGTTCAGGGTGCTCCCAGGAAGTGGTGACATGTCCCTCCGGCTCCTAGTCAGAGCCCCCTGGCCGCCCTCCATGCGCTGTCCCCGTCCGCAGGTGCTGCCCCTGCAGCTCCCATTGGTTGCAGTTCCTGGCCAATGGGAGCTGCAGAGCCAATGCTCAGGGCGGCACCTGCGCTGCAGGGATGGGCAACATGTGGAGCCCCCTGGCCACCCCTGCGCCTAGGAGCCAGAGGAACATGCCGGCTGCTTCGGCCAACCAGACTTTTAGCAGGGAGCTGCCAGGGTCCCTTTTCAACATGGCATTCCAGTCAAAAACCAGGCGCCAGCAACCCTAAGTCGGGTTCATCCTGTGTTATAGGAGGCAAATTGTGAGGCTGAAGATACAGAGGGCGTCTCCCTCTAGGGCTGCAGTGAAAACATGGATTAAAAAAGAATGGGCTCCCAGAAGCTGGCAGAGCTACTGACGAGCGGACAGCATGGCACAGAGAGTGATCCGAGAAGCTTCTGCCCTAAAGAGCCAGCAGTGGCAGCCTAGCCAGAGAGATTTTGCCTTTCGGGTCAGAAATAACTGGACAACTCCCGCGCTGGCTGTTCCTCCAGTGGAGTTACACCAGGGATGAATGTGAATCAGAAACTCCTGATCGGGCAACCATACAAAAGGTACATGTGGTAGCTAAGTGGGGAGTGGCAGGAAAGGGAAGTTGGATGGGCAGCGAGGGCCAGGGCCAATGGATGGCCGTTCTGAAGGTGGAGCTAGACCAGGAGTGGGCAAACTATGGCCCACGGGCCATGTCCGGCCCATTGGACCTTTTAATCTGGCCCTCGCGCTCTCACCAGGGAGTGGGGTCGGGGGCTTTCCGTGTGGCTGCCGGAAGTAGTGGCATGTTCCCCCTCAGGCTCCTACGCATAGGGGCAGCCAGGGCCAGGGGGCTCTGCACACAGGGCCAGGGGGCTCTGCACACAGGGCCCACCCGAAGTACCGCCCCCCACAGTTCCCATTAACTGGGAACCATGGCCAATGGGAGCTGCAGGGGCGGTGGCTATGGACGGGGCAGCACGCAGAGCTGCCTGGTGCCGCGCCTCCGCGTAAGAGCCGGAGGGGGCGCATGCCGCTGCTTCTGTTGCCTGGATGCTCCTGAGGAGGTTACATATCCACACCAGGGTTTCATGGTCATCTCTAGAGGCAGAAATCCCGAAAGCCAGGAAGGACCATCCATGGCAGCACCGGAGTAATGCCTCGGCCTGGTGACATTCTCAGCTGTGATGTAATACTTCCAGGAAGGATGTCACTCACTGAGCAGATGTTCAGATGTACTCCAGGCGTTACCATGGGCCAGAGGAGGGCTTCCTGCCAAAGGTCATCCAGTGCTGAGGGTGGATTTTCTACATCGCTAGCACTCCATGAAACCTGCTTTACAGGTGCACTTGTCAATGACATTGATCAGATATTTCTGTCTGCAGATTCCAAGCAGGGACAAAGGCCCTCATAAGAAGATCAAGAGAACTGTCCCTCATCTAAAGAGGCTTTTTAATGGGCACATGTGTCTGGCTGATAACAGGATGCTTTCAGGACTCTGGAGGGGTCATTTAACTCAGACAGGAATGCAGAGTATGTTGCCAGAGCTCAAAGGTTTGAAAGAGCCTTCGGTGCTTGTATGTGCAAACAGACAGAATACTAGTCACAGGAAATGATAAGGAAAAGGCTACTAAACGGACTCCCTTGTGCTCCTGCATGCCTGGGAACTGGCCTTGCATTTCAAATGCACCATACTTCTTACGCACAAGCTACTTATCAGAGTCCTCAAACCTAGGTCTGTCCCTTACACCCATGGGTCTCCATCCATCCAGAAGATCTAGCTCCCCTTTCCTTTGGAGCTCTGTTGCGGTGCTGCTAAGCAGTGCTTAATTGGGAATGAAAGAGGTGCCGGGGCTCAAGCAATTTTTTTACTTTCCTAACTTGCCTCTGTGGCAAGCCCAGAGGTGCCAGGGCTACAAACTGCCAAGCCGAGAGTCGCCGGGGCTCGGACCAGGCACATATTAAGCACTGCTCCTAAGTGTCCTCCATTCCTCAGAACTCAGATTCGTCCCCCAAGCTCTTACCCACCCAGGCCAGGAGTGCAGCGGCCAACAACATAACAGCACCTAAGGCCAAGTCTTGCCCTTGGAAGGCTGGCAGCTAAGAGACAGAGAGGGACATGCAAAGCAGAGGAATCTACAGCCTCAGGGAACCCCATGATGGGAAGTGGGGTAAGGGAAAGGGGGTTTATTTTTAAGGAGACCACACCAAAAAAAGAGAGTGGGCAAATGACGGGTCACCAGCCTGACAGCTCCATGCCAGGGGATGTCATATGGCACAGCTTGGGGTCAGGAAAAACACGCACACCCACAGGTGCCAACCAAGCGAGGGGAGAGGTTGGCCTGAACCATAAAGCAGCCAGCAGCACATGTCCATTCCGGCTGTTAATAAACAGTGAGCTCATAGGACAACGTCCCTCTGCCAGGAGCACAGGCGTTATTCCCCCCCGCCCACCCTCGAGTGACAGCGCTTAATCCCTCGGATCACTGCAAAGCCAGATCAAGTTAGGATGGAAACTTCAGGCTCTTTATACCTATTAATGGAGCAGATTTGCCTGTTCTGAGATGTGGCAAGTTAAGATCCTGACGCAGCCCCAGCACCCAGGCCTGGAGAGCCAAGGATGGATCAGACAGGAAAGACAGTCCGGCAGCTGCTGTCTGCAGTCAGGCCACACACGCCAATAGCGGCCAGAAGCATTGATCTGGGCACATGAGCATTAATAAAAAACCCCAGCCGGACACCCTCCTCAGCCCTTGGTCTCTAAAATCCTAGCACGCTACGGCGGCAGTGAAGATTTACAACGGGTTTCAGAGTAAGAAGCAGCCAAACGAGAGGGACAGTTGTGGATCAGGGAAGCGGTTTTACCAGAGGAAGTTTCACGCTGGGCATTAGATGGGATTTCAGCTCAAGCCCCCAGCATGAAAGTGACTTCTATTCCTGGATCACCCATAGATTGGCTAGGAGAGCCTGGGGAATTCACTTCGGGCAGTGTTCACACTCAAGTGCCTAAAGTAGGAGCCCAAATCTATTTTTAAGCACCTAAATAAATGGTTTGGTTTTCAGTGGTGCTGAGAACCCATGAGGCCCGCTGAGATCTGGTGGGGCTACAGGTGATCAACATTTCTGGAAGAGCCAGGTGCTTAACTTTAAACACTCACATTTGAAAACAAAACCCACTCTTTGTGCCTCAGTTTCCCCTTCTGTAGACCAAGAACACTAATTTCTACTGTTCTTTACAGGGCTTGAACAATATTTCAAAAGCACTCCGAGACCCTGAGATGCACGATGATACTGTAAAAAAAGCCAACTATTTTTTTTTAAATACATAAATAAATATGCAGACGAGCACCAGGCTTACAAACAGGATTGTTTGGAAGAAGGTCTGGTTTTACATACTCCTAGTACTTCATTAACAGAGGAGTTAGACCCCACTAGTCAAATTGCAGCGGGTGCATAGACAAGTGCCACAGCCATTATGCACAGAGCAATAGCTCAGACAGAGGTTTGTACACCAGAACCTGACCAGTCGAGAGGAAATGATGACAGGGTTATTCCAAACACCCTCATGCCATGGGATCTTTAGCCTCCTGCCTAGAACAGTTAGTGAAGAGAACGCTCATACCATCAGCAGAAGGACATTTTTTTTTAAATTAATGAACAATTAGCCTGTGGAACTCATTGCCACAGGATATCACAGAGACCAAGAGTTTAGCAGGGTTCACAAAAGGATTGGACATTTATAGGGATAAGAAAATGTTATGAGAGTTTTGGAAGGGACAATAATATTCTTCATGCTTCAGCACTTAAGTCAACCTCTAATGATTGGGTAACTTTCCCTGGGTACAAATTATCCCAAAACGCCTTTTTTTTTAAAAACTTTCCCCCTCAACAATCTGGTGCTGGCCACAGCTGAAGACAGAATGCTGCACAAATGTACCACTAGTCAGATCCAATCTGCCATTTCCATGAAGGACCACACTTTCTGACTGCAGCAACTCCCCTGTGTGGCAGTGCAGGGTCAGATCAGCTTAAAGTGTGATTCCACTCTGAAAAGTGACAAAAAGGAGCAGCAAGGGGTTCCATATTTATTGCCTTTTAATGGTTTCAGATCGCACTTTCTCCACTGAGGGGGGGACAGAGGGGTTGAACTTTTCCTTGCTAACTGACAGCAAATGCAGAGAATCAAGAATACATACACCCCATCCTGTTTATTATGGTGATGATATGCTGAAGGCCCTGCAAGCCAAACTATGCTGAAAGTGACACCTAAACCCACTTCCTCCTAATTCTCCCCTCAGCAATACCTGCACAAACCAATTAGTCTCCAATGGAAAATGCATAAACACACCAAGGGCATAAATTGGTTTACAGGATCTTTTGCACTGGTGATGATGTGCAAGGAATGAACCCAGCTTGACTTTCAGATCCCAGGTTGAGCCTATAAGGTTGAAAGGGCAAACTGAGATCCCGGGATGCAATAAACATGCAGCCCCGTGACCCTGTTTATCACCCACTCGCCTATACTTGGGAGCTGCGATGTATTGATACCATAATCTTGTGGCTGAAAGGGCAGCATCATACCTTCTACCCCACATCAGCACCACGTCTGACTCTGCCTCGGACCGAGAAGAGGCCCCCTAGAACAGTTATGCCAGATCAGCACAATTGAAACACCAAGGTACATTTTGATCCTGAGCTGCTGCACTACTGTCCTCCCTAAAAAAGGGAACCGCCTCTTAGCCCAAATGGAATCTCACTTGCTCAACGAAATCAATAAGCACAAGTTCTTCCACGACACGTTTTGCACTCAGGCTCAAGGAGAGCTTTTGAACAGCACAGGTGGGAACCAGGTGGCTAAGTCCCACTTAGCGGTCAGTGGGAGTAGGGCACCCAACGGTGCCCTTTGTGCCTCTTCTAGTCGTTGTCCTGAGCAGAGGGCAGCTCTATTGTCCGCATCTGAGCGCAGCACAATTCTTTCCTTGGAACAATGGCACACGGGGCAGAGGGGGCGGGACAGAGTTCAAGTTCAAATGCCTCCATGCTGTATTGGACATTCAGAAAGGATTCCTGGCTCTGGGCAACCATGAAGACTCTTTGATCATTGGGGAGGATTGGGCGGGGGTGGTTAAGTTTAGCACGGAGGGGGTTTCTTACTAACTACCTGCTTGTTGACAAGGTCCACCTGATTCCACAGCAAAGCCCAGCAGAACACAGGCAATTGTGCAGAGGGAGAGAGAGAGAGAGAGAGAGAGAGAGAGAGAGAGGATGGCCCAGTGGTTAGTGTCATTTCACTTCGACTCCCTGGACTTTCGTTGGAGGTTGCTGGTTGCCCATCCAATTACGAGGTTAGATCCTGTTTACCACAGCTCCCATCACTATTGTATGTGGGCACCTCCTACAGAGTAACCTGATTTATCCTCACAGCCCCCTGCAAGGTAGGCAGTGTGGCTATCCGTTTGACAGAGACACTGCGACCACGTCATGGATTGCGTGATGCCCAGCCAGAAGCACCTTGGACCGGATGTCTGGAAAAGCTGAACATCTGCATCTCCCAGGGAAGTCAACGAGAGCTGTGGGTGCTCAGCAGAGCCATGCCCTGCACCTACAGTTGTGCACTAAATAAAAATCAATACATAAATCCAAGCACAGAAGAGAAAAAAAATAAAAATAAAAATCAGTGGCCACATCTGATGGTTTGTCTATGACGTGCACAAGGCCACAGAAGAACATCAGTGACAGAATGCAGAGCTCCTGGGTCCCACGGCACGACCCTTCACAACACAATCACAGTGCCACGTGGCACACCCTCCACCAGCCGCTACATATGAATAGGCAACAGCGGCAAGGGAGGTGACAGAGCACAGGAAGGTGTTTTTTAGGGAAACAGTCTCCTTTTGCCACCTTCCAAAAGCTGGTACTACGCTGCAAGGTATTTGTAGCAAGGAGAGGTATGCACTGAAAGCGCTCCCCGGACTGACCGCATGCGGGATCATTACCCAATGTGATCCGTGCTGGCAGGAGGGGTAATGTTAAACTCCAAACGAAGACCGTCTCTTTCCTTTGAGCTCAGATGATTCAGGCTGGAGAAGAGGCAGGTGTTAATAATAATAATAATAATAATCCTCCTCCTCCACAGGCACCTTCTACATTTAATCTGGCCCATCAGATGGACTCTCCCAGCCAGTCCTGGGTTTCTGAGCCACCAGTGAATTTCACCTCCACAACAGACAAGGGCAGAATTGCCCAAGAAAGAGCGAGAAGGAAAAGAGACCTGTTTCACTTGCACAGTTGGCTGTTCACTCCTATTCTGTCACTGTCATCTTACCAAGCTTAGGACTTTCCCCACAAGGGATGGTCTTGTGGTTGTGCCACTAGGAGGCATGAGATCCGAGTTCTATTCCCGGCTGCGCTTCACGTCTGACCTTGGGCAAATCAAACTTTCCATGCCTCGGTATTCCCATCTGTACAATGGAGCTAGCACCTACTTCACAGGAGTGCCAAGAGCCAATTGCTGGTGTATAAAGCAACAACAGATGCTCAAACAAACAGTAGCCACCCTAGAACCACACAGTGTTACCATAATGTAGAGGGTACTGTTGTTCGGTCTTGTGATAGATACCTGTAGCTAAGCCAAGGCTGTGGAAAGAGACCGCCAATACTAGGGAACAGTTACCAAGAGTTTTTTGCATTTGTCCAGTTTAATTTTAAAATCCTGTCCCTTGTAGGGGATTTTTCTGTCCTAAACAGAGAGGAAAATTATATATATATATATATATATAAATATAAATAAAATTGCTGTGCTAGGAAGGACAAGCCTGGGGGGGAACGTACAAAATGCCTGTGTGACTAAAGGGCAGTGCCGTATATGCAGGTGAGAATCTACCATAGGGCCTCTAGCCCCCATAAGACCATCTTCTATCTCTCCCATACATCCCCCAAGCCTCTCCCCTTCATGATGGAAACGTATTGGTGGATCTCATGCAGTTCCAGTCATACTTCATCCCCTCCTCCCCCGCAACAAAGGGGACATGTATCCTTTAATTAGAGGTTCTCAAAACTCACTAAGCTGACCAACGGCTGTTCTTAGGAGCTGGCATATTTGCATTTCCCTCACTCTTTTCAACCTACAGCAAAGCAGAGATAACTCAAAATGACTATCAAGATACCAGTGTCACCAGACCCACTGTAACCTGTTCAGTATCACGAGACGGAGAACCAACCACTTCCCTTGTTAGTTTATTCCAATGATTAATCACCCTCAGTGTCAAGTGTGTGTCTTGTTTCTAATTTGACTTTGTCTGGATTTATCTTCCAGCCATTGGTTCTTGTTCTGCCGCTCTTCGCTATATTAAAGAGCTCTTTAGTACCTGGTATTTTCTCCCCATGCAGGTACTTATGCACTGATCAAGTCACCGCTCAATCTTTTTGAGAAGCTAAATAGATTGAGCTCTTCGAGTCTCTCCCTGTACGGCATTTTTTCCAGCCCTTGAATAACTTCTGTGGCTCTTTTCTGCACCCTCTCCAATTTTTCAGCATCCTTTTAAAAATGTGGACACCAGATTTGGATGCAGTATTCCAGTATTGGTCTCGCCAACCCAGTATATAGAGGTAAAAATCCTCCCTGCTCCTACTCACTACCCCTTGTTTATACATCTAAGGATCATATTAGCTACAATATCACACTGTCATGTTAAGTTGTTTGTTCACTAGGTCCTCTAAATCCTTTTCAAACTCATGGCATTCCAGGATACAGTCCCTCATTCTGTGGTTGTGGCCTGCATTCCTTGTTCCTAGATGGATATCTTTGCATTGGCAGCATTGTTTGAATGGGCCCAGTTATCAAGCAACCCAGATCTCTCCGTATGACTGCCCTGTCCTCATCACTGTTTACAATTCCACCAGTCTTTCCGTCATCGGCAAATGTTATTAGCAGCAATTTTATCGTTACTTCCAGATCATGGATAAAAATGTTGAATAAGGGCTTAGTACTGACCCCTGAGAAACCCCACTAGACAAACCCCATTTAATGATCATTCTCCATGGACAACTACTTTTTAAATCTGCCAGTGAGTCAGTTCTTAATTCATTTAATGTGGGCGCTATTGACATTGTGTAGTGGTACTTTAAAATCAGAATGTTATGCGGTATTAGTCAAATGCCTTACAAAACTCCAAGTAGATTACATCTACGCACATACCTTCACCAACCAAAACTTGTGATCTCAAAGAATGAAATCAGGTTTGTTTGACAAGACCTAATTTTCCATAAAACCATGGCGACTGGCATTCATTCTATTCCAGTTTTGATCAGTTGGAATCTATATCAGCTTTTCCATTGTTTTGCCCAGAACTGATGTCAGGATAAGAAGCCTTTAGTTTCCCTGGTCATCCCAGGCAACTGCACGATTCTGCCACCATTACATCCAAAACACCGCCATCAAATCTAATTAAGAGACTATTCAGTCTAAGGGCTAGTCCCCCGTCATAGACTATCAGGGTTGGAAGGGACCTCAGGAGGTCATCTAGTCCAACCCCCTGCTCAAATCAGGACCAATTCCCAACTTTTTTTTGTCCCAGATCTCTAAATGGCCCTCTCAAGGATTGAACTCTCAACCCTGGGTTTAGGAGGCCAATACTCAAACCAGTCAGCCAGACCTGCTCAGTCCAACTACAGTAGTTTCCTCTGTACCATAAACCTAGGATTTGATTTCTCAGGTTGGGGGTGCGGGGGGCGCCTATTAACTCAGCGCCTGTAATAAAGTTGATCAGTCAGGCTAGTTCCCCCCCTCTCTATGTTTCTAATTAGCTTGAGCCATACAACCTTGTACATCATTATAGGACCCAGAGCGAGTGGGAGACCTTCTTTGCAGCATGTCATGCATTGGATAGGCCTTTCTCTATCCCATGACAGTTGCTTTGTCCCTGAGCACAGGGGAAGTGCCAAGAACCCTGCTTCTGAGTCCCCACCTTGTATCAAATCACAGTTCTAAACTGGGCATTGACATTTCCCTGCAATAGCGTCACGCCCGCAGGGAAGCCTCAGTTACCAGGCTCATTGGCGCCGGATCAAATCCTGGTGTTCACTGTGCGAGTGAATGGAGGAAGAGGGTAGGAAGGCAAAGGAGGGGGAGACCAGGACAATGCTGGGACTTCTTACCTGGCTGATGTGTGGTGCCGATACATAGCAATGCAGAGCAGTGGCCTCTTGGAAGAAAGTCAGTTGAAGACCACGCATGAAACTGTAAATGAATCCAGGTCATGTCCCTCCCAGAGTGGAGCATCTTCGTTTCCTCCAAAGACTGGACTTGCCATATTCATAGAGATTAGGTTTGAAAAATGTCCTGCCAGCCTAGCCAGTCCACCCCCACCAGTGCTGTACTTCTGCCGGGATAATTTCCAATGCTTTATCCAGGGTGGCTTCAAGTGTCCCAACAACGGGGTCCCATTCTGTTCTCCTGTGGGAGATTTGATCTAATTGTCAGGAGTTTTTCCCAAAGAGGTTTACAGAAGACATTCCTCAAGAAAGGAAGGGGACTTCTGCCCACCTCCTGTTTCTTCTACATGTTGCCAAAAGATGCTATTTACCACCTAACAGTACGTATTAGAGACAGGCCCATGCCACGGTGTACAGATCAGGTCCAAACTACTCCAGATTCCACAAGTGTTTAGATCCAGGTTTTGGTTCAATACCTCAAAAAAAAAAGTCTGTTTAGCGTAACAGTCAGTTGCTCTACCACGGATGTGCACCTCCCTCACCCAGATTGCGATTATACACACATGCATGTAGGTAGGTATATACTCAACACACGTTTCATTTCTAGGTGTTTCACCAGGACTCTAACCTGAACCAGTATAGATTGCTGCTTGAAAGAAGACGCTGGCAGAGAAACCTTTCAGAGGTACACCATGTGTACTAGTGACAATGAGAAAGTAACTCACCGTCTTCCTGTACAATATGCACTTCTATCTCCGTAAAATTCATATTCTATAAAGAATACATGGCATTCTTTTTTTTAAAATCAGAAGAGGTTTAAGATGACCACTGATTAATACTGTGGTCAAGCGATGGGTGGGCTATATGCAGAATATTGTGAGTGCTGATAAAACCATAATACCCCATCACATGTAGTTCAAAAACACACTACATTTAAAAAGAGCTTTTAAAACATTGAACCGGTTTTTTATTCATCCAGTCTACAGGGCTCGGGGGCGCCCTAAGCTCTAGGGAAAAAAAGCTTCATACATTTTCTGCATCTAAAGATGTAATGTTTTTAAAGTCTGCTATTGCAAATCTAAGGGAAGGAGTCCCGCTGGGAAGATGGAAATCTCCAGTTTCCCATTCTCTCCCTGCATGCCATGATATCGCCGAGTTTGTACAGGAAAGTTGGGAACCACTTGCCTAAAGGTTCATGCAGTGTATGGGCTGGGACTCAGTTGGAGTCCACATGAACGGTTGTGTTTCTAGAGTAATGGGAGAAGATTAGGAGATACACTGTTGCAACTAGTGTTCTAGCTTGCACCTGTATTTAATTTATCTGGACACTGCTTTTGCTGAAAAGCAGGCTAAGAACTAAGACGATGAGACTTCTGTACCGATCTTCATCGCCCTTTAGAAATCTTTTCTCCGTCAGTTGGCATTTAAGCCCGTTGACCCAGGCAGAGAGGAAGCCAGGGTTAAAACCATCTGCCCAGCAAGATTAGTCATGAACACAGATGTGCTTCAGTTTGCCTTTGATCCACCTTCACCCAAAGTGCACAGAACTGTGTCTGAAGCAACGAAGTACAAAAAGTAGTAGTAATTTACCTCCCTGGTACCCTGGCTTTCAATACTTCCTCGAAGGTCCTGGTGATACCCCATCCAGGTTCCTGATCAGGAATTTGGAGCAAAGATACCACCCCAGGAGAATTCATCCCAGGTTTTGCACAGGGCCCATTTGCATGCTGGAATGAAACTGGCGAGTTCAGTGCGTAGCACAGACACCTAGGCAGTGCACACATTATCAAAGTTCATAGTTACATACCATCAAAGCTCAGTGTTTTAAGACCTCCCTGTGTGACATCCTGCCTACATCTCAACCAGCCACATTCAAAATGCAGTTTCCTGAAAACAAGACAGTCCTCCATTCTGTGAGGGAGGTGGTGCCTCAAAGCTCTGAAACCGAACGCACAGGAAATGGACTGCTGCTGGTCTGCACCAGTTTCAGCCTTGTACAAACTCATTAGGAAAGGGATAAAGATTAATTTTCTGAGTGGGAGCCAAGCTGAGAGGGAGCCAGTCACTTTTATGCATCATCACTAGAACAGGATGCCAAGAAGCCAATAAATCACATTGTCTTTGGGGAATGGGCATTTTCTGTAAACATCACATTTCTTTAGAACGTTGCTTTTTTTCCCCCCAAGTATCTGGAATTATAGGCCTTTTAAAGATAAATTTAAGTCTTCAAGCCAAGTAAGGGGTCAAGGGAAACTCATCCCAAGGAGAAGCCGAAGAAATGTTTCGGTGTTAAAAAAAAACCACTGATCAGCAATTTAGATTTTCTTCCTTTTTTTCACATATATTTAAAAAAAGAACAAATCCCCAAGCAAAACTACTGCCCAAGCAATGGGATGGTTAGCAGTTTTATGATTAACTGCCCTGAAAAATCTACGACATCCCTGCAAGGAATGCTACAAAGCTGGTAACATTAAAGGTGACCCTACAATAACATTCTCTACCTGGTGTAGTATGCCAACACCCATAAAGGTTTATTTGGAAAAGCTAACAGCTTCTCAGAGCGAGGTCACAGCGCTCCGGCTACAGAATCCAGAGTGACCAATGAGGAGATGTTCTGAGGATGCAATACTTTTACCTTGTGCATCGTCGATTAAGTGTATGTTTGGTACTCTGTATCCTGTTGGAGAACTAAACCCATCTAAACTGGTTCTCTCAAGGGTTAGAGAACACCCCAGCTTGTCCCCTCTTAATTAGCGACGTTCTTTTCTCTAATTCATCACTAGATTTTTTTTTTTTTAAAACAAGAATCCAGACCCAAATTGGCTCTTCCCCATGAACTCTGTGGCTGGCAGATGTCTGTCTATCCCAGCAGATATCTGCTGCTCCACTCAGCTCTTCAGGCAGCCTACGATGCCTTGAGATCCTCAGATGGAAGGTATGACAGAAATGCTAGGTTATAATAACTAATCCAGGACTTCCTGGCTGTCACTGCTGGGCACTACAGCCACACACAACTGCATGGGGACCCCGGGGCTGGAGCTCAGATCCCCTTGTTCCAAAAGCACAGGACTCTACTTCTTCTAGAGCTCAAGGAAGCACTGCATTAGCAGTTCAATGTAGCACTCTTTTGAGCAGACTGCTCGCTGCTGGATGCACAGAGACCAATAGTCTCATATGCTTCATTGCCCTGCCCACGTAGCGTGAGGACAGCAGAAGCAAGAACTCTTCACGTGCATGCTCACATCACACCCATACTCACCAACCAAAACATAGCTGGCAGGTCTAACTTAGACCCCTGCTCTCCTTGCCACTACCCCCGTAAGGGTTGGGGAGAGTCCTTGAAGAGCCCCATCACACGGGGAACCTGAAACTCAGGGACGAAGTACTCAAAAACTTCCCCTGAGTCAGGGTCACACAGACAACTTGCCAGGAGCTTTCATTTGCATGGACGGACCAGACCACATGTGCCCCTCAGTTACAATGTGGGGCTCTATGGGGTACCCGCCTGCAAGATTCCGTCACCAAAGAGACTTCTATTCATACCAAACTAGGGTTGCCAACTTTCTACGGGCACAAAACCAGACATCCTTGCCCCGCCCCTACCCCGTCCCTCTTCTGAGGCCCTGCCCCTTCTACAAGGCCCCATCCCCACTCACTCCATCCCCCTCAGTCACTCGCTCTCCCCACCCTCACTCACTCGCTCGCTCATTTTCACCAGGCTGGCTCAGGGGGTTGGGGTGCGGGCTCCGGCTGGGGGCGCAGGCTCCAGGGTGGAGCCAGAAATGAGGAGTTCAGAGTGTGGAAGTGGGCTCTGGGCTGGGGCAGGGGGTTGGGCTCCAGGAGAGGGTGAGGGCTCTGGCTGGGGGTGCAGACTCTCGCGTGGGGCTAGCGGTGAGAAGTTTGGGGTGTTGGAGGGTGTTCCGGGCTGGGGGGTGGAGCCAAGGGGTTCGGAGTATGGGAGGGGGCTCTGGGCTGAGGCAGGGGTGCAGGAGGGGGGTGAGAGCTCCGGCTGGGGGTGCAGGTTCTGGGGGGGGGCTGAGGATGCGGGTTTTGGAGGACAGGATGGGGATCAGGGCTGGGGCACGGGAGGGGGTCAGGGTGCTGGATCTAGGCAGCACTTACCTTATGCAGCTCCCAGAAACGGCAGCATGTCCCCTCTTGGACTCCTAAGTGGAGGCGCAGCCAGGCAGTTCTGCGTGCTGCCCCGCCCACAGGTGCTGCCCCCACAGCTCCCATTGGCCATGGTTCCCGGCCAATGGGAGCTGCAGAACCGGTGCCTGCGGCGGGGGCAGTGTGCGGAGCTCCCGGCCACCCCTATGCATAGGAGCCGGAGGGGTGACATGCAGCTGCTTCCGGGAGCTGCGCGGAGTCATGGTAGACAGGAAGCCTGCCTTAGCCCCATTGCGCCAGCGACCGGACTTTTAACGGCCTGGTCAACAGTGCTGTTCCTCTTTGACCGGGAGTTCCAGTTGAAAACCAGATACCTGGCAATCCTATACCAAGCTGGACCATCATGTGACAAGAACTTTAATGTCCACAGACCACATTGTCCATGTTAGACAGGATGGGTACATGGTCTGAACAATGGAATGCTCAAGTTCTCATCCCAGTTCTGACACTGACTTGCTGAATGACCTTGGGCGAGTCACTTAAAAAAACCCACTTTGTGCCTCTGTTTCCCCACCTGTTAAATACATTCCTACCTCACTGGAGGGACTGTCAGGTTTCATTACATAGCCAATATTTGAAAAGCACTTGAGACCCTCTGACGAAAGGGGCTATAAAAAACAGCGAAGTACTGTAGTGAAATGCTAATATGATGTGACCACACTGCCCCCCACTGGATGGAATCAGGACTGCTCAATTTCGAATCATATGCCCTATGCTGCCAAAAGCGAATGCAGATTCCACATGAGCTCTAGTCTTAGAAGCATGTGCTTTTGGAGTGGGAGGATCAGAATTGTAGACCCTCTGTTGGCATGAAGTTCCACATGATCACAGTCTGCAGGAACATGACTACTGTGAATCCCTAGGGGGACGATGAGTTGTCACAATACCATCTCCAAGGCAAAGAAGAGGAGAGAATCTGCTTTCAGAATGGCGTGGACGTCTGGCCCTCTGCAAATGAGGAGCCTGCCTGTGGCTGCCACAAATTAGAGACAGAAACATAATCTGGTTTTCACGTGGGAAAGCTGGAATTGCAGAAGGGTGCTAGCGTTCGCTAAAACCTGAATCAAATTCACCGCGTCCCTCCGGTACCAATGCAGCTTCCACATCAGTGGAAAGGTATGCAAAGTACGTACACAGGCGCATTCACGATCTCTTTAGAATATAGGGACACTGCGGAGCTCAGGTGCTTAAAAAAAAAAAAAGGTAAATAGATTTTCCTCACCATGCCCCACTCCCGTCCCAAACAAGATTTTTAAACTAATGTGAAATGTCAAGAATGGGGTAGCCAGTTATTTCTCTCTGCCCCCAACATGCCCAATTATTGACTGACTCATCTCTGTCCTTCAGAATATTTCCAGTTCTCAGATAACCAGATCCGATTCACGCTCAGCAGGTTTTATTTTTGACAGCACTTAAGGATTCAGTTACCAGGCTTGGATACGAAGGCAGTTTGCTCAGTTCTGGGCTGGGCGAGTGGCGACAGGTGAGATGATGAATATATTACATACAAGTGGACAAAAGCTGTCAGTGCCCAATGGCCCAGAGAGGCATAATGCCACCGCAACTCAAAAGGGCTCGTTTCAGATATTCTGAGTATAGCTTTTATTCCTGCCATCCAATAGGCACATTCATCAGGGTTAAAACAGACCAGATAACAATACAGAGGTGAGTATTTAAAATTGCAACACAGAAGACAGCAATGAAAAAGCCAAGAACGTGCGTCGCCACCACAGAATGGCTGGGGAAATCTCTCTAATCGGATCCATGGTGGGAGAAGTTTCCCCTTTGAGCCACCTCGGATTGAAGAGTCAGTGCCAACACACCTCTTCTGGATTTACAGACCCAACAGAGGGTGGCTGCAGCTGCTAATGCCAGGTTATTACTAGCTGGTGGAGTAAGTGCAATCCCTGAACAAAACTCAGGGAACAAGAGACATGCCCATTAAATTGGCAGCACCCCAGAGCTTCCATTCTGTGGACCTCCTCATAGGGATCCTAATGTATCAAAATTCCCCACCCACAACTCCTCAGAAAATCCCAAATCCAGGTAAGAGACGTTATGGGACAGATTCACCAGCATGGTCTGGCTGTTTGCACCACTTATGATAGCCACTGCATTGAGTCACCGAGCATTCATAGAATCATAGAATATCAGGGTTGGAAGGGACCTCAGGAGGTCATCTAGTCCAACCCCCTGCTCAAAGCAGGACCAATTCCCAACTAAATCATCCCAGCCAGGGCTTCATCAAGCCTGACCTTAAAAACCTCTAAGGAAGGAGATCCACCACCTCCCTAGGTAACCCATTCCAGTGCTTCACCACCCTCCTAGTGAAAAAGTTTTTCCTAATATCCAACCTAAACCTCCCCCACTGCAACTTGAGACCATTACTCCTTGTTCTGTCATCTGGTACCACTGAGAACAGTCTAGATCCATCCTCTTTGGAACCCCCCTTCAGGTAGTTGAAAGCAACTATCAAATCCCCCCTCATTCTTCTCTTCTGCAGACTAAATCCCAGTTCCCTCAGCCTCTCCTCAAAAGACACGTGTTCCAGCCCCCTTAATCGTTTTTGTTGCCCTCCACTGGACTCTTTCCAATTTTTCCATATCTTGTAGTGTGGGGCCCAAAACTGGACACAGTACTCCAGATGAGGCCTCACCAATGCCGAATAGAGGGGGAATGATCACATCCCTCGATCTGCTGGCAATGCTCCTACTTATACAGCCCAAAATGCTGTTAGCCTACTTGGAAACAAGTACCTCCTTCTCTTTTGGGTGTACAGTTACAGTACAACTTAGAGAATTTTTCACTTGACCAGAGCTCAAAGAGCCGGATACAATGGGGTCCTGATCCATGGATAAGCAAGACTGCAATGCAAAGAAAGAGTACTGAATAGCAATTATGCCGGTGAATCTGGCACGTCTGGCCAACTGATTAGGGAAACGGCAGTGAGGTTGCAGAATGCTGCACTGACGTATACTTAGATGTCCACGTCGCATGAAGGCAAAAGAATATGCTCATTTGATGGACATCTGTCAGCTCAAAACATTCCCAGCGCTGCTTACAGAAGAATACGTGAAGTAGGAAGGGAAGTTGAAGTCGAGAGGAAGAAGAAATGGAAACACTTTCCAGCTTGCTCCTCTCCACCTAACGCAGCCTGGAGTTCTTTACGGCCAGCGAGTCGGGAGCTTGCTAGAGTCAACGTTTTCCAAAGCTTTGGCACAAATGTAATGCTGACATAGCAGGTGCAACCCCACTGAAGTCAATGAAGCTGTGTCAGCTTACGCCAGGGCTAGATTTGGACCATAATCTTCGGTTGGGAGGGAAGCTCAGAGATCTTTCATTCATTCTACTCTCCTGACAGAGCCACTTTTATAACCGCCAGCCCCACGCTGAAAGGGGTATATCTAGCATACACAAACAGCCTCTCCAGATATCGCTCAGCACAGAGCCCCAGAGCAAAACGCTGCCACTTTCACCCCATCTAAGTCATGGCTTAGCTCTCCAGCAAGGGGTGGCCAGTAGGGTCACAAAGTTTCCCATGGATTACGTTTGGCCGCCCTTTGTGTACGTTCTCATTGTGATGCCAGGAGGAGACCCTTGCAAAACCCGGAGGCATCCAGAGGACGATGTACAGTATCTGCCCCTTTGGGGCACCCTTGCATGGCCTGTTCCCTGCTCAATCCTTGGAGAAGATGGCCTCAGAGGAAAGACATGTTTGCCAACAAGAAGCAGCTTCTCAAGAAATGTAGGCTCAGCAGGGCAGTGGATGGCTCACGGGGCGGTTGGTAATGGGATATGAAGCCTTTCATCTCTAAGTCACTGGTCTGAAATCGGCCCCAGGTTGTTAGTAACGGAAAGTTACCATCGGACATTGGCTCGGTGACCTAGCATATATGAAACAAGTTAGCAGGTCTCTGCCTGGTGGACAGGTGCCCACATCGCAAACAATCAGAACCCAGCAGACGCCCCGAGGACTGGCATGGCCTTTCAGGCTAAGCTCCGTCAGAGCTGCTCCCAGGGTTGAATCCTGCTGCAAGCTCTAGTTATCCTGGCCTGCCGTGGCGTGCCGATTTCATTCTGGCAGTCCAGCAGCTTCTCACCAACAGGAAATTCATTTGAAAAAATATATAAGTATAAGGAAAGAAATAAAATCTCAGTTACCAGAGGAGACCACACCGCATTTCCAACTAGCTTGACCCCTAGCCCTGGCATTTAAAACACTCATCCCCTATGTACACATATACACACAGACACTCAGACATTCTTCACATTGCAAAACCATCAGAAACCAACACTTGGGTTAGAGAGAGTCACTTAGTTACACAAGTTTACCATTAACTTTCAAGGGAGCAAGGCCCACACACACTCCGGCAGACAATAACCACACACCCTCTAGGTATGTTAACAAAGTTTTCAAGCAAACACAGAAGTGAGAGATGATCCTCTTTCGGTCTCTAGCCACAGTTAGTACCCTTGTTTCATCTCTGTTTGGAAAAGTTTTCTTCTGCCTTTATATCTCTCATTAAACACACACACACACACACACACACACACACACACACACACACACACGATCCATCTAAAATTAGGCTGGAGAAAGCAGGTCTGCTTGTAAATGTCACCAGATCTAAGCTACTGCTGAGGACACTGGGTTTGTGTCGCTGTCAGTCAAATGTCAGGCAAAGAAGTATCGCTGTATCAAACACCATTGACAGCTGTCTCCTTTAAAGCAAGTGTGGAGTCTATTCTCAGGCCTGCCGGTCCCCGCCCTGGTCATTAATAACCATAGGATTGTCAGCAACCTTTAGGCCTCCCTCTCCGAGCCCCTGCTCCCAGGCGCCAGCACCTCCTATTACAGCCCTGCCCAGAATCCTTAAAACCAGAAATGGACCAACAGCACCAGTGCACCATGCAGGGGGAGTGAGAAAGCCACTATGCGTCCAGAGCCCGGAGGAGTAGAGCCTCCATTATGCAAGAGAATCTGTCGAACTAAGCATGGATTAAACTTGCTCGTTTCATCTGCTCACAAATGAGTCATGAAGAAGTGACATCTCTAATATGCTGGGAAAACATACAGATGGGGGGAGAAGGGGTTGATCCACCAGCCGTCACTCACGCAAAGAGCCCCGCTGGCTTCAAGAATAATAGACAAACTCCTGGGGCTGGACTCTGATCTCCGCTACACCAGTCTCAGTTCAACAGAAGTGCTCACAATTTGCACTGGTGTAACTGAGATCCAAATCTGGCCCCTCCTTTTTTAACTGAGTTTGACTTTCTGGAGTGAAGACACCTAAAAAAAAACTAAAGTTCAAGCAGGAGCCAGAGTGTCATAAAGGGACCTTGGCATACCTGAGAACCAGATCCTGAACGCTTCCAGCATGTAGAAACAAAGGTTGGGGGGCGGGGGCGGGAGAAGAGGGCACGGGTGCAGATTTAACCTGATTTATTCCTGCTTAGGGACACAGTCTGGTATAGTGGCTTGAGAGGAAGGGGGTTGGGTCCCTTGCCGGATCTTTGTGTTGCTGTGAGCCTAGGGTTGCCAACTTTGTAATATTTAAAAACCGGACACTCCAACAGGAACCTCCCCTTTTCCCCTGAGGCCCCTCCCTTCCCTCAAGGCCCTGCTCTTGCTCCGCACCATCCCCCTGAGGCCCTGCCCCCATTCGCTCCTCTTTTCTCCTCCTCCCGTCGCTCGCTGCTCTTCCCCTCTCCCCCCACCTCTGCCTGGGTCGGGAGGGACTTGCCTGTGGAGCCAAGGCTGGGAATTGCAGCCACCCGACACAGGTAGGAGGCGGCCCTGGTTAAGTAGGAGCTGACAGAGGTGATGACTCAGTGCCTCCCCTGCCCACAGCGACCGGACTCTGGGTGTCCGGTCAGTAGATCTGACCGGACACTGTCAGGTCCCCTTTTTCATTGGACTTTCCGGTCAAAAACCGGGCACCTGGCCACCCTATGTGAGCCTCTACCATTCCCAGTACAGGTCACAGTAGTCTCAAAGGCTGCTCGAGCTTGCCCATGGTTCCGATGAAGCCAATCAATAGTTGGGGCATGGGACTGCCCCAGTCACAGACCCCCATCATTCCCACACATAATGATCTCACATGTTTATCCAGCATTTGAGAAGAATCTCAAAGTTCTGTCCAAATTTTACACACACACACACACACACACACACACACACACACACACACACACACACACACAATTCAGCCACTCCTGCAACTTTTCTATACACCTGGATGACTAAAATAAATCTTGGCCAAGAAGCCCCCTCCCCCGCTTATCAGAAACCAACCAAAGCACCTTATAGCAGCTGTGACTAAACCCCAAGTGGGCCAACTTGGCTGAGGGCCTGCAGAAGGAAGCCCCTGTGAAGTTCCACCTAATGGAGTTTCATCCCAATTTTTTCCAACTGCATGGCAGGATTTACACCCCAGAGAAGAAGCAGGGAGTCTTGGCCACCCAACCCCACAGGTCACAAGATCCATATGAATTTTGAGGATCCACTGGGTGTGCAGGGCCAGCTGCATAGAGGTCCCATGCCTCCATACCAGCACGGGGCCTCTGAATGTCCATAGCAGATTATTCCAATAGCATGCCTACAGCCCCTTCTTACAGGGTTAACTGAGTTAATTGCCACCTTGACTATGGACTTCAGCACCCAACTCTTGACAGGGAACTTAAGGATTTCTCTAACAATATATTCTCACACATAAGCCAATGGCTCTTTTTGTAACTTCAGAGACCAGAGTTTAAGAACCTAGATTTAATCTACAAGAGCCAGCACTGGTGTGCAAGTCATGGCCCTTGCGACACAGGCCTAGGTGTTTTGGAGATCGACCCCAGGAGTGGGAGAAATACACATCCCGACAGGGCAGTAAAAGTAAAAATGAGGCTTAACTATCTTGCCTGAAGCGATTGTGTGTGGACATAAAATTACAAGATCATTCGATTAATGAGTCAGGATCGTCACTATTAACAACAAATTCAGCTTCCTTCCATCCCCACAAATACATACTGATCAGCACACCAGACGATCATGGTGGTTATATCCATTAATATACACCAACTGAGTAAAATGGAACTAATTTCATATCAATCTAGGGAAAGCCCCATAACCTTTTAAAGGCGATGCCTACTCTGAATTTCATGGTGCGTTCAAAGATCTGATTTTCTCCTGCTGTTCCCTTGAAAACATCCTTGCCCAGCTGTGTCATTTAACAGGGCATCTGAAATGGGGGGGAGGAGGGGAGAATGAAAGCCTCAAGTCTGGTCTTTGAGACTTACAATGGGAGCAAACTCTGCAGAGCCTTGTAAAGTCATGCGATATAGGACAGCATGTGACCAGATCAGAATCTGGGGGAAGAGAAGTTTGTGTTGCTTATGTATTTCACTTACTAGACTGCTTCACCCACTTCTAGCCTAATATAGTAAATTTGCAAATACATATGCTGTCCTGGGCCTATCTAGCCTGCCCCCATAAATATACACTAAATAAAAGGAACAGGCCGGGGACACACTCCAGATTCAAGCAAAAACTAATTTGGCAAAGCTTCAGAGTTCAGCTGTTCTGTCCGTTGCCCTATGGTGTCAAGAGTTCACAGTCCAACATCCTCTGCCATGCAGGGTATCAATAGTCAAGCTAGGTGGAAAGGATTTTTTTCCTCCTACAGAAAGTTTCAACGGAAAAAAAGTTGAATTTTCTGTAGAAAATTCACTTTTCATCAGGAAACCAAAGCATTTTCAGTTTGCAATTTTGACGCAGGGTCAAAAGTTTACCCAGAAAGCAGACATTGTCTGTGGAAGTAGAAATCCCAATTTCCTCTCACAAAAACAGTTTTGACAGAAATTTTTCTACTAGTCCCAACGACCATCGAGTTCCAACCTTAAGCTAATGCATTATGGTTGATGCACTAATGACTCAAACGTTCATATGGTCACAAGTGATGCAGATCAAATTCGTTGCTGGATCGCTCCAAGGATGAATTTGACTCATAAGGTGTGTAGAGGAGCAATTAATAAGGCTTTTATTGAAAGAAGGAGTGTTCTCCTACTGATTTTTGAATGTTACTATTCCTGATGTCAGATTTGTGACCATTTATTCTTTTGTGTAGACACGGTTAGTGTTTTTGTTGTATGGTGTGCAGTTCACAGAACCAGAAGAGTACCCAGAAGTCACCTACTACAGGACGGGCCCAACAAAGAAAATAACAGAACGCCACTAGCAGTCACCTTCAGCCCCCAACTAAAACCTCTCCAGCGTATCAAAGATCTACAACCTATCCTGAAAGATGATCCCTCACTCTCACAGATCTTGGGAGACAGACCAGTCCTCGCTTATAGACAGACCCCCAACCTGAAGCAAATACTCACCAGCAACCACACACCATACAATAAAAACACTAACCCAGGAACCTATCCTTGCAACGAAGCCTGATGCAAACTCTGTGCGCATATCTATTCAAGTGAGATCATCATAGGACCTAATCACAGCCATGCCATCAGGGGCACGTTCATCTGCACATGTACCAATGTGATATATGCCATCATGTGCCAGCAATGCCCCTCTGCCATGTACATCGGCCAACACTAACAAACAGTCTCTACGCAAAAGAATAAATGGACACAAATCTGACATCAGGAATCCTAACATTCAAAAACCCGTAGGAGAACACTTCAACCTCTCTGGTCACTCAGTAACAGACTTAAAGGTGGCAATTTTGCAACAGAAAAGCTTCAAAAACAGACTCCAACGAGAAACTGCTGAACTTGAATTAATATGCAAACTAAATACCATTAATTTAGGCTTGAATAGAGACTGGGAATGGTTGGGTCATTACACTAACAATCTATTTCCCCGTGTTAAATATCCTCACCCCTCTTATTTGAAATGGGCCATCTTGATCATCACTACAAAAGGTCTTTTCCCTCCCTGCTGATAATAGCTCATCTTTATTAATTAGCCTCTTAGAGTTGGTATGGCAACTTCTACCTTTTCATGTTCGCTGTATATATTATATATATTTTCTTACTGTATGTTCCATTCTATGCATCTGATGAAGTGGGGTTTAGCCCACAAAAGCTTATGCTCAAATAAATGTGTTAGTCTCTAAGGTGCCACAAGTACTCCTGTTATTTTTGCAGATACAGACTAACACAGCTGCTACCCTGAAACCTGCTTTTATTAAAAAGTTAACAAAGTGACTTTTTAGATTTTAAAAATTAATCAGTTACATGAATTATCCACAGGGCTGGGCTAACCTTATTTCTCCATGGTATCTCTCTAGGGTCATTAACCAGCCCCACAGAACCCATCTACATTTTCTCCCCCAGTTGTCGAGCGGTCTTCTGTATAAATTTTGGTAATTAATGTCAGATGGTGAGCACCATAGTGAAATAGGTACAGGATCGGACTGTCTTCTGGCAGCTAAATTGGAAGCATCCTCCCCCTTTCCATCAGATGTTCAGGATTTTGTGAACACCTCTATAGGATTTTATAGCCCGCACAGAATGCCTTGAAAGAATGATTTTTGCAGAACTTAATAACATGGAACCACATAAACAGTATCAATCATACAGGGGTGTACCTGGGCCCAAGCTACATGTATGCCACTACCCAGCACACAAGGATTCTAGAAAGTCAACTACAATGTATTTTGTTCTTAGCCACAGATATACCTAATAACCTCCTCTAGGGATAGATCCCACAACCTTCAGCTCCAATGCAGGGGAGCACTAGCACTCGAGCCAAAGGAGCCACTCCACTAGCTAGCAGGCTCTTATCTTTCATGTGGACTAGCCATTAGAGGGCGACACTACACATGGCACTATCCCCAAGCAGGAGCCACTCCGATACCATGCTCACCCACATGGCATCAATACCTAGGAAGATTAACCAAAACTTATATTTCACACATACGTTTGACTGTCTCACCTGTAATCTGCCCGCTAAGGTTATCTCTGCCAAGGTTACTTTTAACATTGCAAACTTCTGAGTAGCTTCCAAGGTGCATCTTAAAAAATAAATAATTAAGAAAACCCAACCCCCCCCAGAAGTCAAAATGTGGACTTTTCCCCCACACGAAGTACACTGCTGTGAGGAAGAGGATGGGATCTTGGATCAGTTTATGTTCCAGTGTCCAATGTCCATCTTTCATTTTTATTTTTAAATTCCACTGGGATTTTTTTTGTTTTTGCAATTAGACTTACCCAGATTGAAATGATAGTAAGTACTGCGTGGTCTTTATCCCATAATTATATGGGTATTACAACCTCGGCTAACTAATCCGGTTGTTCCCGCTGTCCAGTTCACTTTCTAAAATTCCCAATAAAGCCACTTTGCTACAGTAGCGCCAGGTGAAAGAGGCTTGGAAGTGAAATGGAATTGCTGGGGGCTTACTTAAAATGCCAATACCCAGACTGGTTTTCCAGTTGACACAGCTGTGTTAAAGCTTTACTCTCTGCCTCACGTGAGTGTGTGTGTGTGTGTGCACATGCGCGTGTGGGAGCGCTTCACACTAGAAAATGGCAGACAAGCTTCTGTGTTCATTTTTCAAAGCCATCTAAGATTTGTTTTGGAGACAAAACGGGATCAGTTTAGTGGCACTTTTTATTACAATAAACTGGAATAGGCATGTCATGTGCGACAAAACCAGCCTTCCTCGTACTTAACCTGCCCGGTTTAAGCATTAACCACGACTTGGGTCCTAACATTAACCATCCAACTAGACGGGTTTTAAAAGGAGGTGGTGCTACCTCAGCAGTCTGGGGTGTTGCGGTTTAGAGATTTTAAATATTTACGGTCGCTGCTGAATTGACTCACTTAAAATTGTTTGCTGTTTTCCTCCAACAGTTAACAAATACAGTAGAAGCTTGATTTTCCAGGAGACAGATCATCTGATGCACATAAGAGAGCAGATCCGCTGCCAGGAATAGGATCGTTCAATTAAGGTCTCCTTTCTGGCTTGGTTTCACAGCACATACAGTAACCCTTGTGGTTCCTGGTTCAGTTCCTGTTCCCCGGTGTCACGCTGAGGTTAGGAAAGGGGAGGCACCACCGGAGGATTTTTGGCTTTTCCGGGTGTTAAATCCCTGCTGTGTGAGAATGCAAGAGAAGAACCCAGAACTGGAAAGGGGATGACTGAACATGACTTAGGAGCGTCAACTGCAATACGAAGCTTCTGCGTGGCAGGAAGCAACAGAAGACTCAATATGGCAGCCTGAGCAGCTGTTATAGGAAGGAAAAGAGCAGCTACAGGGGAAGCAAGAACGAAAGAGGAATCCGGCAGGCGGCCATCTGACAAAACTTTCATGATCACAAAGCAGGACAAGGATAGACGGGGCAGAGCAAGCTGCCTCCCCATGCTACCCTGCATGGTCGCCTGTACCAAAAAGGGACCACCCTCTAGGGTATGTCTTCATTGCAGAGTTCACCTGTGTGGTCAGCCACTGGGTCGGAGCCCTCTGGTTACTAGCCTGGGTGTGGAGTGTCCCCGCTGCGATGCCCTACCCAAGTTCCTGTGACCTCACTAGTGCTGCCTTCCCCCAGGTATGTCTCCTGGAGCACTGCTGCAAGCCGAGCTGCTCTGTGGTTCTTTCCCACTGAATCGTGGGGGAACCTGTCTGTCCACCTGAGCACACAGGGTCTGCAGGACTATCAGCACTGGAGTGATTTAGCCCGCGGCCTCATGGCAAAGAAGTCGGGCTACCCTCACCCAGTCCAGGGTGAAAGCACCACCAAACGCAGATGAGAAGGTTGTGTGTGTGGGGATGGAAGGAGGGTTAGGGTTAACTCCACAGCGAAGACATAATAGGGAGCTTTACGTCCCATTCAGTCCTTGTTCTCTCTGCTGTGATGAGAGCACTTGTCCATTAGGAACTAGCCCGAGATCAACAGCCTATTGTCAGGACACGTATGGACCAGTCTGCCTTAGCCCTACAGCACTGTCGACCGGACTTTTAACGGCCCGGTTGGCAGTGCTGACCGGAGCCACCAGGGTCCCTTTTCGACCGGGCATTCTGGTCGAAAACTGAACACCTGGCAACCCTAATCTCCTGCAACTGGAGAGGTCCCTGGAGTTGTCAAACACCCTCCAGTCCCCACATGGCCCTTTGTAACCCTCTGTATGATCTCAGCAGGGAATAAACCCCACCCCCATCCACCTGGGCCAGAGGAGACCATCATCAGTGCGGAAGCAGCACAAGGGAGGAGAAAACATTGAATCAGGAGAGCAGAAGCTAACGGGAGCTCCCTCGAACAGGTGGCGGGGCTGGGAGAAAGGGGAGTGGGAGGGGCATTCAGCTAAGCTGGGCATTTGCCCTTCAGATGCCCATGCATAATATAAAGTAACACTACACTGTATGTGCTACAGACGAGTCGCCGCGCCCAATCTGATAACATTCAGAGCATCATTTCTATTACTAACCAGCAGGGGTTCTGTTACCGCCTCCCCCAATTCTATTCGCACACGATCACACAGCAACAAGCTGTCCTGAAACAGAAACAGTGGCCGAGGGAATAGGGGGCCTGAATAGGATGAAGAGGGAATAGGGGTGAAGAGAAGGGGAAGTTCACACTCACCAGCCCACCTAAGTATATTTAAAGAGCATTCCTGGAGAATGACAGATGGGTCATGAGACCCAGGCTCTGGGCGGGGGAGGGAGGTGAGAAGCAAAACACTGGTTGCTACCAGCATTAAAGAGAAATGCCCAGACTTTGGGTGTCTGATGCTAAATTTGGGTGTCTGGTGCTAAATTCCCCAGAGGGGAAATCGCTGAAATATTTTCAGCATCTAGGAGAATCAGGCTGATGCCCAAGTGGAAGGAACCGGGGTGCCCTGCCCAGGCTCAACGATTTGTTTCGAACTCAAAATATAATAGTAGGAGTAACCAGCCAGGCAGGCCCCAACGGAATGGGATTAAACCACGGCCATGGGAGATGATCCCACCAAATTCTCCATCTAGTCCCTCCCTAAGAAGCCAGGGTAGGACTGTCCCCTGAAATACATTCTCCGTCCTTGTTTTAAACAGGGCTCGCCTCACTCCCTTAGGAAACTATTCCACGTTCTCAGAGACCATACTGCTACAGAGAGCAAAGGAGTTGGACTGGATCGGACCCATGGTCCCGCTCACGCAGCATCCCTTCCTCTGACATTTGAGAGGAAGATGTAAAATTCCTAGCAGGAAGTAGATGTGGGATAATCTGCCCCCTTCACCTTCCACACACCCCCCCACACCAACACACACACACACACACCCCATTTCAGTGTGTTCAGGTATTTCAGTGCCTAACTCCCATCCGTTGAAAGAAAGAAAGAAAAATCTCCTCTCCCTTTTGACCCCAAATACAAAAATATTTCCAGGGTTGGCAGCACAATGTTGCCAGGCTGGCACATGCAGTGTTTCTGCCGCACCGCGCCATGAAATGACTCCCCCTGAGCAGCCATCGACTCGCGTATTCGATCTATGGATTTGGACTGCATTAAACGATTGCAATCAGGCAAAGACGACAGGCTCGCCCTGTGCCGAGTGTGCTGGCGACGTGGCTGCTAACGCACGCAGCTGCCTTTTCCAAGAGCGTCACATCAGCCTCCCAGGCAGCTCCTATAAATACTCCTGCTGGCCTAGCAGTGCCTGGATAAAAATATGAGTCATGACGGTGACCAGCAAATGTTCCGCTGCTGCCTATGTCCGCACTAATCACTCAGGGAAGAGAGGGACACATGCGCACACGACCCTCTGCGTCGCTGCCCAGGCAGCCTGTGGGCTGCAGAAGATGCCCTTCAGTTAATGGCTTTCTAGCCTAGAGCGCTAGCGGGCAGGAAGGAGAGGCAGGGCCCACCAACTGGGAGCAATGGAGGAAAATACTCTGCTAAAGAGGTAGTAAACACAGCAGCATCCACGCTGGACCACGTTGTGAAGGCACATTTGGCACGTGGGGGTCTTTTCGGAAAGACCAATTGTGATAATTTAATCTCTCATTTGCAAGAATCACCATTTCTGGTCATTGCATTCAACCTCCCCGCTTTCCCCCTGCGGATTTCACTTTCCCTTCCTCGGCACCCACATAAGCAGTTAAGGGAACCAGAAATGGGAATGCAGCCACTCTGAGGACGACAGAAACAGGATAGTCCAAATTTGCAATCCCATGGTTGCAGCCCGGCTCCCAAGTTGCAGCTGCGTGGTGGTGCCGCGTTCCACCCCAGCAATGGCTGCACTTCGGTGACAGCCGTGCACAGTGTTTGAAATGAATGAAAGACGAGGGAGTCAAATGGGAGCATTGCCTGTGTAAGGATGGGTAGAAACTGAGGCAGGACTTTGGGATCTGGCTTTATAAATGGAAGGTCCTAATAGTGACCGTAAGGAGAAGTGGGGGCGAGGCCTACTGTTGCTTGCAGGGTCTCAGGGAGTAGTTTGTTATCCATGTTATCCACACACGATACTGCCACAGGTTTGTTTTTTTCCTTCTGCAACTCCCTCCTCGACAGCGTCGTTTCTGTAACATGTCAGAGTCCAAAATGCCCGTTGGCTGGCAAAACCGAGCAATGCTCATCCCAAGAGGCACTGCTGTCACCGGGTGGTACCGCGGGGACCAACGAGGGTTTACAAGCAATGGAGAGAGAAGGACATGGATGTGACCCGCTGCAGCTGTCTACAAAGGAGCCTTTGTCCTGGGGGGGCCTTTCAGCATAACTGAGCCAGTCTGAAAGGGACCGGATTCAGGGAAGCCAGGAAATGGGAATGGGGGTGGAGGGGGAGTGCAACAGATGTGCAGTTCTGACATGCATGCAGCTCTCATCACACCAGCCGCAGTTGCACGCTCCTGTGAAAGGAAGACCCAGACTCTGGAAAACCGATCGCATTCTAGAGTGGAGGCGGGCAAACTACGGCCCGCGGGACCATCCTGCTCGGCCCCTGAGATCCCGGCTGAGGAGGCTAGCCCCCGGCCCCTCCCCCGCTGCCCTCCCTCCCCCGCAGCCTCAGCGCACCATGCCGCTAGCACTCTGGCCCGCCAGTCCTGCCAGGCAGCATGGCAGTGTGGCTGGCTCCGGCATAGTAAGGGGGCAGGGAGTGGGAGATCCTGGGGGGGGCAGGGAATGGGGGCTGGGGTTGGATAGGCGTGGGAGTCCCAGGGGGCCTGTCAGGGGGCGGGGCAGTCAGGAAGCAGGGGGTTGGCTAGGGGGAGGGGTCTCTGGGGGGCAGTCAGGGGACGGGGGTCCTGGGAGAGGGCAGTCAGGGGACAAGGAGCAGTGGAGGTTGGATGGGTCAGGGGGTTCTGAGAGGGGTAGTCAGGGGGCGGGACATGGGAGGGGGCCAGGCTGTTTGGGGAGGCACAGCCTTCCCTACCCAGCCCTCCATACACAGTTTTGCTACCCCGATGTGGCCCTTGGGCCAAAAGAAGTTTGCCCACCCCTGTTCTAGAGGGCTCAAGACCCTGGCAAGGAGATATGGGGCCTACCACCTCTGGATTGTTGGTTCATATAGAACACCAAAAGCCACTGCACAGCTCTTCCATGAAATAATCCAGTGGCCTCAGTCCAGTTCCAGGTGGAGAAGTGTCCGCATCATGCACACACAAAAAATGTAGACTGAGGGATATCAAAGATGGAAGTACAATTTTAGTCTCCATCGACTGCTAGAGTGGACTTTGTAGGTACAGGATAAAAAATGCACCAGCAGGGCAGTTTGGAGGAAGTGTGTGCTGTCACTGCCCATACTGCACTGCCTCTATGAATAACTAGAAGACTTCAGTGTCTGCCAGACATGCACATTTCATCAGCACCAAAATTCACTATAACCATTTGGAAGGAAGAAGGAATCACAGCAAATACTTTTATACTCCGACATCAGCTGGAGAAGGTCTGTTCTTCCATTTCAATGTTTTGTTTCAATCCCTCACTATCTCCTGAAGCACATCTTTTGGTGCCACATCAATGTAAACAAGTTTGTTTTTTCTTGTAGAAAAAAATATGCAAAATAAAGTACTGTCCTGTAGCCCCTTCATCTTGTAACTCAGATGGTTCTGTGGCTATGCCAGGACTGGTGTGAAGTTTCTTGGATTCCCAAGAGCTGAACAGCGTGCAATACAAATTGAAATTATGGAGTTAAATCCCACTGGTAACGCTACAGACTAGCCTCTCCTTCTCCCACTCCGACACAGGCTCTTATTACGGTCTGTGTGTGGATAAACAGAATCACAGACCACTAGTATCACCCCTGTGTTTCTTTGTGAAGCAGCATCACACACACACACACACACACCCAAAGCACTCGTTCTGACCGTGACTTGCTTTAACATGTTTTTAGCCAAGGATTCCAGAGTGCCCTCCAAACAGACTTACTAAGCGATACAGTTGGGCTTCATCTTGGCTGTGTCTAACCTGTGACGAAACCATTGCAGGTAGATTGGTTGCTTGAAGTGAGTCGTCACGTTGCTTGCCCTATTAACTGTGCTGGGTTATCCACACAGCAGAACCTTTTTGGCAGGTCAACATGCCTTACGCCTGTGCATATCCTGTGGGAATTGTGAAGCACCCATCCTAGCACTGTTGCTGGAAGCCAGAGCTTCTGGGTAATTTCCAAGCATGAAGCTCTGTATTGTGGATAGAAATAGGATGACCAACAAAAATAGGTGCAAGTGCAGTATTTGCAGCTGCCCACCTAGAAGTACTGCAGACTAGGCCAGTACAGTCTGACATGGCTGGAGACCTGCTCCCCAACGTCACAACCTATTGGTACAATTAATGCTTGTAGCAACACCTGGGACAACTGGTGTCAACGGACACAAGATGCTTTACAAGCATTGCAAACTCCAAGTGCTCCATCTAGTTTATTCTCTTGTTGATCCAATACCTTCGGGAGAGGGAATCATCTTTTTATTCTGTTCGTAAAGCACCTAACCCAACGGGAACAACTTCACTAGAGCTCCTGTGCACTACAATAATAATAGTAATTTAGTGTAACAAGAGCCTTAGGTAGCAAGTATCAGCAACAGCAGACAGTCTAGGACAGAAGTGAATACCCCGACCAGCTGAAACCGCAGGAGGAAATATTAGGTAGGTAGAAGGTGGTCACCCAATGTTTTGGCCAAATTCCTGCACGCTTGTGAAAAGAGGTGGTGAATTCAGAAGTCAGGATATTGGTTTACGTCTCCTCCAATAGGGATGAATTTAAGATTCTCAGTTTGCATCAGCTGATGGACACCATACAATTTTTTTTTTAAACCGATTAGCACCTAAATTACAGGTAAACATCAAAGCCACACAACTGTTTAAGAATGCGGGCGACATGTTTGTTTGGAGAATTTCCACATGGTCCACTGCAAATGCTGGCTCAATGGTTTATATACTGCAGTCTCCTTAAGAGGACATTGCAGTGTGTGCATTTTAATTAAGCCAGTGAGAAGCCAAAATCAAACAAACAAACGTTCTGCACCAGAATAAATATTAATTAGGGGACAGTGCACCTTTGATAACTACTAGCCAGGGCAGACACTCCTTGACATAGAGGGTAATTTCGCTCTGAGACACAGGAAAGACTATGGACCACAGACTATCAAGGCTGAAATCAGGTTATTGTCCTCTGCCTGCATCTTACTGCAGGTGAAGCAAGGCAGAGGTTCAGAGTATTCTTACTAAGTCACTGAGGTACCCACTGCTTGGCCTCGGGCTCAAATCTAGCCCAGGATTATCGGGCCAGATTTTCTAACGCTCCGCTCCCACGACTGAGACCAGATGTTCAAAACTGCTGAGCACCCAGCAGCTCCCAGGAGGGCATTCATGGCCAGGTTTATAAAGGGCCCACGTGCCGTGCTCTTTGAAAAGCTGGCCACGGATTCTGGTGCCTACATGGAAGTGGAGCTCTTTTGAAAGCCTGGCCCATGATGATCAAAATGCATTCCACGGACAGCCGCTCAGGTAACTTCAGTCTGGTCCCTAATGGACAGGTGTCCACAACCAAGCTTCCCAGCATTATTGGTGCCACTGGAGATGCCCATGCTCTGCTACACAGCCCTAGTCCATGTTTCTTCTGCTCTCTATTCTCCATGGACATCAAACAGGGCAGTAAGATCACTGAATGGACTTGAAGGTAGTAGTCCAAATATACCTGCTGCCCCACCACAGTTAATCCAACTGCTAAAAACACTGAACTGCAAAGGCCTGGATCGATGCTGCAAACCCACAGACAGGAGAACAGCAGCCAAATGGAAACGCCTCGAGCTACTAACAAGAATGGGGGGAGTGAGTGGAAAAGAGAAAGAACCAAAAATCGAGCTCAAGGATCAATACAGCCCATATTAAGAGCTGACGCAGCAGTGATCTTAGAGCATCCAACCCAGCTGCAAAATGTCTCAACACCACATAACCACTCCTGTGTTCAGAGGCCCCTGTACATCACCCTGATCTCTAATTAAACTTTAAGATGAGAGGATCAGGGTTGCATTGGTGTGTTATTTCCCTTTGTAGTAATCAGACCCCTGTTATTAAATGGCAACCTGGCATCAAAGCAGCAGCTCCTTTGGTATTATGCTCCAGTTACGTTACCGCCACGGGCAAAGGCTTAGGAAGAGGGGGGGAAAGGAGGGGGGGGGGGGGAAAAGAGAGGAATAAACAAAGACAGCAAGAGGTCCTGGAACAAGGACCTAACAACATTACCGCAAAGCAAGAGGGACGTAGAGAAGTGATGGTCAAATGGGAAAAGCAGCCGAAAGATGGGAAAGGCAGGAGTGAAAGATTGATACAGACACCAGGGAAAAGGTGGGGGAAGGGAGGAAGGGAGGCGCTGGGAGATGATGCAGCTGGTGTTCTGCTGGCAGGAAGATGCAATCAGCACTGGGCTCCTTTCTCCCAAGACAAGCAGGGGCTGGGAGTGGAGCAGAGAGAGGAGGCTGCCAGGGATTCCCCTTGGTTACTGCGATAAGGAAACCTCCTCCTTAGTATCTGTGTGATCAGGACAGCCATGTCGTTCTGGGCTCGGTTCTCCACCACATAAGGAGATGGCGGGAGATTATAGCAGAGGGGGGATAAGGAAGGCAGTGCCTGGAAGGAGGGAAATTAAAAGTGATCACCCTGCGTACAAGCAGCTGAAGTTCGTTGTGAGGGCTTGGGGGTTTGCTAAGCAGAGCGAGTGAGATCTTTGCAAGGGCAGGCGAAACTTTAGGGATGGATCCATCTCCTAGAACTTGTAAACAGCAACAGCTACGGATTTTGCCACCTCCTGCTCCCCCTCCCCGAGCTGGCATTTAGCACAAGGAGACCTTCCTCTGAATCACACCAGGGTACTTTCCTCCAGATAAAGGGAAAGTGACGAGTCTGAAATAGCAGAGTCCGGGAAACAATAGAACAGCACATTTCTCTGGCAGTGCCAGACGCCTCCTACTCCTACACTCCAGAGAGAGGAAACAAGACTACCAATGAAACGCTGTCTAAGTGAATTGGGGCAGGGGATTCAGTCTGCCTCCATGGAGCTGACTGGTTACAGCGGGGGCGGCCAACCCTGAGCCTGAGAAGGAGCCAGAATTTACCAATGTACATTGCCAAAGAGCCACAGTAATAGATCAGCAGCCCCCCACCAGCTCCCTCACCCCCCTTCCCAGCACTTCCTGCCCACCCCGCCAATCAGTTCCTCCCCCTCCATCCCCACACCTCCTGATCTGCTGTTTCATGGCATGCAGGAGGCTGGGGGGGAGGGGGCGAGGAGCGAGGGCACAGCAGGCTCAGGGGAGGGGGCGGGAAGGGGTGGAGTGGGGGCAGGGCATGTGGCAGAGCCAGGGGTTGAGCAGTGAGCACCCCCCGGCACACTGGAAAGTTGGCGCCTGTAGCCCCAGCCCTGGAGTCGGTGCCCATACAAGGAGCCACGCAGGTTGGCCACCCCTGAATTACAGGGTAGGCTGGGCTAATTTCTATTAGCAGCAGCATGTCTGCATGATGTGTATTCCCATAGCACCCAGACACCCCCAACCAAAATCAGTGCCCCATTGTGCTAGGCGCTGCACGTGCCTATAGTAAGAGACAGTCCCTACCCAAAGATTTCCCCACCTTAATAGATGAAGTAAGATTATTCTTCTCATTTTACCGATGGCAAACAGACCCAGGGATTGGGTGGTTTGCCAGAAGCCACACCGGAAACTCAGGCAGAACCAAGGAGTGCACTCTCACCTCTGGCATGCATTAACCAGGAGGATAAACATTCCCCTCCGGAGGAGGACTGGTTCGGAGCCAGGCGAGCCTGAACTAAAATCCTGCCTTTGCCATCGACTTGTGGCTTTGGGCGAGTCAGGACCTTTCTGTCTCAATTTCTCCTTCTGTAAAATGGGACTAAAGACATTTCCGCCCCACGCCCTCCTTCAGCTTGCAGGGGGCATTGTGGGAATTCTTGGGTAATGGCTGCATAGTGGTTTGAAGGGCTACATTAATGCTGAGTATTATTACTAAACCACGTTATCAGTCTGCACCTGCGAGATAAGGTTCCAGCTGCAGAGGCAAACCCTATTATTGATTGGGGAAAGGGGAAGGTGTTGGCCGCGTTTTTACCTTCCGGTTTCTAATTAGGGGGCGGTGATGCAGGGTGGAAAAAGCTGTTGACTTTTCAGCTTTGAGTCAGCTGCACGAAGGGGTGGGTCTCAGCTGCACAGGGCGTAGCCGCACTTGCCTTTTGCCTCTAGAAAGCAGAGTGCTGAAGTCACAGTGAAAGTCAGGTTGGTGGTCCCAGCAACGTGGCCATGTGCACATGACACAGGAGAGTGTCAGACCCTTGGGAATCTGCATCAGAAGGACTCACGGCTGGAATATGCCCAAAGTGTAATAGCTTCCTCTGGCTAGTCCTGTTAACCAGCCACTGAGGACTTGATCCAAAGCCTGCTGAAATGCTTAGGGGCCTTAATAAGCACTAAATACGCCATAAATGTTCGTGGTGTTTTACACACCAATAAAAGACAGTGGAACTGATGCTCATCCCACCAGGGCTTTTTTACACTGCTAGAATTTCACTGACTTCACAGAATCACGGGACTGGAAGGGACCTCAAGAGGTCATCTAGTCCAGTCCCCTGTACGCTCTGGGCACACGATGTCAGAATCTGCCTCTCTGCACTTGATTCACATAGTTTACAATCCAACGTCCTAAGGAACGAAGGAAATCATTGAATGAACACAAAAAACAACAAACAAAGGGGTTTAGTGGGGAAGAGCCAGCTGGTTAAGGCAACACAAGCCATTACATGTATATTTCATCCGATGAAGTGGGCTGAAAATAAATTTGTTTGTCTCTAAGGTGCCACAAGTACTCCTGTTCCTCTTCCTAGTGATCAGAACAAGTCAACAGAAGAGACACCTCATTTACAAACAATTTCCTCAAATCTCCAGGCCTGTGAAATCACCACTTGTCACTGGCAAAGTTTATTTGAGCCAGGATCACACCGTGACTTGTTAAAGGGTTATTACGGTCCCCTTATGGCTATTAGGAACAATACCTTTACCAACAGGGACAATGATGTATTTTTAGGTCTTTATATTTGTTCTCCCTTTATTATAAAAGTGAAAACAACTATAAAAAAGGGTTTTAGAAGCTCACTGTGGCCCCTGAATTTTAGGATTTTTTTCCTTTTTTCAAATCTGCCTGCTAGACTCCGATCCTCAAAGGTATTTTTACATATCTTTGAGAGACTCTGGGTTTTAAATTTTTCACAGGAGAAGTTTGCCCCCGTGCAGAAGACCAGCACAAACTCTCTGCAGCATTCAAATCCCACATACACCCTGTTTTACAGGCTTCTCCTACATCCTCCCCCCCCCCCCCCAAAAAAAGTTTGCTAAATGCTTTTTTCTGGAGAAATACAGTGCGGTGGGGGGGGAGTGGAGAAGGAAGAACTGTCCATAGCCCAGCACTCATGAGCATCCTACAATAACCAACTATTGTGGTTTAACAATACACTCACTCTCACTTTCCACAAAAATGTTAAAAACAAGGGTAATTTGAAATCGACAGAGAAGCTACGAGCGGTTTGAGAACATGGACTGTCTTCTTTATACATGAGAAACTGTTCAGCGACATTCTGCACATGCTGGAGCCTGGAAAGCCATGGCTCAGGGAGGACACAGGGAAAGGAGTGGCAATTGTTAAGGCAAGATGATGAGGATAGCAACCCTGTGGTGGTTGCTTAATCTAGCAAACAAATGCTTTGCCTCCTAGCCTGTTCCCACTCTCCTCTCCACCAATGTAGAAAGAATTCCCTCCTGAGACTCCTTGTTCCCCAGCACATGATTAGCTGCAAATTTACAGAGCCATTCTTGATTCTTCTTGACCCCCTGATCCTTGTCCTCAACCTCTCCTTGTCTAAAATATCTGCCAGGCCTTTTAATATCATAGCGTGTCTGTAGCATTACTGGCCCAGGGCCAGGGCCACAGTACAGTCTGAGAGAATGTTCTGCAGGGTGCATCTCCCTACATAGCCCTCAGCTGTCACCTTGTCTCAGTGTTGCAAAGTAGCTGATGTTGGCAGGAGGTTACAGACGGTTCATAAGAAGCACTTTATTCTCAGTCCCACCATTTTCCAGATCAGATTACAACCCTGTTTCTCATTCGGCTCCTATTCGGCACCAAGACGACGGACAAAAATCGGTAGGTTAACACATAGGGCCAAATTCTGCCTTCAGCCAGGCAGTATAATCAGTGTAACCTAAAGGAACGTGTACAAGGATGTGAACCAGCAACCCCCAATATCTAATCCCAACTCTATCATTAACGTGCTTTAAGAAAATTACCCAGGGCCTAATTCGCTGGGCACCTATGTCTCCCATTGACTTCAGACACTAGAGCGTCTCTCTCAGGAGAAAAAAAAAAAAGAAAACAATCTTGATTAAAAAGTTCCAAGTGATAGAGAATCTAACACAGCCCTTGAAGTATTCTTGCCGCCAAGTTAAAGAAGTATGGGCTGGATGAATGGACTGTAAGGTGGATAGAAAGCTGGCTAGATCGTCGGGCTCAACGGGTAGTGATCAATGGCTCCATGTCTAGTTGGCAACCAGTATCAAGCGGAGTGCCCCAAGGGTCTGTCCTGGGGCCGGTTTTGTTTAATATCTTCATTAATGATCTGGAGGCATGGCGTGGACTGCACTCTCAGCAAGTTTGCAGATAACATTAACTGGGAGGAATGTTAGATACGCTGGAGGGTAGGGATAGGATACAGAGGGACCTAGACAAGTTAGAGGATTGGGCCAAAAGAAACCTGATGAGGTTCAACAAGGATAAGTGCAGAGTCCTGCCCTTAGGAAGGAAGAATCCCATGCACTGCTACAGACTAGGGACTGAATGGCTAGGCAGCAGTTCTACAGAAAAAGACCTAGGGGTTACAGTGGACGAGAAGCTGGATATGAGTCAGTGTGCCCTTGTTGCCAAGAAGGCCAACGGCAATTTGGGCTGTATAAGTAGGTGCATTGCCAGCAGATCGAGGGACGTGATCATTCCCCTCTATTCGACATTGGTGAGGCCTCATCTGGAGTACGGTGTCCAGTTTTGGCCCCCACACTACAAGGAGGATGTGGAAAAATTTGAAAGAGTCCAGCAGAGGGCAACAAAAATTATTAGGGGGCTGGAGCACATGAGTTATGAGGAGAGGCTGAGGGAACTGGGATTGTTTAGTCTGCAGAAGAGAAGAATGAGGGGGGATTGGATAGCTGCTTTCAACTACCTGAAAGGGAATTCCAAAGAGGATGGATCTAGACTGTTCAGTGGTACCAGATGACAGAACAAGGAGTAATGGTCTCAAGTTGCAGTCAGAGAGGTTTAGGTTGGATATTAGGAAAAAAAAATTCAGTAGGAGGGTAGTGACGCACTGGAATGGGTTACCTAGGGAGGTGGTGGAATCTCCTTCCTTAGAGGTTTTTAAGGCCTGGCTTGACAAAGCCCTGGCTGGGATGATTTAGTTGGGAATTGGTCCTGCTTTGAGCAGGGGCTTGGACTAGATGACCTCCTGAGGTCCCTTCCAACCCTGATATTCTAGGATTCTTAGTTGTCCCAGTTACCCTCAGTGGTAAAAAAAATTGTGCCTCATTTCTAGTCTGAATCAGTCTAATTTTGTCAAAGCGAAGGTTAAGGGGTGACTTGATCACACTCAGGGTGCCTACATTGTGCAAAGTCTCTTGGTACAACATGGGGAACAGAAATTGGATAATAGAGGGCTCTTTAACTTATCAGACAAAAGTCTCAGAAGATCCCAAATATATAAGGGTTTGTCTCGATAGGGAAGATTACCAGTTTTCAAAGCGACATAACCTAAACCAGGAAAACACTGTTCTTCTAGGAGAAGAAGGTCTACACAGGGAGATTTACCGGCAGAGCTACGCCAGTAATTTTATCTATGTAGACAAGTCCCAAATCCGGCCCTTATCCTAGGTCTCTGTTTCCCCCATCAGTTAAACTGGGATATTACTACTTCTCTCCCTCATTCGGAGGTTGTGAGAACTGATTAGTTAGTGTTTATGCAGGGCTTTGAAGATGTAGCCAGTTCACTAGATATATAGGATAGGCCCCACTGATGTCAGCTGGGGATGCGTGAGCAATTTCAAGGGCAGAATTTGGTCCATACACACAAATGCTCAGGAAAGGTGGGGAAAACCCTTGGCACATCCACAGATGTCTCCAGTGCATACATCTAAACTCCCCTGTTACCTTTTCTTTATGCTCTTCTTCAGTGGCTAACCCCAGTAGCAATCTTAAATAAGCATCAACACCAATGTACTTCTGTAGATTCCCTAGAAATGTCTCGCTTCCTACTCTGATCCTGCCTCATGGAGATTCCCAATCGAACCTCAGCTCTTTCCTTTTCTTCTATCTGCGAAAGGACAGTCCTCATGGATCAGTAACTGGTTAAACAGAGGGTAGGAATAAATGATCAGTTTTCACAGTGGAGAAAGGTAAATAGCGTGGTCCCCCAAGGATCCACACTGGGACCAGCGCTGTTTAACGTATTCAGAAATGATCTGAAAAAAGGGGTAAACAGCAAGGTGGCAAAGTTTGCAGAAGATACAAAATTACTCAAGATAGCAAGGTCCAAAGCAGACTGCAAAGAGCTACAAAGGGGTCTCACTAAACTGGGTGACTGGGCAACAAAGTGGCAGATGAAATTCAGTGTTCTGAAATGCAAAGTAATGCACAATGGAAAAAACATAATCCCAACTATGCATACAAAATGATGGGGTCTAAATTAGCTGTTACCACTCAAGAAAGATGTTGGAGTCATCGTGGACAGTTCTCTCAAAACATCCACTGAATGTACAACTGAAAGCTAACAGAACGTTAGGAACAATTAGGAAAGGGATAGATAATTAGACAGTAAATATCATAATGACACTATATAAACCCCTGGTACACCCACAACTCGAATACAGTAGATCTCAGAGTTACGAGCTGACCGGTCAACCGCACACCTCACTTAGAACACCTCAGAAGTATGCAATCAAGCAGCAGCAGAGACAAACAAAAAAGCAAATACAACTACTAAAAATATAAATGGAAATTTAAATAAAAATTCAAGGTAAGGAAACGGTTTCTGTGCTTGTTTCATTTAAATTAAGATGGTTAAAAGCAGCATTCTTCTTCTGCACAGTAGAGTTTCAAGGCTGTATTAGGTCAATGTTCATTTGTAAACTTTTGAAAGAATCACCAATGTTCATAACTCGGAAGAAAACGTTATGCAGAGTTCCAAATAACCTCCATTCCCGAGGTGTTCGTAATGCTGAGGTTCTACTTACTACGTGCAGTTCTGGTCACCCCATCTCAAAAGAGGTACATTAGAATTAGGGTGACCCGATGTCCCAATTTTATAGAGACAGTCCCGATTTTGGGGTCTTTTTCTTATATAGGCTCCTATTACCACCCCACCCCCGTCCCAATTTTTCACTTTTGCTGTCTGGTCACCCTAATTAGAATTGGAAAAGATACAGAGAAGGGCAACAAAAATGATTAGGGGGATGGAACAGCTTTGATATGAGAAGAGATTAAAAAGGGCAGAGTGACCTTGCAGGTAACAGAACTGGAAAACTACATTCCAAAAGCTTTCTAATCATAGTGAATAGTCCATTTATGGAATCAACTTCCTAAAATCGGCCACCCAGGGAGCAGAAGGAGCATTTTTGCTGAGAGATGGTTTCATTGCTACATACTCAGCTATACCCATCATGCTAGCAATTTACTGCAATCCTGACATTCCTGCATTGGTCCATTCCCCCCCCCCCCCCCCACTCCTTAGTGGGTACCACACACTCCCCTCAATTTAGTTTTTAGTGTCCTGGTGGCAGGGACCACATCTCCTGTGGATCTTGGACGGTTAGTGCCTAACAGATATTGTTTGCCCAATTTTCCATTTTTCTCTTCCCCGGGTAGTTGCTGTCAGTGTCATGCCATAAATACTGCACTGCAGGAGTCAAATTAAATCAATAGTTCTAGATCTTGGATGAGAAAACATCTAGACCAGTGGTTCTCAACCCACGGCCTGTGGGCAGCTTGCGGCCCAATCAGGACACAGCTGTTGCCCATGTGACATCCTCAGGGCCATACAGTAGTATATATATTGTGTGGATGAGGCCCATATAACACAGAGCTGCATATGCAAAAGACAAGAGGGCCAACAGAGAGAGAAAAAACAAAAAAACAGAAGATACGGGACAAGTAACAGAGCCAGAAGCCAACTGTGCAATGGGACTGTGAAGCAGTACACTTACAAGTGGCTACATGATGGAGTTTCCAGATTTTCCACCCCCCAAATGTTCAAAAAAAAAAAAAAAATAATAATAATCAGGAGACCATCCCCCCACCCCCAAAACCATGAGATTATTTAAAAAACCACACACACCACACACTTATTTTAAAGGCAATCAATTTTGGGTCCTTTTATTTGCTTTTTGGATTTTAAGCCTTTAGGAATCACATTTTCAAACTTTTCTCTGCAGCCACGAGGCCTGGAAAACTTGCCTCCCCCCCCCCCCCCCCCCCCCCCCCCAAGTGAAAGCTGAGATTCTTATGTAATCACATGACCCCAGAAGCTGGGGCTGTAAAAACAAAGCCATTTACTAGTGGCCAAGGTAATCAGCTGACCCATAGAACCTGTGGGTGACAACCTGAAAAAGAAGAAGAGCATTTCTCTCCTGTTTGCCAGCAAGAGCTCCATCATGCACTCAGCCAGTGGGTTGGCAGTCAGAGAAAGGCAGAGATAAAAATAAGAATCATCCCTTTGGCATCTGAGATTGCAACAGCTGATTACATTAGAAGGTTGCACCATAGAGGATGTTGCCCACAGTTCTGTCATGATTTGGATGGATTTGGTGCAAGCATAGCACATGTTTTCTTGGTCTCTAAAGTTTTAAAAGGTGAAATGAAACTGACAAAAAAGTCACTTAGTGTCTTTGTATCTAAGCCACAGGCTAAAACTGAAGATACATGAAGGATGTGGCTGCTCAGCTGAATATGGTAGAAACCCTGCAAGATGCTTTTAAAAATGAAACTATGCTAGTGATCACCATAGAATCATAGGCCTGGAAGAGACCTCGAGAGGTCACCTAGTCCAGTCCCCTGCACTCATGGCAGGACTAAGTATTATCTAGACCGTCCCTGACAGGTGTTTGTCCAACCTGCTCTTAAAAATCCCCAACGATGGAGATTCCACAACCTCCCTAGGCAATTTATTCTAGTGTTTAACCACCCTGACAGTTAGGAAGTTTTTCCTAATGTCCAACCTAAACCTCCCTTGCTGCAATTTAAGCCCATTGCTTCTTGTCCTATCCTCAGAGGATAAGAAAAAATTCTCCCTCCTCCTTGTAAGAATCTTTTATGTACTTGAAAACTATCATCATGTCCTCCCCCGCCCCCCAGTCTTCTCTTTTCCAGACTAAACAAACCCAGTTTTTTCAATCTTCCCTCCTAGGTCATGTTTTCTAGACCTTTAAATCATTTTTGTGGCTCTTCTCTGAACTTTCTCCAAACTGTCCACATCTTTCCTGAAATGCGGCGCCCAGAACTGGACATAATACTCCAGTTGAGGCCTAAATCAGCACGGACTAGAGCGGAAGAATTATGCAGCAGTCCTATGTTGACCATTTCTGAAACTGGTTGCTGGAGCAGAAACAGATATCTAATGCAATAAAACTAGGAGACCCAAGACCGGTAACAGAGCAGAAAGGCCAACCACGGAAATCAGTGACACTACCAGTGGTCTGGAGTCTGCAGTCCACTGATTAGAAGCAAGTGCTAGTTTTAAAATCCATGCTTGCTCTAGCAAAAGCAAAATAATAAAGCTATATTGTGCCTTAGTATTTTTCAAAATCAATCTTTGGAATACGGGTGTTTTTCCAATCAGCCAGCCAAACAATTTGTTTAGTTTCACAGAGCCTAAGACCAGAAGGGATCATTAGAACATCTAGTCTGACCTCCTGCGTAACACAGGCCATTAAATTTCAACCAGATACTCATTCGTTGAGCCCAGTAGCTTTAGTTAAACCAAAGAATCTCAGTCCTCAGGAGACTGTTTGCCACAGACAGAGAACAGAGGAGACCAAGGGGCCACCAAAGCCTGAGACCCCAGCAATGGTAGAGCATTGATTAATTAGAAAAGAAAAAGAGAACCCAAAATCACTGCCAATCTGACCTCGGGGATAATTCCTTCCCAACCCACAATACTTGACACAGTGCTGTCCTGTATATGTAGGATCGTATACAGTACAGTCCATCTCCAGCATGCAAGAGTTTAAGGTTCTTTTACAGTTTGTAACTCACACACCCACCACTGCACTGCTGAGCAACAGCTGTTGACGATAATCTATCCAAACTCTGAATTCCTGCAGTGCTCTAAGCAATAATTAATTCTCACCACGCTCTTGCAACATATTAGCTTTCTGTTCCGTAGTTAAGCAGAGAGGTTCTAGGACATGCCCAAAGCCGCAGAGGGAAGCCAGTGACAATGCTGGGATTAGAATTTAGGAGATCCTGGCTCTCCGTCTTCTGCTCACAACACTAGGCCATGCCTCTCCCACCTGCAGAACTCAGATAGTGTTAAGGGAGCTATGCGGATTTACACCAGCTAAGGATTTGGCCCAACAAATTGAAGTACCATCCTTCAAAATAAAATGTCAAGTATAGAGCTAAAAGCAAACAACAACGTACATTTAAGAGGATTGCTGACTAGACACAGTCATTGCATATGCAATTCTGACATCTGCCCTGATGAATGGACACAGGTCCCCATATTGCACGTGGGAATGCGGGATTTGTGTGTTGTGTGGGGTGGTTGTTCTGAAGATCTGGCCTGCTTGGTTCTTTTCTCTCCATAGTTTCTCCCTTCAGGTTCTGCAGCACTTGGGTTGCTTTTTCTCTGAACTCTTCATTTCTTTCTAGAATCGCCATGTCCAACACAGAACACAATATTCCAGGTGTGATCTCATCACCGCTACGCTTCCCTTTTCCATGGCAGGGTGTCTCTGTATACGTAGCTCAAGTTCAAAACAAGTTACATTGCAATATCACATCCATTTCGCTGTCTGCTAACACGAAGGTCTCTTCCAATACAGCTGATCCCAAGGTTCCACAGAGGATTGCTTCCCTCCTGATGCATTATCCCAGGTTTAATCTGACTATGCTACCGCTTTGTACATATTTCCGCTCTTAAGCCCCTTTGCATTTTGCCTGTCCTCCATGATATAGCCAACCCTGAGCAAAGCTTACCCCTTAGTTCATGTGTAAGATGTCACCATGTGCTAAAGCAAAGCAAATAAAACATATACTATTCCTATTTGAATTTCTAGTGTAATTATTTTGCCCCTGTTCTTCTCCACAAAAAAACAGAAAACTGTCAATCAACTTTTCCTAAATATAGGCTGAACACACTGTGTGTTTAACAGATTTTGCTGTGCAAATAGATGTTCTTGACTTGTTTTGAGTAAATATATTGGGGAAACAAATTAAATTCTTGCTTTGGATGCCAAAAAACTATTTTAAGTTGCTTTCTTATGCTTGAAAGATTTAACAGTTTACATGAAAAGAGGGGCTCTCATTTAAATTTAAGACAATGCCCTTGCACCCACCTCAAACAAAAAGCATTGTATCAGTGCATGAGATTCGGAAGAGACCATTCTGGTGTAACCAGCCAAGCTGATGGAAAGGCAAAATGAAAAAGTAAACAAAGGGCAATGTTAAAAGTTTAAATGAGATTTGTTTTAATTGTCTAATGGGTTTAATACACCAAAGTAAATAGCTTTTAAATTGGATTTGTATTTTGACAGCATCTCTTGCCTTAAAAACTCAATTAAGTAAAATATTAACTTAAAAATCCATAAAGAGACCAGGAACTTTAAGAACTGAAACAAAACAAACCACTTTCCAAAATTTGAAAGCCTGAAGTTTCGGCACTTAAATAATTGGCCTGGTTTTCAAATGTGCTGAACACCCTACACCTCCTCAGAAGTCAATGGGAGCTGTGGGTACTTAGCACCTGTAACTGTCAGGTCATTTAAATGCTCAGCCTTGATTTTTAAAGTTAGGTGCATACAATTGCATATGTAATTTTTATTGGTAAATCAACTGGCATGCAACTGACCATTAGTGCACACAGTTACCAGATTTGCTTGTGCAGTCAAGGTCATTCTGCACACAAATTAGACACACAATTGCATTTAGGGTTTTTTTTGTTTTGCACATTATTGCATGTGTCTAGCTTTAAAAACCTCACACCCTGAATCCCCGAAAAACAGGAATTCTGGGAGGAAAGGAATATACTCCCGCCCTTATCATTAACAAAATTTTAGACAACTATTAGTTTTGTGGATAACCAAAAATGGTCTGAGAAATTAGGGAAATTTCCACAATAAATTCTGCTCATCTCAGATGAGAGACAAAACCTACAGAAACTTACCAGTGAATCAGGGTATTAGCTGCATAGTAACCACATAACCAAGAGGGCCAAAATGGCATCACTTAATTCAGTTTGCATCAATGTCACATTCCAGCCGACAGAACTCCACAAGACGTTAAATCTGTGTTATTTGGATAGGCATTTAACAGGGCTTAATGAAGCCCTATCTATAGCTGGCTGTAACACTAGGAAGGAGGACAGATAGCACAAATCGTGCCATTTGTACAAATCCCCACCTCTTGTCTCTTCTCTTCCTCCACCTCGCCCCTGTAATGTTCGGTTTAAATGCGGATACAGAGGCAAAAATTATTTTTGTTTCTCCAGAGCTGGACACTAACGCAAAATGAGGTGACCTACTTAGGATGCAAATTAACAAGGGATGGGGATCTGAAGTACAGACCGACCGAGGTGGGGATCCCAGCTGGGGGGCAGAGAATATTTGGGAACCCAGGAGAAGTGCTGTAGTACTGCAAGACAGCTCTGAGTCTGGATGCAGATGAGAGAACAGGATTGCTACTGGAACATTTGCTGCAAGGCAGGTTTGAGCCTGGGCCATTAGGAAGAGGAGAGAGTCCCTGTAATGCTGCTAGGTAAGTCTGACCCCAGAGAGGAGGGCAATCGAAGAAAGGGGGGAGAAGGAAAAACAGCAGGACCTCTGATACGCTGTAGAGCAGCTCTAACCTGGAAAGCTCAGCATCGCCGCGGGTGGGATAGCTGGAAATGCCTTGGTAACGCAGCAGCGCAGGTTTGAGCTTGGGTGCAAAGCCCGGCCTGTTACGTGGACACAGGGCAGTGAGTGTGTGATCACTGATTGCAGGTCTAACTGGTCCTTCAAATCAAGTCAAGGCTTCTCTCAGTTTAACTCTCCTTCAGATTTCTATTTCTGTAGGTCACTTTATGCAGAACTTATTCCTACTCTAGAAAATCAGAAGTAAGAAACACTGGCCCCGATTCTCCTCTGCTCCTATGGTATTGTAAGCCACTGGCGTCAATGGAGCGACCAATGGAGCACTTGAGAGAAGGGCCAGATGCTCTTGCTGGCGTGTAACTCCATTGAAGTCAATGACGCGGTGCCAATGCACACCAGCTGCGACTCTGGCCCATGAGGTTTTCAAGTGTAGAAGTGCTGTTGCGTGTGGCAAGGGCTACGCGCCACCCTGACGTGAACTCCTGAGGAGCACATACGAGCTGAGAAACCAAGACAGGCTGCCGAACACTGCATTACTTTCGCCAAGCTGGCCACACATGCTAAGGGTCAGGGATTAAAGAGCAGCAGAATCCTTTACACGCGTCTGGGGAGGAAAAAAATCTGATCCGGTGGCAGATTATAGTCACCCATTCATAGGTGACTATTGGAAGATCAGAGATTTGGAAACTCCATTCTGTTCAGGACTTTGGTTACATGGACGAATGAACATACAATCACATCATCTCTCCACTCGCTTGCCATTCCTACCACGTCAAGGTCAAACTTCTAGGCCTCACCTCCAAAGCCCCACACAACTCCTCTCCAGCCTGCCGATCAAGCCTCTTTTCCTCCAACGCCACCCTCCACTCATCCTCCAGGCACTGATGCCTATGCCTGCTCCTGGCTGTGAGATTTTCCATGCTGTGCTCTGCGTGCAGAATGACCTCAATGCTCTAGTGAAGTGGTGCCCAACCTTCTGACACAGGAGGGCCACATAAAGCTAAGCACAACCTTGAGTGGGCCAAACAGATTCTACATAAAATAAAAATCAATACAGGCGACTCTTAATCTTAAGTTCAGCTTGTTGCATTTTGTATTTAGACAGTATTGTCTATTTACACACTTGTGTAAATTAAAGTGACGTAAACATGATGACAAAACTCTAATGAATTGGTCGTTAGTATATTGTGTTGAAGCAGGCCACGGGCCTTATGAAATGCTCTGGTGGGCCGTGTATGGCCCGTGGGCCATAGATTGGGCATCCCTGTGCTAGTTCACAAAACCATTACCCCTTCTTCACAGGTGAGCAGCAGATACCACCGTTTGGTGAACTTAATGCACCCTCTACACAGAGACACATCGCACATCACTTGAAAGCTTATTACGTCCATTTTAAAGATGAGGTCTCATGTGGAGCTGTCAAGTGGTGCCCTTACCACAGAAATAAGGATAAACAATGACATCAACACGTTGAAAGAACCACTTTGAAATATATGCATTCATTTCTGTTACTTTCATGACTATGTATTATTTCAAGACAAAAAATTGGATTTCCTTGTGACCTCAAAGCATCCCAACCACAGTCTAAAGGGAAAAAGAAAATCTAATCCTAAATGTGTATGGGAATCATTGAAATGTAATATCATTGGTGTCATTTCTAGTCATCGTTAGCATCTTGTTCACCATTATGATTTCTGCCGAGAGTGGGTGGGTTACTACAGTCTTCATTGCCTTGGCATGTACCCAGTTGTGTGCAGGCAAGATTGTTCTAACTACAGACAGTTGATCGTGCAGCAACCCCTATAGGGGCACACACAAATGAGGTCTTGTAGAAGCTCAGATGCCTGGAAGAATTCAGGAAGTAGATCATCATCCACATTTTTCCATCAAGGTAGCAATGGTGATCCAATATCTGGTTTGCATATATGCAAAGACATCCAAAGCTTTGTTTGCCCAGATGCTCTTTTGACATGTTCTTCAAAACTGGCCTCGCATGGTAGGAGTTTGGCCAGTCACTTCTTTTTGATAGCTAGACTGGGGTGCAAACAAATCAGATCTCTGGGCACCCTTTTCTTTCTCACCCTGGTCATGCAGCACTATCATCAACTGCCTTGCTGCAGAAATTGCAGCCTGTCAGTCAGACTCTCCCAATTTTGCAAGATTTCTGAATGGGGTAAACTCCCTTTGTTTAGGGAACATTAAACAGATTTTTTCCCCCCCAAACCAAATATGGATGACACAGAGTCACACACTGTTAATACATGTACAGCAGGAAGAACATTGCAGAAGTCAGGAGCGACTGCATCACAAGTCCCAGGTACAGGGGTAAAGCGATGCTTGCCAGTTAACGTGTGGATGGAAACAAAGTGTTCCATTTTTGGAAATTAGTGAACAGAAAGGACCAAAACATCTGTGTCAAGTGACACAATTATTATGGTTCCTTTGACACCAGGAGACCAAAAGCCATATTGGCATATACCGCATGCAGAAGCATCTTTGTGTCTTCTTCCTCTTGAGTACTCTACAAGTCTTGGGCTTCAACACCTCTCTTGGGGACGGACTTTGCTACTTCACCCACTGGAAAAGTCTCCAGCAAGAAGGAGTGTTTGTGTTCCTACACTCTCAGGTGCATTTTGAACCATATATTCACAGAGGAAATTTACAAGCAGCTGCTGGTTGGATACCACATTTAGAAGCCATGGAGGCCCCAGGAGGCCAACCAACCACCAATATTTCTTGCATCCAATGTTAGATCCTCTCCAGCACTCTTTGTGATTTTCACAGAGTTACTGTTGTCATATCAGTCAAAGACTTCAATTGCAAAATCAGCTGTCTCAAATCCTTTTAGGACCTGCCTCAAGTACTCAGCATCCAATCCATCGAATGTGTGGAATCTGTCTGTACCCATCATTTGTATGGCACCCATGGCATCTGATGTACACTGCCCTTTCTTTGTTGCATGCTCTTAGCTCATTGAGCTTCCAGCTGATGCCCTTGTCACAGGTGCCCAGAATGGGTCACAGCTGAGAGAGCCCATCTCAGGTCAGACCATCAGAAAACAGGGCACCCACCCCAAATTGGTGGTATATTCTATTAGTAGATTTCACCAAACTAGTAACAAGTGTGCACTCCTGGATCACTACATTAGTTTTACATGAAGCCACAGACAGTCCTCCTTAGGCTCTCCAGCCCCCACTTTACGACCCAGACTGACTGGGCTTTATGAAGAAAAGGTTATTAAAACCAAAATCACCCCATATTAGGTTCTTCCAACCCCAGAAGGCCAGTACCTTACCCCAGGTCAAGGTATATTTCAGATCTCACCGAAGATAACGCTGAAGCCAATTTCTTTAGTAAGCAAAACTAAAAATTTATTAGCTAAGGAAAAAAACAAAGTTATTGAGAGGTTAAAGCAGGTGATTACACGTGAATTAAAGTTTGTAATTCCAAATGCTAGTAGGGATAGAATATTTGCAAGTTTTCTATGTGTTTTTCTGGATTGCCCAAAAATAGTTTTTTGGGGACCTCTGTCCTTTTGTTCAGAAACACCCTGTCAGTATTCACCAGTCCAAAGACAGGGGAGGAGAGAGAAGTGGTAAGGGACCTTTGTTCCCCTTTTTTATATCTTGACCTTTTTTACTGGAAAAAGTCCTTGCTGTGTCATGAGGTCAGGCAGTTCCATGGCCCTTCATATGCATTGCAAATTCTTACTTGCTTTTCTGTGTACATGCTGTTTGAGGTGTCTCCAGGGCTGACATGCAGGGGTCATTGGTTTATAATCCCTCTGTTATTCCTGAATAGCTAACCTGCTGGTGTTTCTCAGACTCACATGTTTGATCACAAACATATAGCAAAATCTCATAATTCCACACATAAATTTTGCTGCTCATATTTTAACAGGACAATAATATTCAGCAGATTATAACTTTTCCAATGATCCCTTACAAGGCGCCCCTTGTACAATAATTTTGTAACAGTGATGACCATAATCGTGTAGACCAAGTGGTTCAAAGTCCCCGCCCGCGGGCCATCTGTGGCCCGAGAACCTCCCCACTGCGGCCCGCGGAAACTTTTTAAAAAGTTTTCATCTGGCCCTCGTGGCTGCCAGCCGGGGGGAGTTGGGAGGGGAGCAGGCAGGAGAGATGCAGCTACGCTGCCAACTATCTGCTGCAGGCTCCGCCCCCCGCGGCTCCCATCGGCTAGGGAAGAGGGACTGAGATACCATCACTAGTCGTCGGGCAGAATCAGCCATGGAGGCAGCATCACTAGTTGCTGGGCAGAGTCAGCCAGGGTGGCATGAGGCCAAGGGAGCGAGGGAAAAGGGTGGGAAAATGGGTTGGGAGGTGGCGTAACTCATGAGGCTCCAGTGACAGCGCGAGGGGGCACGCTGCCTCTGTTCTCCCTCCCCGACCGCTGACTCCGTGGCCAATGGGAGCTCTGGTGGATTGTGCTTGCACAGAGGCAATGTACCTGGTGCCTACAGATAAAATAAGGTGAAGATAAGAAGAAAGGAAAGAGGTTCTTTCTAGCTGTTGGCGCTGCAGGTCTGTGCAATGAAATGGGGCCCTTTACATGGGACAGTGGGTAAAAAAGTAAAATAATGGTGGTAGGCTGTGTAGGAGAGGCCATCTCAGCAGGAGGCACTGAGCCAGATGGGAGCATAATCCCAGACACACAGGGAGGGTTAGAACCACCCACTGCCCCATCTCTTTAGGGTAGTAGCCATGCACCTCACCCCCTGCATCTGACGGTGTCTCCTCCTCAGCCACTTTTGTGCCCAAGGAGGCCCAGCCCAGCAAGGTCCTGCTGTCGGCAGAGCATGGAGTGTGGGAAAGTGAACCCAACACAACAACTATCTGATGCACACCTTGCTGCAATCCTGAAGGTTTCAACTGCTCAGTCACGGAGGCCAAACATCAACAAACTGGCAGAACTGAAGCGTTGCCAGGTGTCTGGCAAACACTAAAAACTCTCTGGCAGGCGAAGAATTGTATAAAGTTGTAGGACAGTTTTATTAGTTCTAAGAAATTCTAAATAAAAAACTACAACAAACATTTTCTTTTCTCAACACCATCTTCAGTGACATTATCGGCCCGCTGGGAGGATTTGAGGACTGGCACTGGCCCTAAGGTAAATTGAGTTAGTCTACACCAGGGGTCTCAATCTCAGCGTCCCCTTTAGAGAGCATCACAGCCCTAATTCAGCTTTGTCTTTTCTTCTTATTGTTCCATCAGCATGGAACAGGGTCATAAGCATAGGTCCTACTGGGGATTAAGAACAGTTGCCATTGAAACATCATCTCTGCATCTTGCTAAGGATAGGGATCTGCAGAAAGCAATTTCTGAACTGACCACTACAGGGACCATCCCTCCCTTCGCAGATCTACATTTGGTCTTCTTGGCCATGTCAGCAAATGTTTTCATGCCATATTTCTTGACTGGGCTGAAGAAGCTACATGTTCCATCAGAATCAAATGCACCTCTCACAAACCTCTTCATTTCTTCCTCACCAACATCTGCTATTTTCAGTGTTCATCTGATGAAGTCCACAGATATGTTGATAAGCACCTCTGGATGTGATTCAGGGTCAAATGGATTTGCCATATTGTGGTGACATGGTTGGTAAGAGCTGTAATGTGCTCTTCGTGGACTTTGTTTTCACTACTTATTAGACCACTTCTTTCCCTCATAGCTTTTGCATATTCATAATAAGAAGCTGTGTACGGTCATCTTTGACACTAATACTGACCTGTGCATAAACATCACTGAATTAAAAAGCTAGTTTCTAGAATATTTCAGAGACTAGCACTGCATGCAAAGGCAGTTACAAGTTAAAACTTTCTACCAGGCAGACTAAATGCTACATTGTATGTACAAAAGTTTACAAATGGAGAAGCATTACATTAGGAATTCATGTATTTTTACATCTACCCACTATGCAGTACAAGCTATGGGCATGCAATCTACTGCTACTGGTCCACAACCTTCAATGTGAGACTGATCAGGTCAACAAATTTCAACTGAAAATATAGAAAAAACTTCTATAATCACCTGTGAGATACTTTGACAATTAAGAATGTGCAATGTGAAACCATTCCACATTAATATACTGCAAAATGTGGATTTGCCATTTTTGCAACATGCTAAAATAACTTCATCATTTCTGAGGGGAAAAATCCTTGCCCATGCAAAACCAATACAAATTTTTTAATTCACTGTCATTTGGTAGCTCTGACCCATAATCACCACATTAAGATGTTGAAATTAACTTAACCAGTAATAATTGTAGTCATGGCCATGTTGCAGTGTTTCTGGAACTGTGCAAAAAATGACGCTCTCTCATTTTGAGTACCATTGTTTCAGGCTGTCTACAGGCTTACTTCACCGCTTGACAGCTCCATATCATACCTCATCTAAACAGTCATAAGATGAGCTTTCAAATGAACTCCATTCATTAAACTCCAAAAATACAGCCCTTTTTGGAGAATTGCCTCAAGCCTACCATCCAAATCTCCCCTAAAAATGCCCACCTTCTGCAATGTCCAGTTTACAATAAACTATTAAAATGATCAGTCAAAAAACCCCACCTAATCCCTTCCTTTGGACAGTCCAGCACAGCGGTTCTCAACCAGGGATATGTGCAGAGGTCTTCCGATGGGCACATCAATTCATCAAGATATTTGCCTAGTTTTACAACAGGCTACAGAAAGCCCTAGCAAAGTCAGTACAAACTCAAATGTCATACAGACAATGAGTTGTTTATACTGCTCTATATACACTGTACACAATGTAATTACAATATTTATAGTCTACTTGATTTATTTTATAATTATATGGTAAAAATGAGAAAGTACTAGTGGCTGGGACACTTGTATATTTATGTCTGACTTTGTTAGCAAGTAGTTTTTAAGTGAGGTGAAACTGGGGGGAAGGACGCAAAACAGATCAGGGGTCTAGTAATCTGGAAAGGTTGAGAGCCACTGTTCTAGAGGATGAAAAAAACTGAGTTTGTTCTGACTTCACTAGTGCTTTTTATGTAGCCTGTTATAAAACTAGGCAAATATCTAGATAAGTTGATGTGGAGGGAGGTTACTAGTGGTGGAGGGAGGTTACTAGTGGAGTGCCTCAAGGTTCGGTTTTGGGACCCATTTTATTTAATCTATTTATAACTGACCTCGGAACCGATTGCAGGAGTGGGCTGATAAAGTTTGCGGATGATACGAAGGTGGGAGGCGTTGTAAATTCGGAGGAGGATAGGGATATCCTGCAGGGAGACTTGAACGAGCTTGTGAATTGGAGTATCAGGAATAGGATGAAATTTAATAGTGAAAAGTGTAAGGTGATGCATTTGGGGATGACTAATAAAAATTTTAGTTACAAGATGGGGACGCATTGGTTAGAAGTAACGGAAAAGGAGAAGGACCTAGGGGTCCTAGTAGACCGCAGGATGACTATGAGTCGACAATGCGACGTGGCGGTGAAAAAAGCCAATGCTGTCTTGGGATGCATTAGGCGAGGTATATCTAGTAGGGATAAGGAGGTCCTGCTTCCGTTGTACAAGGCGCTGGTGAGACCTCATTTGGAGTACTGTGTGCAGTTCTGGTCTCCCATGTTTAAAAAAGATGAACTCAAACTGGAACGGGTGCAGAGAAGGGCGACTAAGATGATCAGAGGAATGGAAAACCTGTCGTATGAAAAGAGACTAGAGGAGCTTGGGTTGTTTAGTCTGACAAAGCGAAGGCTGAGGGGGGATATGATTGCTATCTTTAAATATATTAGAGGGATTAATACGAGGGAGGGAGAAGAATTATTCCAGCTTAGTACTAATGTGGATACGAGAACGAATGGATATAAACTGGCCGTGGGGAGGTTCAGGCTTGAAATTAGACGAAGGTTTCTGACCGTCAGAGGGGTGAAATATTGGAACGGCCTTCCGAGGGAAACGGTGGGGGCGACGGACCTGTCTGGTTTTAAGATTAAGTTAGATAAATTTATGGAGGGAATGGTTTAATGGTAAAACATAGTAGTCAAGGAAAACCAAGAAATGGTAGGTAAATTGTATAATGGCTGACAGGGGTCAGGCTGGAGACTCTTGCCTATATGCTCGGGGTCTTACTGATCGCCATATTTGGGGTCGGGAAGGAATTTTCCTCCAGGGCAGATTGGCTGAGCCTCTGGAGGTTTTTCGCCTTCCTCCGCAGCATAGGGCAGGGATCTCTAGCAGGAGGGTTTCTGCCGATTGAAGTCACCTAAAACAGGATTGGGGACTTCAACAGCAGAGTCCAGGGAAGGGGTAGGGACGGTTTTATGGCCTGCAGCATGCAGGGGGTCAGACCAGATGATCATAATGGTCCCTTCTGATCTTAAAGTCTATGAGTCTATGTATCCCCTGGAAGACTTCTGTGTACCCTGGTTGAGAACATTAGAGGTCATGTTTTCAAGCTTGTCTCTGCAACCATGAGGGTTAGTAATTTACCTCTTTTTTTAAAAGGATGAAAATGGAGATTCTCACATTCACATGACTCAAGAAATCAGGGCTTTAAAAAAAAAAAAAAAAATACCAACTATTGCCACACTTGCAGTAAAATCAGAGGATTTGGAACCACCACCTGTAGATCGGTTATGGAGAGCTAGAATTTCTACTGGTGAGATGGGTAGAGAGATGGTCCAAACGATCTGTGACTGATATGGAGAAAACACTGAGCTCTGCTCACACCACCAGACACGCATTCAATTTCTGTTGACCTCCTTATGAAAAATCCTATTCAGTTTAAACAGAAACTAGACCATTTGCTTCCTGCTGTAGAAATCTAAAGGATGGATTTTTTTAAAAATAACTAAACGAACAAACTATAGAGTTTTAGGGTAGACGCTATAGGTATTAAGGGTAATTTCTACAGAACCTTGTTGTTTGCAACCCTATTAGATTGCTAGGACAACATAATTGATAGGCGCCAACATAAGAACATGGAAAGATATCCCATATGGGTATTAATGGAAATTACCTATACATGCATCAGGGAGACAGGAGAAGAAACCCCGGAGGCCTTTCCAGTCACAGAGCAAATCACCAAGTAATAACCCCACTTTGCCTCTGCTAGAGCTTGAAGTTAAAATCCCCCTCAGGGAAATGTACAAGGTACAGCAGCTGACAGGGTGATCCAGACTCTAGCAACAGCAGAGGCAATACAGACATTGACCATTAACCTAACCAGTATATATATTGCAGCACATGAAAAGATGGGAGCTGCCTCACCAAGTGGAGGGCCAGTGCTAACAAGGCCAATTCAATTAAGGTGGAAGTTAGCACTGACTCCCCCCCCCCCCACACACACACACACACGGTAAGGCAACTGCCATCTTTTCATGTGCTGTAATTATATTATATACACACACACACGGCTTCCTGTATTTTTCCACTGAATGCTTCTGATGAAGTGGGTTTTAGCCCACAAAAGCTTATGCCCAAATAAATTTGTTAGTCTCTAAGGTGCCACAAGAACTCCTCATTGTTTTTGCTGATACAGACCAACACGGCTACCCCTCTGAAACTTAGATGGTTTGTTAATTAACTCCAGCGAGACAAATAAACTAGCTATGGAGCAGAAGGTTAAAAGGCAGGCTGTCCATTCCAAGTCGCCATCCATTTCCTCTACACTGCTGACGTTAGGAGACCAAGCTCTGTGTGTGGGCGGTTTCTGAAGCCACCACAGCAGATAATTTAATTCTTGTTCTTTTGTTGCATAAATAGAAAAGTCACATTGTACGAGTTGGATAATGCAGAGCTCGCTGGCCAAATGCAGCTCAGAATAATACAACTTTATTTTTAAAAGACAGCACTCAGAATACATGTCCCAGAGTCACTGAAATAAATAGGGAGGACGGAACGCTAGTGTCTCCCTGAAGAAGAGGGTGGCTGCAATCTGTTCTGTTAATGCAAATCAAGCGCAGCCTTCAGGATCCTGGTAAATTGCCAGTGCAACTGAGTGGGGCAAGATTTGATCACAGGGGCTCTGCATGGTCTGGCAGCCCACGTGGAGCGGTGAACAGGGCTGGCTCCAGGCACCAGCTTTCCAAGCAGGTGCTTGGGGCGGCCACTTCGGACGGGGGCGGCACATCCAGCTGTTCGGCGGCAATTCGGCGGACGGTCCCTCATTCCTGCTGGAGCGAAGGACCTCCCGCCGAATTGCCACCGCAGATCGCGGCTTTTTTGGGGGGGAGGTGGAGGGGGAAGGCTGCTTGGGGCGGCCAAAACCCTGGAGCCGGCCCTGGCTGTGAAGGTTGCACTGTGTGATGGAACTAGGATGTGTCCCATAACATGACAACAATCAGATGCCTGTCAATTTAGCGCTCATCTTCCCTTCAAAGAAACTATTTTTTTAAGTGTAGAAGCTTCAAGCAGGTTTCCTGTCTGGTCATTCAGTGACAGACCTGTGGGTGGCTATATTACAACAGAACAACTTCAAAAACAGACTCCAACAGAGACTGCTGAGCTAGAATTGATATGCAAACTAGACACAATCAACTCCGGTTTGAATAAGGACTGGGAATGGCTGAGCCATTACAAACATTGAATCTATCTCCCCTTGTAAGTATTCTCACACTTCTTATCAAACTGTCTGTACTGGGCTAGCTTGATCATCACTTCAAAAGTTTTTTTTCCACTTAATTAATTGGCCTCTCAGAGTTGGTAAGACAACTCCCACCTGTGTATGCTCTCTGTATGTGTGTGTGTGTGTGTATATTATATATCCTCAATATATGTTCCATTCTATATGCATCCAAAGAAGTGGGCTGTAGTCCACGAAAGCTTATGCTCTAATAAATTTGTTAGTCTCTAAGGTGCCACAAGTACTCCTGTTCTTCTTTAAGCTTCAAGCAGTATTGCCAATCTCAGAAGATCAAAAAAATCATGATTCAGATCCTGAAAAATCATGTGATTGACCCCACAAATCATGAGATTTAAAAATCAAACATGCCTTTCATCTGTAATTTGACTTTTTAACTCCCCTCTACTCTCCTGGCAACCTGTATTTGATAATTTCAGGTGGAAAAGTAAACCTTTAATGCAGAGCTTTTTTCCAGGTCTGGGAAAGGTGCTTCCAGCATCACAGCAAAATGCAAAGCTTGTTTACAATATGTGCTAGCTACGTATGCTAAGGGACCATTCAAGGTAGAGTGGCCCATTAACACCTCTGCAGTCATAGGACAAAAAAAGGGGGGTTAGTGGGTTAGATTGTTGTAAAAAGCCACAAATCCAGTGTCTCTGTTCAGTCTATGATTTTTTAGGGTTTAGCAGAGTTATAAATTTAAGCCCCAGGCTCATCTTTTGAAAGTATTGTGTGGGTTACCTTTGAGATGAGGATGGAGAAGGGAGTTCACCCACAGGTGACAGACAGGACTTTTGTCTTGCATCATTTTCCTGTGCGAATTCATTCAAGAGCACAGTGACTGTCTGGTTTCACCCACATTGTTGCTATTGGGTCATTTAGTGCACGGGATGGGGTGCACCACTGGTTGTCATAGGCAGGTGTAGTAGGATCCATGGATCTTGAAAGGTGTGTGTTGGGAGGCACGGATCATTGTAGCAGTGAACTGGAGAGATGTCTGGAGGTTTTGCATCTGTTGTCCTGGCAGAGTCTGGTGTCACTTTGAGTTGGTGGGTCCTGGTCTATGGGGAGCTTGCTTCCGATGATGAGCTTGGGGGTTGCTTGAAGACCAGAAATGAGAGTTCAGGAACGATTTCTTTCAAGAGGGGGTCCCCAGGGGAGTACAGGTTGTAGTTGTCTGACAATACCCCAGATGGGTTCCAGTGTGGGGTGGTAGGTTACAAGAGGAGTTTATTTCTGTATTGAAGCAGATTCTCACTTGATTTATGGCTTATTACAACAATCTATAACCCCCAATCCCCCCCCTTTTGTCCTAGGACTATGGATGGGCCACTCTACCTTACAATATGTGCCAACTACTTCTGCTAAACTATCTGTTCCACCTTGTATTTAGCAGTGACACCAGGAGTACCTTTTCCAGACCTGCATCCGAAGAAGTGGGCTGTAGTCCACGAAAGCTTATGCTCTAATAAATTTGTTAGTCTCTAAGGTGCCACAAGTACTTCTGTTCTTCTTTTTCCAGACCTGAAGAGCTCAGTAGCTTGTCTCTCTCACCAACAGAAGTTGTAATATCTTTTATTGGACCCTCACCTACCTCGTCTCTCTAATATCCTGGGACTGACATGACTACACCTTCACTGCACGCACACCTCTCCCTGGCTGCTGAGATGGAGAGTCAGGGTACACTGAAAGTACACAAACCTATTTAGCAAAAACCTATTTAGGAGAATTGGAAGGGAGAGGTCACAAAATGGTTAAGACTTTGTTTTATCTGAGCTCCTCGTAAGCAGTGAGAGACTCATTTCAATATCATTGTAATGCTTCCGTGAACGGTATCTCATTTTTAGGATGGACGTCCCCTCAAAAGTATCCCTTCAAAAATGGAAAGATGGGGTGGAAGGAAGGCAACTATGCTGGTGGGGAAAAGGGGGCACACTTCTGTTAAGTTCTTGCACAAAGAAGTGCTCAGTGGAGCTCCATAGTGTGATAAAGATAAAACAGGATGGAAAAACCTAATTCATACTTATTTTGAAATGTACCATACAAGGCCTATAAAATGGAGCTGAAAAATGAACAATGAAACACAAGGCACTCTCAAAGTTGCAAATTTTCCAGTTATTTTTCAATAATGATTTATATGAGCTGCAAAGACTTCACATGCAAGAATATCTTTGCAACGTGAGCCAGCTTTCAGGGCCTTTTATATTTATTAATTATATTTATAATCCCTAAATATTATTGTTAAATAATCCATTCAGTCACATTCAAAGTATCTCAAGTCATTTTAAATTTTTCTTCTCTGGATAATTTTGATCACTACATAAATATATACATTGTTCAGTAATTAAAAAAAAAAAAAAAATTTATTGTAAAGCTTCATAATTGTCCAAATAGCTAAAAATATTTATTTTAATTATTCTTCCTTCCTGCAGCCTCTCCCCTTCCCTCAACTCAGCAGTACCCCACCCCCAGCCTCACCTCTGCTTCTCCTCAGGCTCTTCACATACCCCCAGACCAGGGAGGCTGCAGCAGGATCCCGTCTTCCCCCTTTCCCAGCCTGGAGGGTGTCAGCTCCTGGAGCTCTTCTTCCCCTCCTCCCCCCGCCTCTTCCCAGGCCAGGTGCTGCAGAGGGTAGGGGAAAAGAGCAGATGCATGCACTGTCCTGTCTGTATTTTTCACATGGGGGAGAAGGTAAGAGTGGAGCCAGGCCAAGGGGAAGAGACTCTGCCGGCTTCCTGCAGGGCTGAACTTCACAAGGGGGCTAGAGCTTCTCACCAGACAGGCTCCAAAAAACTTCCAAAACCCTGTCCCTTGTGATTAAAAAAATGGCAAAGTTGGCGACACTGTTTGAGGCACCATACAGCTCTACACAGAGCAACCACAGGGCTCTTCTTGTTGTAACCTTTCAGGGGAAGAGGAGGAGGGTGGTGGGAAGGAAAGGAGGACAGCGTCTACACTACAGAGTTAGGTTGACGCAAGGCTGCTTACGTTGACATAACTCTGAAAGTGTTTATGCTACAATTTCGCTCCCACCGACAGAACTCACCCAATACACCCACTTAATAACTCCACCTCCACGAGAGGCGTAGAGTCAATCTCCATGTAGCTAGGTCGACACAGCATCAGTGTAGACACCGCGTTGCTTACATCAATTGTTGCGGGCTTTCAGAAGCCGTCCCACTATGCATAGGGTGACCAGACATCCCGATAAAATCGGGACCTTCCCGACATTTAGACGTTTGTCCCACGTCCAGACATTTCACGGTACTCCCTTTTTTTCTTTCCTCCGCCGGCGACTCCCCTACCCCCAACCCCATGTGTCCTGATATTTTCTTCCTCTCATCTGGTCACCCTAACTATGCCCCACACTGACAGTTCAATCAGTGCACACGCTCCTGGTGAGGACCCAGACCCCCGACACAAGGAACAAAGTGTAGACACACACAAGCGATGTAATTACTGCAACAGCTGCGTGCCTACTTAAATTAGGTCGACTTAATTTTGTAGTGTGGCCATGCCCGTAGGATCCAATCTGGCAAGGCGCTGAGCACCTCAGACTGTAAAAGCTTCAGGGCAGTGACTTCTCTCATTTGTTGGTAAAGTGCCAGGCAAGTTTATGATGCTGTAACAATAATTAATTAAATGATGTGGTTTTGCTCTAGGGCAATGATTAGCAGCGAAGAAAGGCTGAAGGGATGAAAGGTCTTCAATTAACCTCCCAGCTAGATTTCAGAGTGGTAACCGTGTTAGTCTGTATCAGCAAAAACAAGGAGGAGTACTTGTGGCACTTTAGAGACTAACAAATTTATTTGGGCATAAGCTTTTGTGGGCTAAAACCCACTTCATCAGATGCATGAAGTGAAAAATACAGTAAGCAAAATATATATTACAGCACATGAAAAGATGTGAGTTGCCTTACCAACTGCGGGTCAGTGCTAACCAGGCCAATTCAATGAAGATGGAAGTGAGCTATTCTCAACATGAATCAGGACTTCTGGTTTCTCCCACCTAAGTGTAACTTCCAGGGGGCTATTGTCAATCTCCCTTGAAGTCTTATCAATACTCCTCTTACAACTACCTCAGTAAACAATGCAAACCTCTGACCTCCCAAGAATAATTTTAGAGAGGCCTTGCATCAATAATCAAATTAAATCACAGGTGAAGAGAGAGAGAGTCTCAGAAAGCATTCCAGAGCTTTGTGTTTCCTAAATGAATTAACTACAATGTGGTCAGTTTCCAGCTGTCTTTAATTACGGCTTTTAGAGTCATGTTATCACTTCCAGGATTAGCTCTAGGAAAGGCAGGTGGAGATGGCCCTTTACCAGTGTTAAGTAAGAGAAACCACCACCCACAAAGCAAACCTTGTACAAGCTGCTGGAGAGTCCTCCAGAAAAAAAAAAAAAAAAAAAGAGAGTTCCTGACAGAATCAGCATGCGTACAGTACTTCTATCCCCCGCGGCGTTGCCACTTCCGCACTCCTCCTGCCTGACATTACACGGAGCGTTTGACACTTGGCCCAGGAATGAGGTCAAACAGTAGCACCAGATCAAGGCTTCGAAAGGCCATGAGGAACCTGAGGTGCAGCAAAAATGAATTCCGCCATCTTGAACAGATTAGGCAGGCGTATTTGTTCCAGACATTTACTCCCCGCAACGGAAGGGCCAAGGCAACACACAGCACTAGCCCCTTTTCTACTTTTTCAATACAAGTTTGAAAGACCTCCAAAGACCTCCTCAGAGCTAGGACCTGGCCATCTCTGAGGCTGCCTCCCAGATAGCTGCAGTCCACAGCTGGAGGAGACCAGATTAAGACTCTGGGGACCACGGGGCAAAGTCCTTGGGCCAACTAAAGTCAGCGGCAAAACTCCCATTGATTTCAATAGGGCCAGAATTTCCACACAGAGAGTTCTTAGACCCCAACTCTGGGCTTCTTCACGTAAGGGTCAAGACTGAGACCAGGTCTGATCAACATGCAAGGCCTGCCTTTTTGCTAAACCCTTCCTACCCATTGACATCCTTCTCATGGCGCCTGGTCAGTGGAGGGCTAAAGAAAGAAAGAAAGAGTGAGAAAAAGGAAGGAACAGAGTCGGATCAGCGAAGAGACAGCTCCCCTCTGAATGGTGTTGTACTAACACCATTCTTGTGACAGACAAGTTATTCGAGAAAGGGATTGAGAGGCAGAGCAGGAACAGTTTTCTTTTACCCCTTCCTTCCCAGCCACCTTCCACCCCAGCGTCCTTTATTATTTCTCACCATTAACCATTTGCCTAGGATTGTAAATTCTTTAAAGCTGTGCTTGTCTTACTGGTACATAAAACATTATGCTCACCAATAATAAACTGATAACACTTTGCACTGATAGAACACTCTCTTCTGAGGCCATCAAAGCCCCATCAAAGATGGCTATGTGTCATCATCCCCAGAGTACACATGGGGAAAGAGAGTTGAAGTAAAATGCCCAGGGTAACCCAGCAAGTCAGTGGCAGAGTTGGAAAAGTTAGAACCTGGGGAGTCCTGACTCCCAGACCTGTGATCTAAAACCACACTAGGGAGGCCTACCATAACGTACGCTATCATTGCAACAAAGCTTGATCTAGACGGAATCCCTCCTGCTCTTAGGTTGCTTAAATTAGGAATAAAGATAGGGAAGTGAAGATGGATTTGTTTGTTAGCATTCACATTAAATAGAATGATTACACCCCACTGACGTCATAACAGTAGAAGAATGTACCTCTGGAAGGTTGGGCTAGATGCAGAGGTCTTTTAATGTAATATTTACTTGGCAAAGAAACCACCACTCTTATCTAAATACCAACAGAACATAATAAACACACGACACAAACATACCCCAGCACACACACACGATCCAAGCCTGGAGCAATAGGAATAAGTTAGTCTATTATTTCTACCTCACATTATTCCTGCAGAAATCCTTTGCCCAAAACCTGATGGTTTTCTATTCCTTGCATCTACCACACATTTCTCTCCTCACCGTGTTGGCTTGCCTCCAGAAACCTTAAATCCTGAGCTGCGCCCGGCACAGCTACCGTAATATCATTCCACTCCTGCTCTCTAACCAGCCAATTAGAGACGCTAGTAATGACTGAACAGGTTTGTCTCTGTGACATGCCCAGTTACGACCAGCTGAGCAACAAGAGGTCAGTGATCAGTTTGCGGCATTAATTGACCCTCCACCTGGAACTTTACGGAGGAATTTCTAGGACACCAAGATTCATTCCAATCAGCCAAATTCATTTTTATTTAAATGTGGAGTGAAAATGTGTGCTCATGTAGATAGACTGAAAGGCCTAGAAACAGCGAATCCCTGGAACAAAGCTAGGATGACTTAATTCTGTGTGTAAAACTGGTATCAGTAAAGCACTGGGAAAAGTGACCATGTGGAATAGGGAACAGAGATATTTACAATCTAGACAAGAAACTAGATTATTATAGGTTAAAAACAAAAGGAAAGCATAGATTGTGGAGCACTTATTACATGCCATAAAAAGGAACATAAGAATGGCCGTACTGGGTCAGACCAAAGGTCCATCCAGCCCAGTATCCTGTCTACCGACAGTGGCCAATGCCAGGTGTCCCAGAGGGAGTGAACCTAACAGGCAATGATCAAGTGATCTCTCTCCTGCCGTCCATCTCCACCCTCTGACAAACAGAGGCTAGGGACACCATTCCTTACCCGTCCTGGCTAATAGCCGTTAATGGACTTAACCTCCATGAATTTATCCAGTTCTCTTTTAAACCCTGTTATAGTCCTAGCCTTCACAACCTCTTTAGGCAAGGAGTTCCACAAGTTGACTGTGTGCTGTGTGAAGAAGAACTTCCTTTTATTTGTTTTAAGCCTGCGGCCCATTCATTTCATTTGGTGGCCCCTAGTTCTTGTATTATGGGAATGCGTCAATAAACTTTTCCTTATTCACTTTCTCCACACCACTCATGATTTTATATACCGCTATCATATCCGCCCTTAGTCTCCTCTTTTCCAAGCTGATAGGGCAAACAAACATCAACACTAGGCCCATGATGACCGCCGACGTGAACATCTGTCATGTTTTTGTGGCACCAGCCTTTTTTCTCCCATTTACAGTGCGCTTAGAACCCAATATTTAAAGTCTTAGAAGCTGAAGATCCACCAGTTATCTACAGGATAGACAACTGCAATGAACCTGTCCCAACATGCCTCATTCCTGACTAAGAAAAGCCAACTAAATGATTAAGGGTGTCTACCCAGCAGCTGGTGGGAGGGGAGATTCTCAGTTCAGGTAGATATAGAGATTAGATAGATATTAGCTCTGCTCAAGCTAGTCACCCAAATAAAATCCCACCTCCGAGTATGTATTCATGAGGCCAGCGTGAGCCATTGCAGCCATATCACTATTTTTAGTGCTAACACTGTCTTGAACTAGTGCACATCTATATCTACTGGAGGTAGGAATCACTCTCCCAGCTGCTGTGTAGACATACCGCAAGAGGTGATTTCTTGCCCAAGTCCCATTAATCACCAGCTTCTCTCTTAAGGCTGCCAAAAAGGGTGTGAGTAAGTACCATTCATGATGGTTTTTTTGCCATGTGGACACCTGTCCATTAGTGACCGGTCTGAGACACCAAAACCATTCTTTACATAGATCACCGAATAACCACCAGATGGTAACAATTTTTACTCACTGCCACTCTAAGAGGCTGAACATGAATCTACAAGATTTTGTATCCAATTACCCAACCACATAGCCGCATATTTCTGCCTGACGTAAGAAAGTATCTTCCGGAAATAAACCGAGAGCTTTGGTGAAAAGCGGACACAAGCACCACATCTGAAGGAACATCTTACATCCTTGCATAACAGAGATCTCAGAAGCGGAAAGAGGATGTGTCCAGTATTCCATTGTGAATTTGGTACTGAATAAGACCTCGTTCTTCATTCAATACAAGGCTCCAATTCATCACCAGGGAAATTGCTGAGATCATAAACTCCCAGCGCTCGAGCTGGAAATCAATGGAGGAGGAGGGATTCTCATTCTAAATATAAAACCTAAAAAGGATACATAACAGGGACACTCCAAGTGTGTTTAAGCACTAAAATATACTAGCCTTAAAAGCATAAGTGCCTGCTTTTTCCTTTGCCGGGGGGGGGAGGGGAGGGCGCTCAGCCCCAGGCCCCATCCCCACTCCATCCATTCCCACAAGCTCCCACGCCCACCTCTCTCTGCCTCCTCCCCCAGTGCACCCCATCCCCGCTCCTCCCCCTCCCTCCCAGCACCGCCTGCATGCCGGGGAACAGCTGATGGTGGCAGCCGGGAGGCGCTGGGAGGAGTTGATCGGCTGGGGCACCTACAGAGTTGGCACCTAAGCTCAAAAGCGAGTGAAAATTCCCTGGAGCATCTGTCACAGTTCAAGGCAACTGCACCAGTATTCCCTCTTTGTGGTCCAGCAAGGGCACCCACTTGTAGGCTTCTAGCTCCCCAGCTATCACCTCTCTTGGCAGGAGACCATCTCCCTTCAGACCGGGGTTTTTCCAGGCACACAGTTCCCAGCCTACATTGTGATATCCCCAGCAAGCCAGATGGCCCAAATAGCCAACAACTACACACTGCTTTCTCGCCAGAGGCTATAAACAGCACAGCTGCCCACAGTGATAAGTTACCCACACAGCCCTTTCTAAGCAAGCACATTTACTATTAAGGTGAAAGCATTACAGAGAAAACAGATTAAGAACAATAAAAGAACCTACATGCCAGCTAATCAGTTTACCAGAGATCACCCTCAGCTCCAACAAGGGCTCTGGTAAGTGATCATTCCTTCAAACCCCTCCTAGGGTTCTTTTGTGAGCGGTCACAATTTTATATCAACTTTCGCTCCGAATACACACAGTCAGGGATAGTTAATTCTTTGCTTTATACAGCTTGGGCTTTGATCTTGGCCTCAAGTAGCAGGTGAACAGCAGACAATGGTTCTCTTCTCAGAGCATAGCTTCAAAAGGCTGGGTCTTTGCAAAATCCCTCCTCTGGTTATGCATTCATCTCCTCTCCAGGACACCAACTTGAACTTTGTCCCAGAAGTTCATTCTTGCCTAGCAAATAGTCCTCTGAAGCTCCTAACATCTCCCAGGGTTCACACTGGTCACATCTCCCTCTTAGCAAAGTTACATATGCGCCCACAATAATGGATACATTTTGCATTTTTAATACAGTGGGCTCCAAAGCTATTTCAACTTTATTCAGTAAGGCTTTTGAAAGGAAATTGCTAGATCTTTCAGAGCATCCTTTCGGGATAACCTTTTTTAAAAATAAAAGTTTGGGTGCTGAGCAACCAACTTATCTTCAACACTTTTGCTTAACACAACTATTAATGTCTGGCTTTAAATACACACAACTCTTCTCTCAGACCATAGAGTGGCATTACATTCTTCCCACCAAGCAATGATTTATATGTATCTGTTACTTAAAGGAAATAAAGTCTGGCAAATGCCAGAGTGATGGCATAACGTTCACTGCATTTGTCTCCCTAGATTACCATGTCGTGGGGAACAGAGGGTAATCCTGTAATTATTGTGGTATGCTTACCTCTCACTTTGCTAGTATCAAAATTAGTGGAATAACTCTCCTCTATGCAAGCCATTCCGGAGGAGAAGAGGGTGAGGTCTCCCCATGTAGGGTGACCAGATGTCCTGATTTTATAGGGACAGTCCCAATTTTTGGGTTTTTTTCTTATAGAGGCTCCTATTACCCCCCACCCCTGTCCCGATTTTTCACACTTACTGTCTGATCACACTCTCTATTAAATCAGTTCCTAGAGGCCAAGCCGAGGATGAACCAAGCCCTGCAATTCTTTTTTCGTTGTTTACAACCCAAGAGATGTCACTGTCCTAATTCCCTGGTTTAGTGTGTGGGAGCAGGCGTTTTCTTTGCTGCCCCCTGTGCTGTTACTGTTCGGTTGCTTTTTAAAGCAGTCAGACAACATTATGGGCCCGATTCCAGCTTCATTAAATAAGTGCAATTCAGTGAGAGCTGTCAGAGAGGGCAGGGGGCCTCTGACCTCCATTCACCATTCTGATCTGGTAGCATTTTCCATTCACTTTGCTTTGTGTACCCAGGCCTTCCATCTAGAACTAAAGGTAACTCCTGGAGAATAGGAACAGTCATGGCAGAAGCATTCTCCCAAAGATACACCGCTCCTTACTGAGTCAATGTCATCTCTCTGTAACAGCAACCACTGAAAACCAAGATGAGCATGCTTGAGATAAAAAACAGCTGATCAGTGCCCCTGCATAAAATGTCCGATAATCCCTGCACAGACGAGGCATCTGGCGTCCACAGCAGGATCCCAGAGAGATGAACATGAAAACTATCCACTGCATAGTCCCCTAACCTTTCCCTGACATCAGGAAAAAGAGACCCTGATTCATCCCCCCGCAGCAACAGCGTGATGTTAGCAGAGGAAGGCATATATAGCCTAGTGACAGACTCTGGAATCTGAGAATGAAAGGGGAAAGCACTAGGAAATGTTGTGCCAGGTTTTAGAAGAGAGGATGAGACAAGGAGGAAGGTGGTGTCGAACTCCTTTAATCCCCCACCCTTGGGTGCCATGCTTAGCACCCTCCAGCTAGCGAAGCACAAAGAGCTGCTCGGATTGCCATGCAGTGCTTTCTAAAAATCAGGAGAGCTTTTCTGTTCAGTCTACAGCCAGCAATGAGTTTCAAAGGGAACAGGCCTGATCCTTCCCCCCACCACACACACCCCTGCTGATCCCCACTAGAGCACACAAGCGGGGTGGAAACCTTGCTGTGAAATTTCTTGTTCTCGCCTAGCAAATGCTTGAGACGTGACCCCAAGTGCAGCAGCCCCCTGAAAACCCATTTAACATTTTTGATTTCCTCCACCGGACAGCTCCTCCAGAGATAAACCCGGTGGGCTAACCAGCACCAGGGCCTAGCAGCCCAGAGGAGAGCTGCTTAGGACAGATTTGGATGGCTAGCATCTCAGCGAGAGAGAGGATCTCTCGCTACTGGGCCCATGTTACACGCCTGGCCCTGTAACATTTCCCATGCCAGGATCCATGGGGCTGCCCAGAGAATAGCCTTTGAAAGGCTGCGTTCGACCCAAGCCCTTGGATTTATGGGCAAGGCAGCAGGTGGGGAGAGCTTTGCAGCCTCCCTGGATTTAATCCATCCCCCCCACCCCCTGTCACAAGCTCGTTTCACTCCCTCCCTGTCTGCAGAGTCTCACGCTGGGACCCCCTGGTGTAATACACCCCGCAGCCGTCCACTGGGGAACCCCCTGGTGACAGCCCCCCTGCGGTGCCAGGCCGGGAAATCCCCCTCCCCGCAGTGTAGGGGAGCAAGGGCAGAACAGCTCGTGGGGTGGAGGGGGGGTCAGCTGCAGCCAGGCAGAAAGCTGCCCGGTGAGGGGGTAAATGCACAGCTCTGATCTGCAGGGGAAAGCAAAGCACGTCCTGCCTGCCCTGGGCTTGAGCGCCTGCCTGCAGCGCGGCTCCCTGGCCTTAGCTGTTTGTGACCCCCCACACACACACGCAACACAACACACACACACACACTCCCCACCCCTCTTCCACCGGCCGTCAATCAACGCACCCCCCCCCCATCTCTCAAAGCCCCTCTGAGACACAGCAGCTGCGGCCCCAAGGGGCTAGTCCGGGCTGGCTAGCACTAGCCACCCCGGCTGGGCTGGGCTGTCAGTGCCCTCGGGAGTGGGGTGGGGAGGAAAACTGGGGGGGGTGGGGAGGAGACTGCAGCGCCCCCAGCCCCCTCTCCTTGCATTGACACGTCCCCAGTAAGACCAGCTCGCCCAGCACCCCGGATTCGGCTCGCCCAGCGCCGCGCCCGTGATTTACCTTCTCCTGGGCTCGGGTGAGTTTCTTCTGCATGTTGCTGGCTATTTTCCCCGCGGTGACTCCCTTGCCCATCTCAGCCATCTTGCCTTGCCTGCCTTTCCCCCCGCGCGGCTGCACTAATCAGAGCTGGAGGGACGCGGGGGAAACCCGGAGCGAAACATTGGCCATCCCCTTCTCCAGGAACCAGGCGCCAGGATACAGCCTTTTAAAGACACAGCGCCCCAAAGCCGCGGCCGCTTCTTAAAGGGACCGCTGGCTCTGCGACTGACGGCTTCCCTCCTAGGACACAGCCCACAGCCCGGGCTGCATGGGGGCAGGCCCCATGCAGGGAGAAATCTCTGCTCACACCTATCAGCCCTCCTTTAACTTTCCAAGCCATTCCTCCCCCGCGCCCTCGCATCAGCTCTGCTCCCACTCTTACTCTCTGAGCATCTTTATGCCCTTTGGTTCAAGTCCTTATCGAAATGTATTTAGGCAAAGCGCAACAAACCCAAAAGCCATTCAGAACTTCAGGGGGATGGACCGCCGACTCTCCTGCTTCTAAAGCACTGCTCGCTACAACCTGAGCCCAAAGGTGCCCTCCGCTGCGCCCAGATCCTCAAAGGTATCCCGGTGCCTCACTCCTTTGGGACGCTCTGGGCCTTAGTCTGTAGCCGTGCGGGGCCTCTGACACGTATTTGAATGGTTCTGACTGAGCCTCCCCAATAGAGCGTCTCAAAAAAGTTGTATTAGAATTGGGAAAGGTACAGAAAAGGGCAACAAAAATGATGAAGAGGGATGGAACAGCTTCCATATGAGGAGAGATTAACAAGCCTGGGACTGGTCAGCTTGGGAAAGAGACAACTAGGGAGAGCAATATGACAGAAGTCTATAAAATCATGACTGGTGTGGAGAATATGAATAAGGAAGTGTCATTTACGCTTTCTCATAACCCAAGAACCAGGGATCACCCAATGAAATTAACAGGCAGTAGGTTTGAAACAAACTTAAGGAAGTACTTCTTCACACAAAGCACAGTCAACCTGTGGAACTCATCACCAGGGGATGTTGTGAAGGCCAGAACTATAACTGGGTTCAAAAAAGAATTAGATAAATTACTGGAGGATAGGTCCATCAATGGCTATTAGCCAAGACGGTCAGGGATGCAAGCCCATGCTCCAGGGGTCCCAAAGCCTCTGACTGCTGGAAGCTGGGACTGAGGGTGGATCACTTGATGATTACCTGTTCTGTTCATTCCTTCTGATGCCCCTGACATTGGCCACTGTCAGAAGACAGGATACTTCCTAGATGGACCATTGGTCTGACCCAGTCTGGCTGTTCTTATGTTATAGGGCAACAGTGACACCTGCACATCTGCCATTTCATCTCAATACTATTATTACTATTATTAATATTGCAGCTTATTTATTTTACTGCCGTGCTGCCATGGGCCAGGACACCACTGTGTACAAACACAGAACAAAAAGACAGTCCTTGCCCCCAAAAGCTTACAATCTAGCTGTAAGACAAGAGACAGCGGATGGATACGGACAGACGGAGGGTTGGTCAGCGTGATGGCCAGCCGTCTCAGCACACCAACTGCCTAACCATTGTTAAATTTAGCACCCATAAGAATGCTAGATACATAGCAGAAAACAGAGAACACAGGTAGGGCCATGCTCCAAAAAGCTTAGAGTCTAATTGATGAACAGGACCGACAAGAGACCCAGTGCAGGGAAAGGGAGAGGCAAGGAAGGATATGGATTACAGAAACAGGCTAACGTGTTTAATCCATTTAGGAACACATACATTCCCCTTGGTCGTTCAGACACTGCATGTGAACAATTCATTGGCTGTTTTTAATTGAGGAGTAAGCATACCCACTTTTGTAGACAGAGCTGCAGTCTCAGGGCTTGTCTATGTAACGCTGACAGACCCCGGTTGTTGACGGGCAGGATTGAACTGCGGACCTCAATGCATGAGCTAAAAACCACACGGCTCTTAGCTAAGGCTGTAGAGCAGACTCATTAACCTCTCTCTAAATGGTCTCGGTGCCGCTAGATAGGACAGAACCCCACACCCAAGATGTGTGTGGGTTACATCTACACCTACTGCTGTAGTGCTTAGTGTAGACGCTACTTATGCCGACAGGAGAGGTTCTCCTGTTGGCATAGATACTCCACCTCCCCGAGAGGCGGTGGCTATGTCGACAGGAGAAGCCATCCCGTCGACATGGCACTGTCTACACCAGGGGTTAGGATGGGATAACTCCATCGCTCAGGGAAGGGGAAGTCTGAACCTGACACTAAGTGCAACAAGGAGTCAATGAAGTGGCTCGGTGAGGCATGTGATGTGGGCAAAGCAAAGGATGTGAAGGCAGGCTGGAGTGAGAAGAGGTTAATACCTGAGGCAGTAGAAGACCAGATCACTGGCAAGGGATAGAGCAATCGGGAGGGAGCGCTCTAGAGAGGTAAAGGAAGAAGGCAGGGTTTGGTCACAACCTAAATGTAGAGGGAGAATCCTAGAATCATAGAATATCAGGGTTGGAAGGGACCTCAGGAGGTCACCTAGTCCAACCCCCTGCTCAAAGCAGGACCAACACCAACTAAATCATCCCAGCCAGGGCTTTGTCAAGTCGGGCCTTAAAAACCTCTAAGGAAGGAGATTCCACCAGCTCCCTAGGTAACCCATTCCAGTGCTTCACCACCCTCCTTGTGAAAACATTTTTCCTAATATCCAACCTAAACCTCCCCCACTGCAACTTGAGACCATTACTCCTTGTTCTGTCATCTGGTACCACTGAGAATGGGAGGGCAGAGGCAAAGAGGACCCCAAGGTTGTGTTCCTGGGCTTGAGGGAGGATAGGGGTGTTATCCACAGCAATGAAGACTGAGAATGGGGACGGGGGAACCACCAATATATATGGAATAATACTATAGGGCTGCTGTCACTTACGGTCCTTTATGAAAACAAGACGTGCATCCCATAGCCTACACCAGTGAGCCAACATTTTAAAATAAATAAATGAGAAATATTATTTAGAGCTGCCTGCTGAGGGCTCCATTCACCTTTATTTCAGTTGGGGTGTGATTTATGGTTAAAGATTTTATGCTGAAAAATAGAACAACCAAGCCCTCATTCTTAGACATTGTCAAGGATACAGCTTTGCAGACATCTCTCAGCTGGCACGGCAATTTGTCATTCTTATTAATTTTCAAAGGCTTCAACAACTAATTGCAACTAACTGCTATTATTGATCTTTAATATTTATAAATAATGCATCCTGCTGCTTTTCAAATTATTGCTTGACACCTGCAATTAGAAAGTGACACACCATAGAAAACTGTATTTCACTGAACCAACAGTCAAATTTTGCAAAGTGAACTGAGAGTTTTAAAATAGATGTGATTAAATATCTGCACTGGGTGAAAGTATACCAGGTACTAAAGGGCTCTTGAATCTAGTGAAGAAAAACATAAAGAACCAACAGCTGGAAGTTAAATCCAGGCAAATTCAAATGAAAAATAAGGCTCAATTTTTTTTTCCAATTAGGGCGACTAACCATCAGAACAAATTACCAAGGGAAGTAGTGGATTCTCCCACTTTTGGACTGGATGCCTTCTGGAAGAAAGGCGTTAATCAAACACAAGTTACTGGGTTCAATAGAGGGTCCTGTGGCACCTTTAAGACTAACAGAAGTATTGGGAGCATAAGCTTTCGTGGGTAAGAACCTCACTTCTTCAGATGCAAGACTTCTGTTAGTCTCATGATCTCATGGCCCAGGGATTTCCCTACAGCCCCCGTGAATTTTCCCAGCCCCCCCCCCCCCAGTTTTGTGAACTAGTTATATGCAGTGTTGCCAGTTTAGTGATTGTTTGGACATTTGAATTGAAATTGAAACATTAATACACACTTTAAAAGCACATACAGTGTATGATAACACGTGTATCTGGAAAAGTATAATAGATTTGAAGAGTATGAACATAGACTAGCTTCCTTATACAGCTGTTGTTTTTTATGACAATGTCAGTGCACTCATTTCGGTGAGGTTGGCCAACCTAATAATTTCAAATTGTGTTTTATAAACAAAGTCTAAATGTATCAGGGGGTAGCCGTGTTAGTCTGGATCTGTAAAAAGCAACAAAGAGTCCTGTGGCACCTTTAAGACTAACAGATGTATTGGAGCATAAGCTTTTTGCATGCGTCTGACAAAGTGGGCACTCACCCACAAAAGCTTATGCTCCAATACATCTGTTAGTCTATAAGGTGCCACAGGACTCTCTGTTGCTTTTTATAAAGTCTAAATGAGCTCTCCCTGACAGCTAGTGATGAGCTGGGGGCTGGGGAGAAAGGCTTCAGGACCAGGTTGTATTTACATTCACACCTAATCTACCTAGGTACCCAGCAAACAGAGCTGCTACCCAAATGGTAGATTTTGGCTGGGGTTGGGTTACAAATCACTTGAATGCGAGGGGGTAATGAAATGTTATTGTTCATATTGTATGAGTAAAGGGCAGTAGAATTGTACTTAGCCTGTGCTGATTGAGGGCATCAAGAGAGCGGGTGGGGACAGGTGTTTTGCTTGATGGTCTGCCTGAGTCACAAGTACGATTTGATTTGCCCCTCTCCACTGTTTAAAGACAGAGCTGATTAGGCTCCATAGATAGTCTTTTGTTTTGTTAAGTGACCACTACAGCTGAAATCACTGATAATCAGGTCTAAGTGCTTAGACCAGCTGTGGGACAGTGTTTCTGTGGGAGAGATGGCCCAGTCTGTACTAGCAGCGAGGTTCCCCCCCTGAGAGCTCAGCTGAAATCACTGAGAGCTGGTGAAACCTCAAGAGACCAACTCGCAGAGGTCACAGTGGCAGGTGGCAGCAGAAGGTGACGGCGCAGGGCCATTGGCAACAGAGCGATGGAGTGAACGGTGGCACAACGAACAACAGTGGCCAGAGTGAACAGTGAGCAGCTGGAGGAACGAGCAAGATGCCTTCTTGCCCCCCACCTGGGAGGTGAACTCATGTGAAAGCACCTCTGAACTCTGAGTCTCCACTGACCAAGGACAACACCAGTGAGGGATAAAGAGGCTGTTAAGAATGCTGGAGAAACAACACAGTTCATGCGAACAAACATGGCCGTGGCATCATACTTTCTATTTAAGCAAGAGATACCACACACTACCAACTGGAGGCCAATGTTAAGTGCATTGTCACTTGTTCATCCTGAAGCTGAACACTGGTTCCGAACAAGACCAGCAAATGCTCACTATCTTTCTGCAAGAAACTCAACTGACTGGCTAGAAGCATGTGGTGCAACACTGAAAGACTTAACAGTTGAAAAAGTGAAGAACTCTCTCACCGCATTCAAAAATTTGCATACATGGCTGATGAATGCACCGATGCAAATGGGCATCAAGTATTAAGTCATATGTTATCTTGATGTCAGTGGTAGGCCAGTAAATGCATTTCTAGATGTTCAAGCTATAGAAAACACATCAGCTGCATCTTTGACAACCTACATCTTAGAAGAGTAAAATGCTTGTCAATTGGACCCCAAACAGATGGCTGCTTGTGCATTTGATGGAGCTAGAAAACTTCGCTGCAAGACATGGTGGAGTACAAGCTTTGCTCAGTGAAAAGTGTAACCCTAATCTCTCCTATACACACTGCATTTACATTTACTTCAACTAGCGCTAGTACGAGCTGCAGACTCTTCAAATACATTTTAAAAAAGCTATAAATTTAATGTCTTCATTATATCCTTTTTTCACAAGAGTCCAAAAAGACTGAATATCTTGAAAAATAGAGAAGATACACTGGGGCTGAAGTTCAAATTAGTCCCACCTGGGAAAACCCTCCAGTTTTCTCATGAGCGATCTTTGGCTGTTGTCTTAAAATTACTCCAGCCGTTATTACTGGCTTTGGAAAGTATCTACCAAGATGGGATGGATCGAAGTAGTGAGGCTGGTGGATTACTTTTGCTATTACGTTCAGAGAAGACTATTGCCGTTCTCTCTCTCTCGTACATCTACTGTTGAAACCACTTGGGTCATTAAACAATGTCATCCAGGCATCTGCTACAACAGTAGTAGATCTTTGTCCAGCAATAGAAGCTACATTTGGATCAATCAGAGAGCTATCCATTGAAAAAGTACTGGAAGAAGCAAAACTTCAATCCAGAAGTTGACTAACAAAGGCATTTACATTGAATCCTTAAGTGAAGAGGACAAGAAGTGTTTGTTAAGGCAACTGAAAAAGTACACAGACTTGATTCTTAAAAATCTACAACAGTGACTTCTAGATTCTACTCAATCTCTACGTAGCTTTTACAGATCCCTGTCCTATAAAACACTGACAGTTGAGTGGAGTGAGGCACTACCAGCAATGGGGATGCCATGTGCTCAGGAGAGAATAGAGAATTTGAACACAGAGTGGAATATAATACGACGAATGAATGAAGATTTGACTTCAACTTATTTTTTATCATCACTAGTGGCTCGACCCGATCTTTGTGCTCTGTTTTCTGGGATGAAAGAAGTAGGAATACATCTCTTCCTACTTCCTGTCACAACAGCTACAGTTGAGCATTTTTTTTGCCTCACTGAATAGAATTTTGTGTTCTGAAAGAAGTCGCCTTCTGCCTGATCATGTGAATGAACTAATGAACATATCAACTGAAGGAAGGGAAGTACCGGACACACAAGAAGCCACCAAAGATGAACGCACTGCATTTATTAAGTTCATGAACAGAGTTGTGCAAAATTATAACAAGAAACCAAGAAGGCTGTAGATGTAGTGCTTCATAGAAGGCTTGAGTAGCCAACTTTAATTTGTGTGATGGGTTTAAAACATGAGTTAAATCTAATAAAAAGGTCCGGAAACATTTTTCAATTTTTACTATGGTGCCATACAGCCCACCTTCACCCCTCATTGGCCCTGATCCCCTCCCCATAAATTCAAACACCCCCCCTAATTTCAATTCCTGGGGAAAACACTGGCATGGCCCCTGTAGCAGGGTGGTCACCCCGCTCCTGCCTGAAGGGGATCAAGCAGCCTTGGAGAGGGCTGCAGCGGGGAAAGCTAGGCTGATTGGGAAAGCAGCCACAGCTGTGGTCAGCTTAATCAGGGCCCAGCTGGCCCTTATAAGAGGGCTGTGGGCCAGAAGAAAAACAAACTCTCTCTCTAGTTCCAGAGAGAGAAGGACCTGGCTGCCTGGGAGCTGAGCAGGGTACCTAGGGTGGAGCAGTGCTGGGGAAGGGCAAAGGGAGCTGGGGAGCCCGAGGCTGCAGGCCAAGTTAAGGGCCCACAAATGGGTGCTGCAGGGGGGCAGCCCGGAGATAGGCAGAGGCAGCCGGTCCCACCCCCCTTGCCGATGATGAGGGGTTTATAGACTGCAGCCCGCCCCAGGGAGCGGGGGCTAGATCATGACTGGGAGTAGCCACTGTGGCAAGGTGGGGATAGGGGGTTGGGGGCTCCCCGGGGAGGGGATACCCAGAGCAAGGGGGTACTGTGGTGGGCGGAACCCCTGGGCAAAGGGCACTGGCGTCTGGGAGAGACACGGGGGGCCAGAGGCAGGCTGGAAAGAGCTAATTCCCGAGACGACCAGCAGGAGGCGCAGTGCCGGTGAGTCATCGCCCTGTCACAGCCCCATTAAAATCTATGAAGTTTAGCACAGTATATCACAGACCTTTTATCATTTTCTTCTTCGGTTACTTCTTTTCGTATAAATTACCTGGTTACTGGTAGCTAATTGGCTAACCTAAGCTATGGGTCTGTGCTACCAGCCTTTCAGTCTGTGGTTAACCACTCTGTGGTCACTGAAATGGTGACCACAGCCAAAATCATTTCCAGGGGGCCACATGCAGTGTCTGAAGAAAGCTGAACAGGAACTTGTTCCAGGCTGTGTTCAACTTCCAAATTGCCTAGAGCTGAAGTCTAAAGATTCTACTTGAAAGGACGGATTGTCATATTGGAATCCAGCCCCAGGCCCTGCTGGTGGTAGGTGGGTATGGTGGAGGTGGAAGGGAGGAGAGGGAGACCTTCTTTCAGCCTCATACAGGGCCACCCAGAGTATTCAGGGGGCCTGGGGCAAAGCAGGGGAGCTGCGGCGCTAATACTCACCCGGCGGTGGTCCGCGTCTTCGGCAGCATTTTGGCGGCGGGGGGGCCCTTCAGTCGCTCCGCGTCTTCGGTAGCACTGAAGGACCCGCCGCCGAAATGCCGCCGAAGACCCGGAATGACTGAAGGGCCCCCCCGCCGCTGAAATACTGCCAAAGACCCAGACCGCCACCGGGCCAGGGCTCGCGGGGCCCCTGTGGGGCCTGGGACAAATTGCCCCACTTGCCCCCCCCTCTGGGCGGCCCTGGTCTCATATCACAGTTTTTCATCTAAAACAGCGCCAATTTTATTGGGGGTTGGGAAGATGGAAATATTCTATGTGATACCATAAAAAAGTCTGATCTTTGGCCTTGGTATTAATTATGATTGCTGCTATTAATATCAAAGACAGAGCTAGTGCACTAACTTTGTACGGCACTTCACAGAGATTAGAAAGACATGGGCCTGAAAAATTCATACTCGCCAAAGAACAAACTGATAGCAGGCTCGGGAGGTGGGTAATAAATGTAGTAATATAAACCAGCTCTATCAAGCTAATCAGTTCTGCAGTAAAGCAAACTGTCCTAGCTTGCCACCCCTCCACCCATTCCTCCTTCAAGTCCCCTGCTCCAAATGCACTTCCACAAGGACACGTACAAATCCTACTGCTTACCTCATACAATCGTTCATTTTAAAAAAAAAACCACACAAAAAATAAAAACAAGCAATTAATAAGACACATACCAAACTCCTCCACTCAGTCTCTTGCTCTTTGTTGTATTCCACCATCCCATCCTTTGTCTATATGTTGCCTGTTTGGGGTTCAATCCTGAAAGCACTAAGGAACGTGGTCCAATGGGACTACTCACAATAGGAAGCATTATACTTAGGCCTGGTCTACACTGGGGCGGGGGGGATCGATCTAAGATATGCAACTTCATCTACGAGAACAGCATATCTGAAGTCGACGTATCTTAGATCGACTTAGAATCACTTACTTCGCGTCCTCGCGGCGCGGGATCGACGGCCGCCGCTCCCCCGTTGACTTTGCTTCTGCCTCTCGCCGAGCTGGAGTTCAGCAGTCGACGGGAGAGCGATCGGGGATCGATTTATTGCATCTACACTGTACACGGCAAATCGATCCCCGATAGATCAATCGCTACCCGCCGATCCAACAAGTAGTGTAGACGTACCCTTGGTAGTAAGTGTCTGCAGGACTGAATCTCTAATTGTAAACTCCTTGGGACAGGACATGTGTTCCCTTATTTGGCTATAAAGTGACTAGCACACGTTTGGTGCTATATAAATAATAATGAATAACGTGTCTGGCATGGCAACCCTGCAGCATCTTTTTAAAAGATAGTTTAAGTCCTGGATGGTGAGTGCGGGAGAACTAACCTTTGCTGAGGTGCTTGGGTCATTCTTCCCCCAGAAGCAGAGAGACTAGGTGGGGGAGGTAATATCGTTTATTGAACCAACTTCTGTGGGTGAGAGAGACAAGCTTCTGAGCTTGCGCAGAGCTCTTCTGCAGGTCTGAGAAATGTAGTCTGAGAATCACAGCTAAATACAAGGTGGAACAGGTAGTATAGCATAAGCAGTTCACTCATTTTCAAGGTGAAGTGGCCTGTTAACACCTCTCCAGTCATTGGGGGGAGGAGGAGGAGGAGAAAAAAACTGGGGGGCCCAGCACAACTACAGCATCACTACATATGCCCAGAATTAGTCACTGTGGCAAATCTCGTGTAGTCTTCTCTTCTGTACTTTGGAGCACCTGGCTCTTAATTTCACCCTTTGTTTATATAGATTTGTACATCTTACGGCCAGAAGGGATGATGAGATCATCTAGTCTGATTTCCTGCATAATACAAGCCAGAGAATTTTACCAGTTACTCCTGTATTGAGCCCACTACCTTGTGTTTGACTAAAACAAATCTTCCCGAAAGACAGACAGTTTTCTTCACAGGAGGGAGAATCTACCCCTTCCTTTAGTAGTTTGTTCCTTGGGGTTAAATATTAATGCCTTATTTCTCATTTGAATGGGTATGGCTTTGACTTCCACCCATTGGTTTTTGTTTTGCCTTTCTCTGCTAGATTAAAGAGCCATTTGGTACCCAGTATTTTCTCCCGATGGAGGTCCTTATACACTGTAATAAATCCCCTTTTGGATAAGCTAAACTGAATGGCTCCAGTCTCTCACTATACAGCTTTTTTTCCCCCCAGTCCTCAGATCATTTTTATGGCGCTTCCCTGCATCATCTCCAAGTTTTTGACAGAATTTGGACTTAATGTGACTTACCTTTTCTTAATTCATCCTTGCATCTGAAGAAGTGAGGTTCTTACCCACGAAAGCTTATGCTCCCAATACTTCTGTTAGTCTCAAAGGTGCCACAGGACCCTCTGTTGCTTAATTCATCCTGTTACTCCTTGCTACATCTTCCTTGAGCCATAATAAAAAATTCCTCTCCTGCATTGGTATTTATACCCTTAAACGGATAACATAAGAATATAAGAACATAAGAACAGCCGTACCGGGTAGACCAAAGGTCCATCTAGCCCAGTATCCTGTCTACCGACAGTGGCCAATGCCAGGTGCCCCAGAGGGAGTGAAGGTAACAGGCAATGATCAAGTGATCTCTCTTCTGCCGTCCATCTCCGTCTCTGACAAACAGAGGCTAGGGACACCATTCCTTACCCGTCTTGGCTAATAGCCATTAATGGACTTAACCTCCATGAATTTATCCAGTTCTCTTTTAAACTCTGTTATAGTCCTAGCCTTCACAACCTCCTCAGGTAAGGAGTTCCACAAGTTGACTGTGTGCTGCGTGAAGAAGAACTTCCTTTTATTTGTTTTAAACCTGCTGCCTATTAATTTCATTTGATGACCCCTAGTTCTTGTATTATGGGAATAAGTAAATAACTTTTCCTTATCCACTTTCTCCACATCACTCATGATTTTATATACCTCTATCGTATCCCCCCTTAGTCTCCTCTTTTTCATATCCTCCCTTGGGGCCTGAACCTGTAAACACGCAATACCTTGCACAGTGCTTACATTAGGTGTTGCCCCGTTGACTTCCAGGAGTAAGCTCTACTGTCAGTAGGATTGGCAGGAACACTGTCTTTGGGCTCGAGCCTGCTCCCAATGGGTATGTCTATACTGCCGCTGGGAATAAGCCTCACAGCCCCAGTAATCTGGACTCATGCTAGTTTAACTCAAGATAACACACTACAAATAGCAGTGTGGACGTTGCCGCTCCAGCTGAGACTTGGGCTAGCCACCCGAGCTCAGACCAGGGGAGCTGGTGAGTTTGAGAGCCCGAGCTGCTTGCCAAGCCACAATGTCCACAGTAAAAACAACGAGGAGTCCTTGTGGCACCTTAGAGACTTAGGGTATGTCTACACTTGCCATTTAAAGCACAACAAGTCCCTTTTTTGCGCTAAAACCGCAGGCGCGTCTACACTTGTTCATGACTTTTTGCGGTGAAACTCAGAAGTTTCACCGCAAAAAGAAAACCACCTTCACGAGAGGCATACAGCTCTTACCGCTGGTTTTTTTTGCACTGCTGTGAAAGTGAAGACATGTCCTAGCAGTGAAGACACCTTTTGGCCTCTGGAGGATATCCCACAGTTCCAAAAGCGACCACTCCGGCCAGCATATCCGCAGCTCTGACGCACGGACGTCTGCCCCTCCCCTTGTAACCCCGGGAAGTTTGAAGCTCCCTTTCCCTTTGTTTGTAGATGTGGCAGAGAAAGCAGCCAGACAGCAGGAAGTTTTAAAAAAAAATGCCACGGAAGAAACAAGGAAGTAATGGGGCTCCTGAGACATGAAGCAGGGAGGCAGGGGGCACTGAGCAGGGCCCCAGAATGCCTTCCACTCACCCCCCCTTCCCACAAGACCTATCGAGAGAGCTGCACTGTGGGGTAGTGCTGGTAGTATAAACACTCTCTGATGCCTGAGAAATTGAGTGAGTACCCACAGCAGCACTTTTCTTTCACCAGTTCCCTATCACCAGTGAAACTTATAGCGCAAAAACTCTACGTGTAGACATACCCTTAGGCCTTGTCTACACTACCAAATTGTGTCACCAAAAACTGCCTTTTGGCGACAAAACAGCAAGAGCACACACACTCCCATGGGACTTTTGTCGCGAAAAACGCCCAGTTTTGGCGACCAAAACCGTCCACCCCATGAGAGACTTTTGTCTTTCCCCCTCCCCTTTATTGTCGACAAAGAGCCAGTGTAGATGCTGCTGATGGTTTTGTCGACAGGACTGGCTTCCGCCAGTATCCCACACTGCCTGCCCTGATCACTCTGCTCAGTGTTTTGGTCTCTACTGCCCTGCAGGCATGCGCCCCTCCCCTTTCAAAGCTCCGGGAAGTATCTATGTGCTGCTCCCTTTGGGAACAAAGAGCAAATCATTGCTCCTGTTCTGACCTGCACTAGGGACCCAGCAGCAGGAAGACTTGCCGCTGCAGGGGGAAGGGGACAGACTGAACGGAGAGCTCCCAGAGCTGTTCATGATGCTGCTCTCGGCAGCTGAGGGGACTGTGGGAGAACTCGGAGAGAATCCCAAGATGCGCAATGAGCAACTCGTCCTTCCCACAACACTGCACTGTGGGATACATCCCCACGGTGCATTGCTCACCCTGTCAGTGATGGTGTCCCCAGTGTGGACATGATCTGTCGACAGAGGGAGCAAGTGTGAATCCCCTTTGGCAATTTTTGTTTTGTCGACTTTTGGGTGTCGACCTAAGTTTTGTCAACTAAACTTGGTAGTGTGGACAAGCCCTAACAAATTTATTTGGGCATAAGCTTTCGTGGGCTATAACCCGGGCCGGCTTTAGGACCTGCGGGGCCCAATTCAAATACCCGGCGGCCAGGGCCGGCTCCAGGGTTTTTGCCGCCCCAAGCGGCGGAAAAAAAAAAAAAAGCCGCGATCGGTGGCAGCTCCACCATGCCGCTTTCTTCTTCGGCGGCAATTTGGCAGCAGGTCCTTCCCTCCGAGAGGGACAGGGACCCTCCGCCAAATTGCCGCCGAAGAACCCAACGTGCCGCCCCTTCCCCTTGGCCGCCCCAAGCACCTGCTTGCTCAGCTGGTGTCTAGAGCCAGCCCTGCCGGCGGCGGTCCGGGTCTTTGGTGGCACTTCGGCAGCGGAGGGGCTCGCTCCGGGTCTTCCGTGGCACTGAAGGACCCCCCGCCGCCAAAATGCCGCCGAAGACCCGGAACGGACCCCATGCCGCCGGGTGAGTAAAAAAAATTTTAAAAGCACCTAAGGCGCGGGGCCCTCTTAGGCGTGGGCGTGGGGCCCTCTTAGGCGCGGGGCCCAATTCCAGGGAATCAGGGGAATCGGCCTAAAGCCAACCCTGGCTATAACCCACATCATCCGATGCCTGGAGTGGAAAATACAGTAGGCAGGTATATGCCCAAATAAATGTGTGAGTCTCTAAGGTGCCAGAAGGACTGCTCGTTGTTTATGCTGATACAGACTAACACGGCTACCCCTCTGAAACAATGTCCACAGTGCTATTTTCAGCGCACTAGCACAAGCCTGTCGATCCGGGCCGGGAGGCTTGCGCCCAGCTGCAGCGTAGGCATCTCCATCGAGGTCAATGGCAAAACTCCCATTGATTTCAGTGGAGCAGGATCAAGCCCTGAGTCATTTAGCCAGCCTCGGCATAGCTAGCTCGTTTACTACAGAAGGGGTGTGGACTGGAGGCTTGAGCAGAGAGTCTGAGCTGAGATCCTGGCCCTGGTGAGTCAACGGCAAAACGCCTGTTGACTTAAACGGGGTGGAATTTCATCCCTGAATTTTACGCCGGCTCCATTATTGACTAGCTGTTGGGCCTCAGATAAATCGCTTCACTCCAGCGTCTCTGTCTGCAAACTGGGGATAATAATGCTATTACCCTGCCTCATAGGGATGTTATGAAGATTAACTAGTAAATGTTTGTACGGTGCTTTGAACATGGCACAGGACTTACCCTTAAAGCATTCCAGTTGCACCTTATATAAGGTTATCTCAGTGTTTGCCAGATCAAGAACCGGAATACTGTAGATACCCAGCTAACAGTAGATAATTAGCTACGGCAACTGAAAAGTTTTAAGGGTCATCACTGGAAGGAGCTATTCTGGATCTTTCCTCATATGGTTCACACATTTTGTTCCTATTTTCTGCTTTCCCTCCAAAGGATTTCTGTTATTTCTGCTATTGCAGTAACTGGAATAAAATACACTATTCCAGGTATGGCCCCTGGGAGCCGTTTACAGAGAATCTCTCAGCACTGCTCTGCTCTACGATGCCTCTGCACGGGTGGCCCATAGTCACAACAGCCTTTTATTTTTTTGTGCCCTAGCAAAGCGCCTAACCACATGCTCAAATTGAAGCATGTTAGTCATAATACCCTTCCTATTCAGTAAACCACTCCAGCACATGCTTAATTCGTACACGTACATGACCCGTTATGACATGGGAATAAAGCACACACTTAAAATTAAGCATGTGAATGAGTGCATTGCTGAATCAGGGCCATACTGCACGGCATCCTTATAAATAGCCCCACAGCTTTCTCCAGTACTGATCCAAGGTACTACAGCTGATAAAAAAGATGCTGCAATGGTTCTGGCTATGAGTGTAGAATACAGGAGTATATTTTTATAAGGGCACTGGTCTAAAATCCTGGATTGTCGCAGGGTAGGTAGCACCATCTTTAAAAACTTGGTTCCTTTTACAGGTTTTCTTTTCTTAAAAAAAAAACAAAACCCACCCCCAAATGTTAAGGGACAGCATCAATTTAAAATCACGTCTCGCTGGACATGTTTTGGCTACTCTTATTATAAGTAATGTCTAAAACCACTAAAACTTATTAGAAAGGAAAAAAAAACATTTTTTTTCTGTTTGTGTATTCGACAACATTTTGTGTCTGGGGAGTGTCACCGATTCCTTACTATGAGGGTCTGAAGCTGCAAACACACAGGAGAGTAACTTTACTGACACATAGCCCCATTGAAGTCAGTGGGACTAGTCATGTGAATAAGATTTGATCTTGCAATATGGGGTCAAAGGGAGAATATGGAGCTCATTTATGAACAGGCCCACAGCTGGTTTCCCCTGTAGTTTGGATGAATCATTCACACAAACCACAGGGCAAAGAAAAACATTTAAAAACAGGCAAACATGATGGTAAAACCACAAATACTGGCAGGGGGCACCTGAAACCATTTGTTTTTAACTGACTAGATTTTGAGTTGGTGTCTCTTTAGGTCCCAATCCAGCAAAACACTTAAGTATGTGCTTAATTTTAAGCCCAAGAGTAGTCTCATTAAAGTCATTGGGACTACTCAGCTGTTTAAAGTTAAGCGTGTGGTTAAGTGCTTTGCTAGACTGAGGTCTGTATCATCATCATCTATATTCTGCAATCTTCAAACGATTTATTCCCTTCATTGCACAAACTATTGTTGTATTTTTCTTTTTGGGTATGTGCAAAGTTTGTCCTGGGCACAAGATACTATTTTCTAGTTTGAACTGCTTCAAAACATCTTATTTTTAAATAGTGATCTCAGGCAACACCCAAGTGACATATATTTATCTTTTCTGGCTTAAAGTTTTTGATTACAGCTTGCTACATTTTGAGCTCCAAACGGTGAGGGAAATAACCTTCCCTTCAGCCTTGAAAGTCTGTGTAAAACCCTTGTATTAAAAAAAAAAAAAGACAATGGTAGTGGTTGCTAACAGTCACACTCTTGGAATGGTGACATTCCCTGCTGTAGTTGAGATTAATACATAGTAGTGCTGAGATATCTCTATTGTTTCACTGAAGAAAGATTTCTGGTTTTGTTCTCTCTCTCTCTCTCTCTCTCTCTCTATATATATATATATATATACACACACACACACATATATATATATACACACATATATACACACACACACACATATATATATACACACACAGTTTTTTAAAATTACAGGTTGTCAAATAAAGATGGTTCTTCGTATATAATTATTAGAATTTTTAAAATGCAAACATTCATACTGAATATTATTCTCTAGGAATTATTCACCCAGCTTAAAAATCAATCATGAAGTACTTAAATCAAACATACCCAGTGATGTCACTACAGAGGTGGGCTTAAGCCCTAATATTTGGATTTGGACCTGTGTCTGGGTTTCAGATTTCTGCAAAGTTGAAGGGTGTTCAGATCTGGAGTTTTGGTTCAAGTCCATCTCTAGCCATAACATTGTAAGAGAATGGGACAAATTCCTCTCTGGTTTAACTCCATTTTCTTACTTACATTACACCATGAATCTAGCTCAATAAAACCAACATCTTGGAAACAAACAAACTTGGAGTCTATATCATATGTTAAGTACTAAAACCAAATTAAATTCTGATTCCAAGTTTGTTTTAAACAGACTCCAATAGTTGTTGTGTGTTCCATCTGGTCTATAGTGACCCTCCTCTGCATTTTTCCAGGACCATATCTAGTATGGATTGGCCATATTGAGTCTTACCCTTCCCTTCAGCCTTGGAAGGTTATTTCTTTCAGGCAAAGAGGGTGTCTGCTTCCCCGTTATCTGGTTTATTTTAACATTCCTTTCTGATCCAGTTTGGCGGGGGAGGAGGTAGCATTTCACAATAACCCATTGGCCCTTATCTTTCCAGAGATTATTCCTTGGCTGGCAGCATTCCTGAGTAGAATTATGTGGTGTCAGTCAGACGCCTCATTAGCATCTCAAACTTTTGGAAGGAATTTTCATTACATTTCTGATCCTAGCTAAAAAGTGATGTCATAACCCATCCATTCATGTCTTGGAGCCTAGATTCAATAGCGTGTCACTGATGTACATTTTTTGCTCCTTATCCTTAATTACCTTCACAGCTATCAGGAAGGCACCAGCCACCCCAAGCTGCATGACTCTCCCTCTTTATTTCTGAAGTTTTAAGTGCAAGACCTATTCGTACCATTTGAAAAAGGGATAGTGCCCTAATTTCTCATAGAAACTAAAGATGGGGAAAGTATATCAGGTTACCCAATCCATCCTATGGCCACTGCAGGATTCTCCCCTATTTTCTAGTTCTTTGTCCAGCAAGGGGTGATGGACTCACAATGGACAGTTTCTCTGGGAAGACAAGCAGCCACATTCTACACACCCTGAAGCCTCTTAATTGCTTCCACCTTCGGCCTTAGCAACAGTGAATTACCGACCCCCGTAATCCATAGCTAGAGAGTTTAAGGCCAGGAGGACTGTCGGATCACGGAGATCATCCACTCTGGTTGGTGACAGCTTTAGTGTCATTGGCATCTTGTTGGTAGTGCATCCTCTGATATCTCACGACTTGTCTGATGTCGATGTTGAAGAGGAGGGGAGTACAGGATATATCCTTGCAGGTCTCTGGAGGTGAGGGCCTATCAGGAAAAGGAAAGGTTGCCCATTGCCACTCTGTGGGTTCTGATGGAGAAGAATGATTGGACCAATGGAATGCTGTGCTGTCTATTCCAGCTATTACATGCAGGCAGGACTTTTATACCCTGTGAGCCACTGGGTCAGATGATGCTGAGAGGTTAAGTAGTACAAGCAGTGAAATATGGCCTGTACTGATTGCCATGAGGAGGTTATCAAGCAGTACTACAAGAGGCTCGCTCTGTGTTACTTCCCTCTCTGACGTTTGATTGTGAAGGAACCAGGATGTCAGCAGGGATCATAAGTTGTTGGAGCTTAGTTTTAACCACTTTCTAAATGATTTTTAAGCATTTTGTTATTTATTAATTATTATTGTTGTTGTTATTATTAATTATTATTATTATGCACAGGATTGAGAAGTTGGAGATTGGGGGATAGCAGGTGAGATTTTCCAGCTCAAGTGTTGGTTTCTGAGAGTGGGACTCCTGTGCCCCAGGGAGGTTGGCAGGTTCGCGTTTCTGAAGGAAGCGCTGATACGGAGATGCCTCTCACAAATGCATTGGCTTTTTTCACATACTACATTGTTTTCCAAGTTGAGTCTCATTTTATTATTTTTTGGCCATATTTCTAATCTCACTAGATCCTTTCATTCTATGTCTCTATCCTTGCTGCTGTTCTTAACACCTCCTGACTTAGTATTGTCTGCAAATTTAATTAATAGGCTGTTAACTCCCTCTTCCAGCTCATTATGAAAAAATGGTGAAGAAAACTGGGCCTATCACAGAAAACCCTGACACCAGAAAGCTCATTTTCAAACCCTTCTCCAGTTCCCCTTTCACTTTGATTTTCCTAGTCAAGATGGCTCTCACAACAAAGAATCAAGTAAACAGATACTAGGACCAGCTAACATACATCCACGTGTTTCAAAATGAACTAATAGGAAAATTGGTGAGTCTTTTCAAGAATTCACTAATTCATGATTCATTCATAAGATATGGAAAAAGGGAAAATATAATTCCATTGAGCCTTGTAAAATTCTATTCATTACTCAGGGCAAGTAATTTTTTAGATAGGCAAATAAAGCATCATGGGGTTTTTTTTCATTAGCATCAATCATCCTGGCAAAGGGCAGGTAAGCAACTCTTGTGCTTGGTCTGGTAAATTTTCATGACAGTTTTGGGAGGCTGTTTCCATTATTAATTCTATTAATTATTATTATTATAAAGAGGAAGTACAAGTCAAGAGACAAACAAGTGGGACTTGGGAGATCTGGATTCTAGTCCCAGGTTTGTCCCTAGCCTGCTGGGTGACCTTGGGCAAGTCGCTTCATTTTACATGTCTCAGTTTCCCCATCTGTAAAATAGTGATAATGATCCTGACCTCCTTGTAAAGTGCTTTGAGATCTACTGATGAAAAATGCTTGGTATTATTATTATAATAGAGTGCAACCGGGTTATAAATATCAGTTATATAGCGGCTTGCCACTACATATGTGATCTATCTATATTCATGGATGTCTAGTGCATGTGTTGTACAATGTACCCTCTGCCCCCCCAGCAGGAGGTCTCAGCACTGACTGAGCTGGGAGCAGGTAGCTGGCAAGCAGAGAGGAGGCTGCTGGACTGTAATCCCGTTCTATGTTCTTTACAGAATAAAGCCTTCTTCCTGGTGGTTTGTCTGAGTGGGTCTGGTCTGAGGTGAACACTCACTGACCCACAATGCAGAGCACACAAAGGAGACCCAGGCCCAGTTTCCGAAAGTTGTGTAAAGTCACAAGGCATGCTTCCCCTATCTTGAACAACCTCATACTGGGCCAGTGAACAGGAGAGGGGGTATCTAGGCAGCAATAGAACAGTTAAGAAAAGTGTCAGTTGTTTAGGAATGGACCATTTCTCTGCTCTTCTCCATAGATTTGTTTGGCGAAGGAACCATCTTGCTAGCTCTTCTTCTGTAGTAGGCTGACCAGGACCAGATAGCAAGTGTCAAAAATTGGGACAGGAGGTGGGGGGTAATAGGTGCCTATATGAAAAAAAAGACCCCAAAATTGGGACTGTCCCTATAAAATCAGGACATCTGGTCACCCTATTCTGTAGCCATGGGCTAGACCTGGTCAAAAAGATGTGTCTTGTATTGTATTATAAAAGAGGTGAGATGCTAGTTCTTCCCAGTTTCCAATGGTGGGAGAGCACCTGGACAATTGGAAAGTCATCATGGCTTCTGGTAGGGGCGGTCATGGTTAAGACAAAGATCAGTCAATGGGAATCTGTCCATTGACTTCAAAGGGCATTGGATCGAGGCCTCAAAAACCTGCTGGAGTTCTGTGTTCATATCACTGGCATGACAGATAAGTGAAAATCAGCAGATATTGTTGTAACGATGCTGGCTTTGGTGGGAACCAACTGAGAGAGTCAATTGGGGACAAATTGCTTAAACAGGGCAGTTACAGCCCAAGGCTGGGGTTTTTCCCAAGGCAAACCAAACAACCAGACAGAGAGGACTTCGGTTTTACCCCACTGGCTAACCACAAGTCACACAAGCAATTCCCTTAGACACTCCAGTTTCCCAGTATCACCATCAGTGCCACTCGTTATGGGGATGAATGGTTATGAAAACCAATGTCCCAGTAAAAGAAAAATGGTTCTCCTGATCCCAAAGGACCAAGCCCCAGACCCAGGTCAACATATAAATCAGATCTTACTCACAAATCATGCTGTTGCCAATCCTTTAGAATCTAAAATCTAAAGGTTTATTTATAAAAGGAAAAAGATACAGATGAGAGCTAGAATTGGTTAAATGGAAACAATTATATACAGTAATGGCAAAGTTCTTGGTTCAGGCTTGTAGCAGTAATGGAATAAACTGCAGGTTCAAATCAAGTCTCTGGAGTACATCCACAGCTGGGATGGGTCATTTAGACCTTTATTCAAAGCTTCAGTGTAGCAAAGTCCCTCCAGAGGTATGAAGCTAGATGGAGATGAGGCAATAGCCTTTTATAATCTCTTCCAGGTGTAAGAACACCTCTTTTTTCTTACTGTGGAAAATTACAGCAAAATGGAGTTTGGAGTCACATGGGCATGTCACATGTCCATGCATGACTCAGTTTGCAGACCGATGCCATTGTTCATGTTAGTTTGAACGTTTCCAGGAAAGCTCAGATGTGGATTGGCGTCTCCCAAAATCCACTGTCAGTTAAGTGTTTCTTGATTGAACACTTAATTTGCACATTTCTTTCTCAAGAAGCTGACCAAATGCTTTACTAAGGCTACTTCAGAATCAAAATACATTGATATACAAGTACACAGCCAATATTCATAACTTTAACTACAAAAATGATACACGCACACACAGAGTAGCATAATCATAATTAGCAAATCATAATCTTTCCATAGACACCTTACACAACAACCTTTGTACAATATTTGTTGCACATATATGACAATGGTTGCAACCATGCTTTATACGGTCACTGGTTATGCCAGTAATGTCACGATTGTATATTAAGAATTTCTTTAGAGCAATTGACAAGGTTTCACGTCAAAGATGTCCAGTCCAGGTAAGGAAGCATGGATGTCCATAGGAGGCCCTGCTGGTATTCCGGCATCTCTTCTTTCCTTTACAGGATACTCATAGCTTCATTTTACTTCCTTGGTGACAGAGCGGAGTGACTCATTCCCAGCAAATAATTTCTGACTTATCTCACATCATGTCCTGTCAGCAGATGAGCACTTCCTTGGATTTACTCATTATTCAGAACTAGCTAACGAATTGCTTTTGTGATTAATTTTTGGGGGCAACCTTTTGGTTTGATTGTGAGCAGTTCTTGGCAAGAGTTCCATATGCATCGTTTACTATGCGAGATGTGTCAACTAGTTGTGGTTGCTCAGATGAGTCATGTGGTATTGTTTCTATTTCCTAATTGGAGAAGTGCATAAGCCCTTTCAGCACAAATACTTGCATGTCTATATTTAACATCTGGTTTCTGCATAAACACTTACATGTGACTTCGAAATTCTCATTGGATGAACACTGTGTCAGCACAACTCAAGTGAATGAGCATTCATGGAGAGCAAACACAACAGGGGCACAAGTCAATTTTCCATGACTTCAAGTGAACATGTGTTTATAAAGCAGCTGGTCCATAACTAGGGCTTTTAGGCACGACAGTAATACAAATAATAAACAATTATAATAAGGCGGCTTTTTGCGGTATTTACTGAGCTCTAACTAGAAACTTTGATCTCATACTGCAGCATCCAACATTCTCAAGAAAGAGATCTTGGAGTCATTGTGGATAGTTCTCTGAAAACATCCACTCCATGTGCAGCGGCAGTCAAAAAAGTGAACAGAATGCTGGGAATCATTAAGAAAGGGATAGATAATAGGACAGAAAATATCATGTTGCCTCTATATAAATCTACGGTACGCTCACATCTTGAATACTGTGTGCAGATGTGATCGCCCCATCTGAAAAAAGATATATTGGAATTGGAAAAGGTTCAGAAAAGGGCAACAAAAATGATTAGGGATATGGAACGGCTGCTGTATGAGGAGAGATTAATAAGACTGGGACTTTTCAGCTTGGAAAAGAGATGGGGAGATATGATAGAGGTCTATAAAATCATGACTGATGTAGATAAGGAAGTGTTGTTTACTACTTCTCATAACACTGGAACTAGGGGTCACCAAATTAAATTAATAGGCAGCAGGTTTAAAACAAACAAAAGGAAGTATTTCTTCTACACAACGCACAGTCAACCTGTGGAACCCCTTGCCAGTGGATGTTGTGAAGGCCAAGACCATAACAGGATTCAAAAAAGTACTAGATAAATTCATGGAGGATAGGTCCATCAATGACTTTTAGCCAAGATGGGCAGGAATGGTTTCCCTAGCCTCTGTTTGCCAGAAGCTGGGAATGGGCGACAGGGGATTGATCACTTGATGATTACCTGTTCTGTTCATTCCCTCTGGGGCACCTGGCCCTGGCCACTGTCGGAAGACAGGATACTGGACTAGATGGACCTTAGGTCTGACCTAGTAGGGCCATTCTTATGTTATGTTCCTGCCTACTATTGGCTGGGGATATTTGCCATCTGTGTTCAGGAATGCCTCCTACCCAATGTGTTTGTGGTATGTCGCTCTGTTACATTTTATTTTTCATGTTAAAGTTTACCATTCTGTTCTTTTTTGCTTTTATATGTTCAAAAAAAATGTTTCAATGAGAAATTTTAAAGGTTATAAAGAAGTAACACACAGGATGCTAGGAAGAACACTTCCTTAAGAGCAAGAAACAAAGGGGAATCATGGGTGGAAACATTTAATGTTGGAAAGGTGCTAAAAATGCAATGGCCCAGGGTTTTCTCTCTCTGTTAAGTGGTGTTGGAGTACTGTTAAAGAATTGCTACTTTTCACTGCCTGGGGTGGTTGAATTTCAGGGATGAGGCAAGTGCTCCGCATACATAGTAAGGCTTTGACTGTGGCGTTTCTAACCTCACCAGTTCATCTTCAGGTCTCAGTGATCTGTCAGATCAAACTTGTAACCCTTCTGCCAGGTGGAGCCAGCAGCAACAAGGGCCAGGTTCAGCATCTGGGGGGTTTTCTTAACAATATAGCACAGAACAGGCTCAAGCCCCCACCCAGTAATCTGGGAAAATTAACCACCGCCCCATGGTGGTTTTAAGAAGTAATACCTCTTCTCTTGCAAGCAATGAGTCAGTGTATAGCAAAGAAAACTTCTAATAATAATAAAAAAGGAACCCAGCATTAAATGCCACAAAGGTGATTTGCAAGCAAATGACCATGAGCAAAACACCCACCCCAGTGTCCATTGGGCAGTGTCCTTCACTTCAGCTTCTCACCTTGTGGTGTGAAAATCTGACAAACAAATGTTCCTTTAACGTGCCACTCCCCTCTCCCTCTCCCTCCACCACACCTCATTCACAGTTGTTGCCCTTGGTCAGTGAAGACCCAGAGTGCACAGATGCATTTGCCTGAGTTCACCTCCTTCCCCAGGGCAGGGGGAAGGCATCGAACATGGCCACACTGGCTGCCACTGCACCCTTCACTCTGTGTCGCTGCCCGCTCCTGCCACTGTGCCAATGTCCACTTTACCGCTGGCCGCCGTGCCATCGATCACTCTGCCACTGCGCCATCACCCGCTGCATTGTTCAACTCTAGCCTCTGTAAAAAGAAGAACAGGAGTACTTGTGGCACCTTAGAGACTAACAAATTTATTAGTCTCTAAGGTGCCACAAGTACTCCTGTTCTTCTTTTGGCGGATACAGACTAACACGGCTGCTACTCTGAAATCTAGCCTCTGTGATGTCTTGAGGTTCCCCCACTTAACAGGGCTCTCAGTGATTTCAGCAGTTAATGCAGGAGCCTCCGTACTAAGGCAGGCTAGCCACTCTTATTCACTGGAGACACTGCCCCACAGCAGGTCTAAGGTTTAGCACTTGGGTCTCAGTGATTTCAGCTCTTGTGACCCATTACAAAACAAAAGATTCCCCATTGAGTCTAATCTGCTGTCATTAAACAGTGGAGAGGGGAAGGGTCAAATAGTATCTAGGAATCTTTAGGCAGAGACCTACCTATGACGACCCTCTCTCATCTCCACAGGCTTTGGCAGCCCTAGCCCCTGCTTAGTGAGCGCAGTTCAGCTGAGGGTGACCACCCACAATCATGGCATGCCAAGCACAGTCCTGCTGGCCTCGACTCACGCAGCAAAGGTAACAATTTATTACCCCTGCACCCAATACCAAAGTGATTTGCAATCCAATCTCAGCCAAAGGTGGTCATTTCGGCAAAGCTGCTCACAGGCAGAGTGGGTGTGTCTACGCCAGTGGTCACCAGCCTGTCGATTGCGATCGACTGGTCGATCCTGGATACTCTCCCAGTCGATCACGATCTCCAGCCGCGGTGGTGCAGTGGGGCTGCCTGCTGCTAAGGCAGGCTCCCTGCCTGCCGCTGCCCCACGCCGCTCCCGGAAGTGGCCAGCATGCCCCCTTGGCCCCGCGGGGGGCGAGGGGGCGGCAGGGGTCTCCACGCGCTGCTCCTGCCTGTAAACACTGCCCCCACAGCTCCCATTGGCCGGGAACAGGGATCTGTGGTCAATGGGCACTGCAGGGGCGGTGCCTGCAGAGAGGGGCAGCACACGGAGCCACGTGCCCCCACCCACCCACGGACCTCAGGGGCACATTGGCCCCTTCTGGGAGTGGCGTGGCCACATGGTTCACAACTGGCTGGTGGGGGTGGCCCGGCTCATAATAGGGAGGAGGTGCCAATGTGCCTGAGTGGGACCGGGGTAGGCAGGGAGCCTGCCGCCCAGGAGCCACCCGAGGTAAATGCCTCCCAGCTACACACCACGCTCCAACCCGCAGCCCTGAGCTCTCTCCCAGAGCCAGCACTCCATATCCCCTCTTGCATCCTGAACTCCCTCCTGCACCTGCCCCAAGCCCCCTCTCAGAGCCAGCACTCTATGCCCCCTCCTGCACCCCAACCCCCTGCCCCAGCCCTGACCCCTTCCCAGAGCCAGCACCCTGTATCCCCTCCTGCACCCCAACACTCTGCCCCAGCCCAGAGCCCCCTCCTGCACCCAAACTCCCTCCCAGAGCTTGCACCCCTCACCCCTGGAGCCACTTCCCACACTGTGAACCCCTTGGCCCCAGCCCAGAGCCCACACCCACTCCCAAATTGCACTCAAAAACAAAACAATATAAAACTTTAGAGCCTACAAGTCCACTCAGTCCTACTTCTTGTTCAGCCAATTGCTAAGACAAACAAGTTTGTTTACATTTACAGGAGATAATGCTGCCTGCTTTTTATTTACAATGTCACCTGAAAGAGAGAACAGACGTTTGCATGGCACTTTTGTAGCCGATGTTGCAAGGTATTTATGTGCCAGATATGGTAAACATTCATATGCCCCTTCATGCTTCGGCCACCATTCCAGAGGACGTGCTTCCATGCTAATGATGCTCATTAAAATAATAATGTGTCAATTAAATTTGTGACTGAACTCCTCGGGGGAGAATTGTATGTCTCCTGTTCTGTTTTACCTGCATTCTGCCATATAATTCATGTTATAGCAGTCTCGGATGATGACCCAGCACATGTTCGTTTTAAGAACATTTTCACAGCAGATGTGACAAAACGCAAAGAAGGCACCAATGTGAGATTTCTAAGGATAGATACAGCACTCGACCCAAGGTTTAAGAATATGAAGTGTCATCCAAAATCTGAGAGGGACGAGGTGTGAAGCATGCTTTCAGAAGTCTTAAAAGAACAAAAACAACAAGGAGTCTGGTGGCACCTTAAAAGAACAACACTCTGATGCAGAACTACAGAACCGGAACCACCAAAAAAGAAAATCAACCTTCTGCTGATGACATCTGACTCAGATGATGCAAATGAACATGTGTTGGTCTGCTCTGCTTTGGACTGTTATTGAGCAAAACCTGTCATCAGCATGGCCGCATTATTCTGGAATGGTGGTTGAAGCATGAAGGGACACATGAATCTTTAGCGCACCTGGCACGTAAATATCTTGCGATGCCGCCTACAACAGTGCCATGCGACTGCCTGTTCTCATTGTCAGATGACATTGTAAACAAGACGTGGGCAGCATTATCTCCTGCAAATTGTAACCCAACTTGTTTGTCTGAGCGATTAGCTGAAGTAGGACTGAGTGGACTTGTAGGTTCTAAAGTTTTACATTGTTTTATTTTTGAATGCAGTTATGTTTTTGTACATAATTCTACATTTGTAAGTTCAACTTTCATTATAAAAAGATTGCACTATAGTACTTGTATGAGGTGAATTGAAAAATACTATTTCTTTTGTTATTTACAGTGCAAATATTTGTAATCAACAATAAATATAAAGTGAGCCCTGTACGCTTTGTATTCTGTGTTGTAATTGAAATCAATATATTTGAAAATGTAGAAAACAACCAAAAATATTTAAATAAATGGTATTCTATTATTGTTTAACAGTGTGATTAATCACGCGATTAATTGCGGTTAATTTTTTTAATCGCTCAAAAGCCCTATTTTAAACTCCTTTACCATATCCGTTTTGACTGGAATGTGTGTAAGCTCATCCATCTTCACGAGCAGGGTTTATAAACTCTGCTAGACTTACGAAGAAGTTCATCAAAGCCCCCCAAATTTATGAAGCAATGTATAAACTCCCGTGAGATCTCCTTCTCTCTTTTTTTTTTCTCTCTCTCTCTATATATATCTTTTCTAAAACGACTGCACTAGTCACACAGAGGGCAAATTAATAAAACTGATTTGGAGTTCCTTGACAAAGTCAATTTTTAGATAACGATGTCCCAAACATTTTTTAAATGTTAAATGACTTCCAAAACAGAAAAAAACATTCATTTTTCAGACTCTCAGATCTCTAAAACGTCCAATTAGCCAGAGATTTTCTCACATATGTCCTTCGTGTACAGGAAACCACACCGAGAAATGTGAGGTGAAAAGAAGAAGACAGTGAGGAAGTTGGGGGTAGAATTCATAACTGTGAGCTGTAACTTTAACCATGAAGTCACTGTAGCAGCTCTATAATAGAAGGTAGGGATTCAGGAGGGCACAGTAAAAATCAGAAATTTGGGATTAGGATTAACAAAGAAAGGCAACCAAGCTGGGTTAGATGGCATTGGCCTGTTCTTAAAATGTTTTATATTCTCGGCCCTGTTATGACTCAGCCCCTGGCAAAATTGTTGCCTTCTGAAATTACTCCTATCAAATCGCATATAAATGTTAGTCTATTTGTGTTTCGTTTTACTAAAACTACAAACCTTCTCTCAAAATCAAATGTTTTATATGAGACTCTAATATTGGTGTACTACACAGATTTAGCTGATTATAACCCAGATCTAGAATACAAACTGTGTATGAACACTGAAGCATTCCTATTCACACAAGAAAGCGCTGACATTGTGTACCACTGTATCAAATGCTTTTACGTCTTGATGTGTCCCTGCCAAGTATAACAGATAATATTTACAGAACCTTAGACACACTTCACTGTTTAATCTTTCATGGCCTCATGTATACAGACATAAGGGTCACCAGCGCACTGTGATGAATACATTTCTTCTAGGTGGATCTCCACTTCATCACTGTGCTCGACTTAACTGAAACAAAAGAATCAGTTTCAGAATAAACCAATAGGTATTTTATCGCAACAAAGCCTGCCCTACAGGCAACAAGCAAGAGTGCATGGTTGTGTCTTCTTTCTAGTTAGGGTGACCAGACAGCAAGTGTGAAAAATCAGGACGCGTGTGTGGGGGTAATAAGAACCTTTATAAGAAAAAGCTCCAAGTATCGGGACTGTCCCTATAAAATTGGGACAACTGGTCACCCTATTTCTAGTCCAAACATCAAGGGGCAAATTCTCAGAGTTGCCCACTCTCACAGCTTGAATGTAAAGCTTGCTGTAATTGGTGTTTTCATAAAGCTCCACTTTTAAGTTATGTGAATATGTGAAAAACTTGGCTTTCATTTAAAAAAAAAAAAAAACGTGTTTAGCCATGAAGTTGTGGAGAACCCCTTGACAATGTGAACCCTAAAGGCTCAAAAATGAGAAATGATCTAAAAACCAAGAGGTTTTTTTCCATCTCATGGTTTTTCAGGATCTGATTCATGATTTTCCAATGGCTGGGCCTGGCCATAGTGAAACTGATCACCTGCAAAGAGACGAGGTAGGAGAGAAATCCTTCCCCCAGGCCCTGGAGAGGGACTAGTCCAGTGGTTCTCAAACTTTTGTACTGGTGACCCCTTTCATATAGCAAGCCTCTCAGTGCGACCCCCCTTATACATTAAAAACACTCTTATATATATTTAACACCATTCTAAATGCTGGAGGCAAAGCGGGGTTTAGGGTGGAGGTTGACAGCTCGCAACCCCCCATGTAATAACCTCGCGACCCCATGAGGGGTCCCAACCCCCAGTTTGAGAACCCCTGGACTAGTCTCAGTGGCACAAGCAACTTCCCCCACTGTGCATGGGGATAGACCTGAGAATCCTAGTCTCACTCCCACTGCTCCGGATATGTCACCACCAGTACTGGCTTGCCTGCAGCCATTCAGAGAGGCCCCCAAATTGCGGGCCCCACGCTGAGCAGGGTTTGCAGAACCCCTATGCATCAGCTCTACTGCTTGTGCAGCAGAAACACAAAGGTTTCTTCTACCACCCTATACCGGAAACCTACTGACCGCTACACTTACCTACATGCCTCCAGCTTCCATCCAGGACACACCACACGATCCATTGTCTACAGCCAAGCTCTAAGATATAACCGCATTTGCTCCAATCCCTCAGACAGAGACAAGCACCTACAAGATCTCTATCAAGCATTCTTAAAACTACAATACCCACCTGCTGAAGTGAAAAAACAGATTGACAGAGCCAGACGAGAACCCAGAAGTCACCTCCTACAAGACAGGCCCAACAAAGAAAATAACAGAACACCTTCAGCCCCCAACTAAAACCTCTCCAGCGCATCATCAAAGATCTACAACCTATCCTGAAAGATGATCCCTCACTCTCACAGATCTTGGGAGACAGACCTGTCCTCGCTTACAGATAACCCCCCAACCTAAAGCAAATACTCACCAGCAACCACACATCACTGAACAAAAACACTGACCCAGGAACCTATCCTTGTAACAAAGCCCGATGCCAACTCTGTCCACATATCTATTCAAGTGACATCATCATAGGACCTAATCACATCAGCCATACCATCAGTGGCTCGTTCACCTGCACATCTACCAATGTGATATATGCCATCATGTGCCAGCAATGCCCCTCTGCCATGTACATTGGCCAAACCGGACAGTCTCTACGCAAAAGAATTAATGGACACAAATCTGACATCAGGAATCATAATACTCAAAAACCAGTGGGAGAACACTTTAACCTGTCTGGTCATTCTATGACAGATCTGCGGGTGGCTATCTTAAAACAGAAAAACTTAAAAAACAGACTCCAACGAGAGACTGCTGAGCTGGAATTGATATGCAAACTAGATACAATTAATTTAGGATTGAATAAGGAGTGGGAATGGCTGAGCCATTACAAACATTGAATCTATCTCCCCTTGTAAGTATTCTCACACTTCTTATCAAACTGACTGTACTGGGCTATCTTGATTATCACTTCAAAAGTTTTTTTTCACTTACTTAATTGGCCTCTCAGAGTTGGTAAGACAACTCCCACCTGTCCATGCTCTCTGTATGTGTGTATATATATATCCTCAACATATGTTCCATTCTATATGCATCCGAAGAAGTGGGCTGTAGCCCACGAAAGCTTATGCTCTAATAAATTTGTTAGTCTCTAAGGTGCCACAAGTACTCCTGTTCTTTTTTTAAAGGTTTCTTCCACTCCTTTGGCAACATTAACACCTAAGTGCCTTGTGTTCATTCCTGTTCCCTCACAGCCGGAATGAGTGGATTACGGGGGATCCTGATGATTCTTACATAACCAGCCTCACCAGTTAAAGAGGAGAGACTAGAGCTAGGCAAAGCTTTTTGATCAAAACTTTTTTTCCAGCCCAAAAAATGCATATTTGGCAACACCAACATGTTTTGGAAACTCGCCGATTTTGCTGAATTGTTTATTTGAGAAAAAAAACTGTTTCAACATTTGCAACACAAAACTGTGTGATTTTTCCATTCAAGATGACTTTTTGTTCTTTAATTTTATTCTTTTATTTGTTTATTGTTTAAAATTGGAAAACAAAACATAAAAATGTTTAAAAGCAAAACAAAATATTTTGTTCAGGTCAAATGAAATGTTTTATTTTTTTAACCTTTTGATTGTTGAAAGTTTCATAAACAATATTTTTATCTAGGACCAGTGTCTGAAAAGAAGCTCACTCTGTGGCTAAAGAAATCAAACCCACAAACATGGAGTTCCTTTCATCCTCTCTGTTATGATTTTCACATTTTACACATGCAGTCTGTTTGCAGATGCCTCTTAGAACAATGTATTATTTTGGGGCTGTGCAGAAATTCTAAATGGCTCATTCTGAGAGCTCTGGATTTAACATTAAAAAAAAGCCCCAAACCCAGATTATCTCACATCCAATCTTTTGGAATTCCTTGGATCCATTTTTACAGATTCTGGCTTTAGAGATGTGTAAGGCAATGCTTCCCAGTAGAGTTCAAAACATCCCACTTTGGGTCTGATCCTTCTCTCACTGAAGTAAGTGGAAGGCCTCCCACTGCACAGGATTGGACCCTCTGCCAGTAACTTTAATACAGTCATTACGCTGGCCATATCCAGATCTGAATATGAAAACAGAATACACTACAATATGTCCATTCATTTCAGATTCCAGGTTACTGGTAACAAAACAAACACAAGCAGCAAGTATAAGAAAAGAGCAGAATTTCAGGGCCTATGAAACACTCATCAGCTCTAGGACAGGATGAGAAACCAAACTGCATGGACAGGAATGATCTTGCAAAGAATTATCATCAGGGTGTAGATATACTACAGAATTCTGACAGGTCTTCTAAGATCGCAAATATGTTGTCACCTCTGGGTAGGGTGACCAGATAGCAAGTGTAAAAAATTGGGACGGGGGGGTAATAGGCGCCTATATAAGAAAAAGCCCCCAAAATCGGGACTGTCCCTATAAAATCGGGACATCTGGTCACCCTACCTCTGGGCATGCCAATAAGATTCCACTTTACCAGGGCTTAAGTAGTCCATGTTTAGCAAGGGGACAGACCCCATATTCCCTTTCTGTCTTCTCCTTACCCACCCCACTGAATTTGATCCCTAAGCTTAAGTTGTTTGAAAAGCAATAAAACCACCCACAGACGTCCAAGGATATTATTTATATAGGCTCAGAGTACATCTAAAAATGAATCCTCTGCCTAAGGAGCTTTTAATTCAAGCAAGAGATACAACTATGTAGGAGTCAGTTGCAAACCTTACCAATATATAGACTCCCTCTATTCATAGCTCCATAGTGACGTGACAAATCTAGAGGTCACGAAGTTGGTACCTACTGAAATTACATACACCTATACAGAAGCCTTTTTTGGGGTGGAGGAGGGTTGACCTTGTCATTAAGGTACTGCTTCCTCAGGGCTATTTGATTATCCCATCCATGTAATACGTGGCACGCAAGCTTTCATTCTCCTGTTCAATTCCACGGGCTTCTAAAGAATTTTCAAATATTTAAACAAATGTTTATCTATTATTTGTATTATCGTAATGCGCAGGAGCCGTACTCATGGACTAGGATCCCACAGTGCTAGGCGCTGTACAAACACAACAAAGAGATGAGGTGACTTCTGTGTGCGCATCATGTGGAGTGGAACATTGCCCTAAACGTGACTTGATAAAGCTAAATCACAACAGCTCCTACATATGTTTAACATTCTTAGTGTTGAGTATTTAGAGGTAGGCAAAGTTTCCCTCTCTTCTGGCCTCCATTTCCCTCAAAAAGCGGGATCCTCTGGCCAGATCCTCAGCTGGTAGAAATCAGCATAGCTCCATTGACTTTAAAATGAGGATCTGGCCTTCGGTGTCTTTACTGAAGCCCAAAGGACCTTCACTTTGTCTCCTTCACACTCAAGACTCGGCACTGAAGCCACCTTCTTTCTAGCTATCCAAAGGCTGGCACTGCAGTTCATTGGTTTGGCTACAGGACGCACTGTTCAGTGACTTGCTCCCTTCCCCAATAAAACAAACACACTGTCCTGACAGCTCTACCAGCTCATGGAGAAAGTAAGATACTAGAAGCAGGAATCAAATCTTCATCTCCTGAACAAAGCAGTGCAAAACTCCACTTCTAGTAGGCCAGAATCATAGAAATTAGCAAAGGAAAGGATCTGCTAGGTGACCTAGTCTAACTGCTCTCAGAGACTATGATCGGCAGAGAATTTGCTGCGGTTGTTACATTGCATTAAGGAAAATAAAAAGTTATTATTTAAATGTATTGTAATGAACTGACTATTGTGTATATACGTAGGGCTTCTGTTTTGGGGGGGTATTACTTTCATTTTGGGGGATTTATTTTTAGCAATTTTTGAGTTTTATGTTGCTGTCCATACATCGGTTCTTTTTGTATATACTGAAATGAATATACTGCGTCTTACACACATACTGTAATACTGTATATTATATACATTACTCATTTATAGTCGTACATACCATAACGTTCCCTAGTGCCCTTTAATGTAGTTCTGTTTTGAACAGCACCATGTTAAAGTGCACTAAGGAACCTTTCGTGCGCACCAGCAGGGTCTACGTCAGTGGTTCTCAAACTATTGTACGGGTGACCCCTTTCACATAGCAAGTCTCTGAGTGTGACCCCCCCTTATAAATTAAAAATACTTCTTTATATATTTAACACCATGGAGGCAAAGCGGGGTTTGTGGTGGAGGCTCACAGCTCGTGACCCCCCCATGTAGTAACCTCACAACCCCATGAGGGGTCCCAACCCCCAGTTTGAGAACCCCTGGTCTACATGGACCAATTAACATGCAACACGGTGCACTTTAGAAATCACATCTTCATCATCTGCATTTCTCCTCTGTGTAGAGAGGCCCTTAGACAAAAGCTGTGTTGCCATGTCCTTAAGTACATCCGTAAGCATTTTGAATCGCTCTTCACACTTGTACTTAAATACTTTAAATACTCTGTACTTATTTGTACTATGTACATGTTAAAGGCACTGAAAGCACAAAACTTTTTTTTATCTGCAAGTATTTTTTTTCAAAATAGGTTTTTGAAACAATCACATCCCTCCTAACTGTCCTACAAGCGCCCATGGTGTGGAGTGAAGCTTGTCAAGCCTATGGATTTGGTACAGAATTTTCAAAGTCAAGAACCAAAAAAATACTGATTGGAAGAATTGAAGCAGGATATGAACGGGAAGGATTCAGGACTGACGCCGAACAACATGAGCAACAATATTTTGGTAAATTAGCCTTAGCGCGCCTGCTAATTGAGATAAAAGTTTCATACATCTATAGCCCGGATCCCAGATGGCTGTTGTCATCACGTTTTAAACTACAATACCGAGCAGAAAGGAGAGAAGTGAAAAAGCAGCTCAAACTGACACCCAGCTTACATCTCAAAATAACACTAAGCTGACTAGTGAGTGGTTAATGATTCACTGGTTTCATGTACAAATGTGGTATTACATATTGAGAGAGAAGATGCCTGTTTTATACAGCTTCTCTGAAAACAATTATAACAACAAAACTGTCTTGTGTTACCATAACAACCATGAATTCTTGGATTTGTGACACTGTCATAAGGGTAGCATCTGTAGATGTGATAGTGAGGGAGAAAACTATTGAACTATGTTCTAAGTGGGGCTAACGACAAGTGGTTTGTGATCAGTTTCCATATGTGCTTTTTTTCTCCCATAACTGTTGTCGCTATCTCCTTTTCAACCTGGACACAGCTTCTTTTTGCTGTGTTTAGGGGTTTTGAGGCAAATTCGACTTGCTGCCTTCCTGCGTAAGAGACACACGTGGGCCTTCAAAGGTTGCAGCTATTGGCAGTAAAACTGATTTGCTGCAATGATATTTAGAAACTGCTCTTTGTCTACGCTTACAGCTAAACCATGGCTAGCACTCATTCAGCTAAACCAGTTGCTGAAAGCCAATTGCTGAAAGGTTACTATTTGGTAACAGAGAAATGCCTGAAGTCGTTCATTGTGATCCTTAAGGCCTTGATTCAGAGCTTGGCTACACTTGCAAGTTAGAGCGCATTAAAGCAGCCCCGAGCGCCCTAACTCCCGATGTGTCCACACGGGCAAGGCACGTAGAGCTCCTGGACTCTGCAGCTGGAGCGCTCCTGGTAATCCACCTCCACGAGAAGCATAAAGCTTGCTGCACACCGGCGGAAACACCCGGGCGTCAGTGTGGATGAGGTGTTGCATTACTGCGCTGTGATCGGCCTCCGGAAACATCTCATAATCCCCTGAAGTCAAGTGGCCATTCTTGTCATTGTTTTGAAATCAGCTGCAGGCATGCAGATATCCCCTTTCAAAGCTCCGTTTCTGACAGCCGGCTCCTTATCTGCTCCGGGACAAAACAAACCATTAGTGTGGAATGCTGCTGTTGTGAGTGTGGGGGGAGGGAAGGCAGGTCTGCTGCTGTCTGAACTTACAAGACAGCATGCTGACACACTCTTTGCCCCCCAAAACACACTGTCTCTCCCCACACATACACACAACACACTCCCTGTCACACTCCACCCCCCCCCATTTGAAAAGCATGTTGCAGCCACTTGCATGCTGGGATAGCTACCACAATGCACTGCTCTTTGTGGCGTTGCAAGAGCTGCTAATGTGGCCATGCCAGTGTGCTTGCAGCTGACAATGTAAACTGCTGCTGCGGTCTCCAAAGGCTGGTTTAACTCCAGTGCTCTACATCTGCAAGTGTAGCCATGCTCTCAGGAAAGCTCTTAAGCAATGTTTTTGAATTGGGATGTTTTCTTGGATCCAGGCCTTATATTTTTATCCCACTGTGACGCGTGGCTAGAAAGGGTTAAACATCCTGCAAAATAGATTACCCTCAAAAGTCATGTGGGGAGATAATGTTTGTGTTTTTGTGTATTTACATCAATGTAATCAACAGTCCTTGTCTATGCTGCATTCTGATAATTCAGAGGTCAAAAGAAATCCTAGCATTTAAATGAATTGTAAATACAGGATATCTCTATATTCATCTCTCTTTGAAATCCGAAGAAGTGGGCTGTAGTCCACGAAAGCTTATGCTCTAATAAATTTGTTAGTCTCTTTGAAATGTATAGCAAATAATCTGTGAATGGTGGAGGAACAAGCAAATGGCCTTACATTAATTCTATAGCTAAGTACCGGAGATGGACTCTTTCAAAGTCAGGCTAATGACCTTTTGTTCCCGAAGGAACTCCAACTTGTCAAAAAGACATGAAATTGTATAAAAGATCCTTGGGTCCTGATCCTGTTCATCTCAGATCTGCTTAGGCTTCATCAGGGGAAGTTTGAGTCACCAGACTGAGGTCCCAGTTATGCTGTTATGGCTTGAATATGATATTTGGACATTGGACTATAAACTATTTCTGAAAGAACTACAAAGCTCACCATCTCTGCTATGAATCTGCACCTCAATGAATTGAGCTCATGTCTGTACGTATATTGATCTTTTAACCATAGTCTCTCTCTTTTGTTTCTTAATAAATTTTAGTTTAGCTAATAAGAATTGGCTGTAGCGTGTATTTGGGTAAGATCTGAAACATTCATTACTGGGGAGGTAATGTGTCGAGTCCTTTGGGATTGGTAGAACCTTTTCTTTTATATACGATTTACAGAAATTTCCATCATATTTGACGTGGGTACCTGGATGGAGGCCTGAGGCTGGATCTCTTTAAGGGAACTGTGTTGTTTGGACTTCTGAGTAACCAGTGAGGTAATAAAGAAGCTGTTTTATGCTGGCTTGGTGAATCTAAGTATTGGAACATCTACCAGCTTAATGGGGATTGTCTGCCCCATTCTTTGCAGTTCACCCTAATTGAGTGACCACAGCTGGCTCCCCACTAGGACCCCTGGTCACAGTGACGTAGTCGTGCTTGGATGCACATTACCACAGATTAATTGGGTTTTTGGATCAGAACCACACGCGTGGTTTAAGGGTTTAAAAGTCAGTTACAGTGAGTGACCCATGATCAAGATCCTGACAGAAAAAGCCTGGAAGAATTGTGCTTAGGAGAGGGTTATATTTTAAGCAAAAGGCCCCAGAACAGGAACTGAAAAATCTGTTAATTGCCAGTGATAAGGAAGCAGACCCCCTGAAAACGCTTGCAGTGAGAAACCAGCAGCTAGAACTTGAACAAAAGCAAAACATAGCTGAGATGGAAGGAGAAGCTGCTGAAAGAGAACGCCTGTGGTTTGAACAGGAACAAAGAATGGCAGATATTCAACTGCAGGAACTCGAAGCGAAGGCAAAAGTGGACAGACTTAAGCTTCAACTCAAGAGAATAAAAGAACAATAGGAACTGTTTCAGGGTAGCAGCCGTGTTAGTCTGTATCCTCAAAAAGAACAGGAGTACTTGTGGCACCTTAGAGACTAACAAATTTATTAGAGCATAAGCTTTCGTGGGCTAAGGTGCCACAAGTACTCCTGTTCTTTTTAATAGGAACTGTATCATCCTGGAAAGCCAGCTCCTCTCAACAACAAAGATGGGGATAGAATCTATCCCCTTTGTAACAATGTTGGTATGTTGTTTGACTCTAAGCAGTGGTCTGTGTGTAACCAAATTTACCCCAACGCTGCCACCTTTCATGTAAATGCTTCTACTGTGAGCTCAGGTGAAGGTAACCCCAGAACCCGTGCAGAGAATGTAAAAGTCAATGGGAAAAACTGTTTAGGGCAAATTACAGCTTCTAACATCACTCTTGTTAAAACAGATTTTGTCAAAGAGGAAGATGATTTACCAAATCAGAGTGTGAATATTGTAATCCTCTATGAGTTTTACTGTGCGTGTGCCTTTAGCCAGAATCCATCTGGACTGGAATGATGTTAAACATGAAGTTATCGCTGGTATAAGGAAGTTATTGCCTAAGGATCTTTTGATTGGGGATGATATTAAAGCTTTGTTCAGTCAGGTTGACGTAAGTCACAGGAAAGAAATAATTCTGAATCTGTGTCTACTAGGGGCAAGGATTTGCCTATGGAGGGTTTCTCCGAATGTTTGTATGAGGAAGATGGCTGTGTATCTGTGCAAAGAAGTACTGCATACGTGGAAAAAAATCCTAATTGTCTGTCTGGTATCTCAGAAATGAATCAGGCATTAGATAAGGCTCAGGAAGATGTTTCTCTAGAGCAAATTAAAATTGGGGGTCAGGTTAAAGCCCTAACTGAGGAAGGAAGGGATACAGTCTTGGTAAGTGATAAATTGTTGGCTAGTAAAGCTTGGGGAAGTCAGCCTGACCCAGGTAAAAGTGATGTGCTTAAAGTAGCTCAGTGTAATAAGACTATTTGTGGAAAACAGCAGTTTATCTGTTAAGGGAGGGGAAGGCAAAGAAAGTTTAGATGAGCATAGGCTGCCTTCTGAGTTGATGGCTTTGTCTAATCAGCAGTTTGGGAAGGCCAGGTTAGTGGAACATGAGTATCCCTACACCTTACCTGTTACCGGTGTGGAGAATTGTGACAGAGAAGGAAATGTTCCTGTGTCTGTTAGAGGTAATGACTTGCCCATGAAGGGAGCTACCCCAATCTCCAAGCAGTTCTCTGTGAATAGCCATGTGTGCTGGGACAAAGGAAAGGATATCCCAGGCTGTTTGTCTGTTAAAAGGGAATGTTTCTCCAGCTCTTTTCTGTCTGTAAAGCAGACAGCAGAAGCCTGTCAGCCTATGATGGTTGAAAATGTATCAGTTGACCCAGAGTTGATTCTGGATACAACTAAAGCCCAGGAAGGAAGTGGTCCTGAATTTGTGTCTGCTAGGGATGATGACATTGTGACTAGGTTGCATCCAGTTGATGTCATAAATAGCTCCCAGAGACCAAGCGATTCCGGCGCTTCTATTTTGCCAGTTCCTAGTGTGTTGCTGGGTAAAGATATGACAAGCTTGTCTGATCAGGGTGATATCACAGCCAGGGCACAAGGAAAGCATGAAGGTGATTGGACTATGTTACCCACTGACAGTGTGGAAACGTGTAACAAGGAAGAGAAAGCTTCTAATTTTGTGACTATGAAGTATAGCGGTTTACCTGAAAGGGGGTTTTGTGAAATCCTCCTGATGGGCCAGAGGTGATTCTGGATGTATGTGAAACTCAGAAGGAGTTTGGTGATTTGTCTGTTGTGCCAAGGTTGGTTCTAGACATAAATAAAGCTCAGAAAGAACCTGTTGCAAGCATGATATTGCAGAAGGAAAGGAATTTCTTGGTGAAGTCTGTGAAAAGGAATTGTTTCCATTGACTCTTAACGGGCCATTGTTGATAGTAAACAGTCTCTCTTCTGAGGAAAGTGTATTGGTGCCTAGTGGCCAACGTCTTTCAAATGAAAATGAATCCACTGAATTTGTTTTGAAAAAAATGGTTAGGGAGTTTAGACAGCCCTATAAGCTTAACCAGCTTGTCGGGGAGACAATGGTGTTGGGACAGGACTGTCCATGTAAACAATCTGTATCTCTGGTTCAGAGGGAAGACTGGACAGCTGAATTTGCAGAGCAGGAGGACAGTTGCACAGTTAATCTCTAGCGAATACAGGGGATGACAGGGAAACTCATCTCTAGATATTTTGGATATGACTTGTAGTCTCTTAGTGGACTTGACATCTGATTCCATTTGGAAGCAGAGGTTGGTAATGGAAGGACAAAAGAACCTTGAGTCTAAGGCCTTGTCTACACTACGAGAGTAGTTCGATTTTACTTAAATCGAATATTTGGAATCGATATTGCAAAGTCGAACGTGTGTGTCCACACTAAGGACAGTAATTCGACTTTGTGAGTCCACGCTAACGGGGAAAGCGTCGACATTGGAAGCGGTGCACTGTGGGCAGCTATCCCACAGTTCCCGCAGTCCCCGCTGCCCATTGGAATTCTGGGTCGAGCCACCAATGCCTTCTGGGTAAAAAAATGTGTCGAGGGTGCTTTTGGGTAACTGTCGTCATCCATCCATCACTCACTCCCGCCCTCCCTCCCTCCCTCCCTGAAAGCGCCGTCGGGAAATCATTTCGCGCACTTTTCAAGTCATTGACAGCGCGGACGCCACAGCACTGTGAGCATGGAGCCCGCTGCAACCATCGCTGCAGTTGTGGCCGCTCTCAACGCCTCGCAGCTTATCATACAGGTTGCCCTGAGGCAGATGCAGAAAAGTCAGGCGAGGAGGCTACGTCAACGCGGTGATGGCCTGAAGTCTGAGAGTAGCACAGACCTCTCAGAAAGCAGGGGACCCAGCGCCGAGGAAATCACGGTGGCAATGGGTCATGTTGATGCCGTGAAACGGCGATTCTGGGCCCGGGAAACAAGCACTGAGTGGTGGGACCGCATAGTGCTGCAGGTCTGGGATGAATCACAGTGGCTGCGAAACTTCCGCATGCGGAAGGGAACTTTCCTTGAACTTTGTGAGTTGCTGTCCCCTGCCCTGAAGCGCAATGACACCCGGATGCGACCAGCCCTGACTGTCCAGAAGCGAGTGGCCATAGCCCTCTGGAAGCTTGCAACGCCTGACTGCTACCGGTCAGTCGCGAGCCAGTTTGGGGTGGGCAAATCTACCGTGGGGGTTGTTGTGATGCAAGTAGCCAAGGCAATCGTTGATGTACTGCTGCCAAAGGTAGTGACCCTGGGAAACTTGGAGGCGATCATAGATGGCTTCGCAGCGATGGGATTCCCAAACTGCGGTGGGGCCATAGATGGAACTCACATCCCTATCCTGGCACCGGACCACCAGGCCAGCCAGTACATTAACAGAAAGGGCTACTTTTCCATGGTGCTGCAAGCACTGGTGGACCACAGGGGACGTTTTACCAACATCTACGTGGGATGGCCGGGCAAGGTTCATGACGCTCGTGTTTTCAGGAACTCTGGTCTGTTTAGACGGCTGCAGCAAGGTATTTACTTCCCGGACCACAAAATAACTGTTGGGGATGTGGAGATGCCTATAGTCATCCTCGGGGACCCAGCCTACCCGCTAATGCCCTGGCTCATGAAGCCCTATACAGGTGCCCTGGACACTGAAAAAGAACTCTTCAACTACCGGCTGAGCAAGTGCAGAATGGTGGTGGAGTGTGCTTTTGGACGTCTCAAGGGGAGATGGAGAAGCTTGCTGACTCGCTGTGATCTCAGCGAAACCAATATCCCCATTGTTATAGCAGCTTGCTGTGTGCTCCACAATCTCTGTGAGAGCAAGGGGGAGACCTTTATGGCGGGGTGGGAGGTTGAGGAAATTAGCCTGGCTGCTGATTACTCACAGCCAGACAGCCGGGCGATTAGAAGAGACCAGCGGGAAGCGCTGTGCATCCGGGAGGCTTTGAAAGCAAAGTTCCTGAGTGAGCAGGGTAACCTGTGACTTTCTAATTTTGTGTACAGAGAAGCCTTCACCCCACTTCCAACACACGTTTCAAAATAAAAATAGTTCTACTTTGTTAAAGCACACCGTTTTCTTTAATACTGTTTTCGCGGGAATTTTTAAAAACTGGGACGCAGACTGTGGTGCGGAGCGGGTGTAGTGTAGTCGCGCGAATGCAGCTTCTAAACTCAAGGACTGACAGGCTCCGCTGCGGTGGGATGGTTCTTTCAACGGAGCCTGTCACCCCTCCTGATAGGGACTGTGTGTATGGGGGGTCTATGTGACTTTGTGGCAGGGGGGGGACGGTTACAGATCCCCTGCTGTGTGGCTCTGTGATCCTGCCTAAGGACCGCCGCTTAAGATCTCTAACTGCCCTCCCCTGCCACAAAGTCACAGAGCAACCCACCCCCCACCACATAACATGAAAAGAACCTCCCAGACTAACCAGGGTAAGTAGTCACTGCATCACTGCACTATGTATGTGCCCTGCTGCTGTGCCTGCCCCCGACTATGTACCCTGCCAAAGGTGACTGTCCTGTCCAATTACCAACCCCCTTTCCCCCCCTCCTCCAAAAGAACATGATGGAAACAGTAGTTAACAGAAACATATTTTTTATTATCAACTACACATGGGACTGGGAAGTGAAACTTGGACGGGGGCTTGTGTCAGGCGGGAAGGAAAGAACTTGTCAAACTTTGGGGAATGAGAGCCTTCTGCTGCTTGAGCTCTCTGCAGGGGTGGAGTGAGAGTTAGCAGGGACTCTGCCGCCTCTCCTTCTGTGCACTTTGGGTGAAGGGAGTATGGGACTTGGTGGCGGGGGAGGGCGGTTAGAGATGGACTGCAGCGGGGCTCTGTCCTCCTGCCTCCGTTCCTGCAGAACATCCACAAGGCGCCGGAGTGTGTCCGTTTGCTCCCTCAGTAGTCCAAGCAGGGTTTGAGTCGCCTGCTGGTCTTCCTGACGCCACCTCTCCTCCCGATCCATGTTGGCTTGGTGCATTTGGGACAAGTTCTCCCGCCACTGGGTCTGCTGTGCTGCCTGGGCTCGGGAGCAGGCTATAAGCTCTGAGAACATGTCCTCCCATGTCCTCTTCTTCTTATGCCTAATCCTACCTAGCCTCTGGGAGTGTGATGACAGGCTAGGTTGTGAGACAGTCGCAGATGGGGCTGTGGGAATGGGAAAAAGGGAGTGAATTCCTCAGAAAGATAAATGTAGTTGTGAACAAAGAACATAGTCTTTCTCTGTGAACAGGACCATGCACAGCACCTATCACATGCGCACTCAGCACAAGGTCGAATTCTCGGCCTTCGCATTCAGTGTCTGGGGTTTTGCAGAGCACTTTTGAGAACCGTGTCAGGACAACGGAATTGCTCTTGCACGCAGACATGGTAAGCCGTAGATTCGTGGCAGCTTAAAACTTTAATATTAGCAATGGCCTCATTTCACATTGAAATCAATGTCGGTCCCTGCTGCCAGCAATCCGGCAAGCAGGAAGTCTGCTCCTGTCCCACACCCTCGCGGCTGTCCCCGGGAACGATCCCTTTCGGCTGACCCTCTCCCGCCTCCACCGCGTGGCTGCAAACCAGCGGTTACAGTTCTGTAAAGGAACGGTAAAGCAGTCCCAACACTAACATTCCCCTACCTCATTCAAAGCAGGTCATCATGAGCGACATCACCCTCATGAGGATCTCTGAGAGCGACAGACAGAGAATGCTCCGGGAAAGCCTTCAAAGACCAGGGCCGTATGCCGCCATGCTGTGCCAAGCAATGATTCCGGAGTACTTGCTAGTCTCGTGGCGCGGCAACGTGTCCTACTACGGAGGACCCAATAAGGCCGCTCTCCCCAAGAACCTAATGCAGCGGATTTCAAATTACCTGCAGGAGAGCTTCCTTGAGATGTCCCAGGAGGATTTCTGCTCCATCCCCGGACATATAGACCGCATCTTACTGTAGCTGCAGTAGCAGGGACTAAACAGTAGAGCGGCTTGGGCAGGACAATCATGCAAAACCGGACATTGCTAGATTTTTTTCAAATAGTTGCACTGCCCATGACTGAACCGTTAAGTTAATCAAACTAATCATGAGAAACCCATTTTTTAAATTGTTAATAATCATGTTCTGTTACAAATAAATGTTTAGATGTTTACAACACTTACTGGATGATCCTTCACCAGATTCTGTGTCCGGGGTAACGGCTGGGGAGGGTTGGTAGGGGATCTCTGTAAGGGTGATGAAGAGATCCTGGCTGTCGGGGAAATCAGCGTTGTGAGCGCTGTCGACTGCCTCGTCCTCCTCATCTCCTTCCTCATCTTCCCCGTCCGCTAACATGTCCGAGGATCCGGCCGTGGACACTATCCCATCCTCAGAGTCCACAGTCAGTGGTGGGGTAGTGGTGGCGGCCGCACCGAGGATGGAATGCAGTGCCTCGTAGAAACGGGATGTCTGGGGATGGGATCCGGAGCGTCCGTTTGCCTCTTTGGTCTTCTGGTAGCCTTGCCTCAGCTCCTTGATTTTCACGCGGCACTGCGTTACATCCCGGCTGTATCCTCTCTCTGCCATGTCTTTAGAGATCTTCTCATAGATCTTTGCATTCCGTCTTTTGGATCGCAGCTCGGAAAGCACGGACTCATCGCCCCACACAGCGATGAGATCCAAGACTTCCCGATCAGTCCATGCTGGGGCCCTCTTTCTATTCTGAGATTGCACTGCCATCAGTGCTGGAGAGCTCTGCATCGTTGCCAGTGCTGCTGAGCTCGCCACGATGTCCAGACAGGAAATGAGATTCAAACTGGCCAGACAGGAAAAGGAATTCAAATTCAAATTTTCCCGGGGCTTTTCCTGTGTGGCAGTTCAGAACATCCGAGCTCTTACTGCTGTCCAGAGCATCAACAGAGTGGTGCACTGTGGGATAGCTCCTGGAGCTATTAGCGTCGATTTCCATCCACACCTAGCCTAATTCGACATGGCCATGTCGAATTTAGCGCTACTCCCCTCGTCGGGGAGGAGTACAGAAGTCGAATTAAAGAGACCTCTATGTCGAACTAAATACCTTCGCGGTGTGGACGGGTGCAGGGTTAATTCGATGTAACGGCGCTAACTTCGACATAAACGCCTAGTGTAGACCAGGCCTAACATTCTAGTGAAAATGGATGGTATCTCTTTAAGACAGAGTCCAGCTTTGAAATTGGTAAATGGTTGAGTTGATGCAAATTACCTGACTGACTAGGGGGAGAAAGATGTGCCCATAGCCATTAGCAAAGAGGACGAACCCAGCCAGTCAATGGATTATGTTACACACAAGAGTTCAGATTCTGACCTTACTGGACAGGGAGGAAGGGAAGGATTAAACCTTGCAAATAAAAGCCACAGGTTAACCCTAAAATACCAAAACCCAAGGAAGTGGTTAAACTGAAAGCCTATGTGAAGGAAGACCCTGAGGTCAAGAAAAGCTACAAAGATTCAAAAGGGCTATTGAACAAGCTGACCTAAAGAATGATTTGTCTAAACCAAAGGCTTGGCATGACAAAAATAATTGTAAATGTACACGTGACAGAACTGATGTTAATGTTATTGCTAATGATTGTAACTAACTTGTTGCTGATATCAGGAAGTGTAAAAATGTACAATGTCCCTGGTCTTTTGGAAAAGCCCTTGAACATGTTAAGAGTGGTACCTAATAGAAACCCTTATAATTATGCTGTTTGGTTCAACAAGAACACACTTTGCGTTAAAAAGCCTAATGATGTTGAGGCTTCACAGCTAATGCATAGACACGATTCTAAAACTTTCCACAGCAGAAAAACCCCTACACGCTTGAACTGCTGTGCAAAAGGGGAAACTGAGGTACAACTCCTCACAGCCTTCAGGGCTGAATGCCAAAGTAAGTGCTCTCTGAAGAACATTAATGGCTATGTTAAGTCAACACATAGACCAAACCCTGGAATCACTAAAGTGTTTCACAAAGTATGGACTATGTTTTTGGCTGGGGCCAAAGCATGCCTCAGTAATTTGGCCTTACAAAGAATTCAATATAAACACAGCTCATATCAATGTTGGAAGGTCCTTAAGGTGTATCCAGGAACTCTAATTTCGCCCTTCCACACCAGTCTCACGTTAGCGGTGTGACGCGTGGCTAGAAAGGGTTAAACATCCTGCAGAATAAATAACCCTCAAAAGATACATGGGGAGATAATGTTTGTGTTTTTGTGCATTTACATATGTAGGAGTAACAATGTAATCAACAGTCCCTGTCTATGCTGTATTGGGATAATTCAAAGGTCAAAAGAACAGCCTAGTATTTAAATGAATTGTAAACATGGGACATCTCTGTATTCATCTCTCTTTGAAATGTATAGCAAATAGTCTGTGAATGGTGGAGGAACAAGCAAATGGCCTTACGTTAATTCTATAGCTAAGTACAGGAGATGGACTTCCTTCAAAGTCAGGCTAATTACCTTTTGTTCCCTGAGGAACTCCAGCTTGTCAAAAAGACATGACATTGTATCAAAGATCCTTGGGTCCTGATCCTGTTCATCTCAGATCTGCTTCGTCTTCATCAGGGGAAGTTTGAGTCACAAGACTGAGGTCCCAGTTATGCTGGTATGCCTTGAATATGATATTTGGACATTGGACTATAAACTATGAACTATTTCTCTAAGAACTCTTTGCAACTACAAAGCTCACCCTCTCTGCTATGAATCTGCACCTCAATGAATTGAGCTCATGTCTGTACGTATATTGATCTTTTAACCATAGTCTCTCTCTTTTGTTTTTTAATAAATTTTAGTTTAGCTAATAAGAATTGGCTGTAGCACGTATTTGGGTAAGATCTGAAACATTCCTTAACCTGGGCGGTAATGTGTCTGATCCTTTGGGATTGGTAGAACCTTTTCTTTTATATGATGAAATAAGATTTACAGAAATTTTCATCATATTTGACGTGGGTACCTGGATGGAGGCCTGAGGCTGGATCTCTTTAAGGGAACTGTGTTGTTTGGACTTCTGAGTAATCAGTAAGGTAATAAAGAAGCCATTTTATGCTGGGTTGGTGAATCTAAGTATTGGAATATCCACCAGCTTTATGGGGATTGTCTGCCCCATTCTTTGCAGTTCACCCTAATTGAGTGACCATAGCTGGCTCCCCACTAGGAGCCCGGTCACACCCATCTTGAAACATCATCCACTATAACTTCAGCACTTCATAACACCATAAAACTAACGCACTTTTTTGGCGTTCTACCTTTTCACTAATTCCTAGCTTTTCCATATTATCAAGTTCAGTTTCTAAATGCATCTGCTTAGGATAAATGGAACTTTTCTCTGTGAATGAATAATTCTGGATTTGTCTATTTTAATGTATGATTTATCTTTAAGACATTCTAGGCTCTAGAAGACATCTGAGAATTCTCTAAGTATGCTGCCTGTGTTTTTTGTATGCAAGTATGTGGCATTTACAATGGGCACTTTTTAAAAAAGTGATTTCATGACTAAGAAAGCTTATAATTCTAATAGTGGTGGAAGATCAGCATTTACTACTGGAAATGTTAGTAAGTGATCTGGGGTTTTTGTTTGTTTGTTTGTTTTTAAATTATAAGAGTTACTTGCCCCTGTATTGGTATTTTATATCTTGCATATGAAAGAAGCGCTTTGCATTATGTTTTCCTTAGCTACAGTACTAAATATGTTCCTTGATACAATCCTACCTTATGCTTGGGTCCGGTTTAAAGGCTACAGCTCTGCCATTAATGTTAGTTGATTTCCTTCATTTCTAGTTTTCTCTTTTTGAACTGCTATAGCACGGACTATCTACTCACTCTGTATCTGCTCACTTACAGCCTGAATCAGCATTTCACTAATTTCAACAAGCAAAAAGGGAAAACCAAACCTTATTTGGTTTGATTTTCCAGTGTTCATTCCCTAAAGCTGGTCTCTCCAAGTCAACTGCTCCAGCCTCCCTTATATCCAAAGCTACCTCAGTGAGTCAGCAGATCCCATTTAACTATTTCGCAGCTGGGTCAACACCTGAGAGCAGGTTGGGGGTTCCAGACACACACTGCCAAGCCTGTAGTGCAGCCTCCATAACCAATTCCGTAGGACGCTTTTCTGCAACGCCTGCCAGGGAGCCAATAACAAGGCAGGAACGATCTTTATTTTACATTTTGTACAGCATTAAGAGCTTGTCAGAGCTTAACAATTAATAGATTCTAATCATGAATACAACGTTCTGAGGGCCTAAATTTCTCCAAGCAGGTCCCCCTCCCCAGACCTGATGAGAAAAATGTGAAGTCCTGGTGCATCATATTTGCTGCAGCCTCACCCTCTCTCATTTCACTCTATTTATTCAGATGTTACAGATGTTGGTCCTCCACCCCCGCTGCTCAGGGCCCTGGAACAATTACCTTCCCCCGCTCCCCTTTTTGAGCCCTGCCCACATACAACTTTGTGCAGACAGCTGTGTGCTTGTCTTGCATGCATAGTTCTGTATGTATCTGTGCAAAGCCCCATTTTGAGCACACATGGGGAGAAGTGCATGTGCAAAGTAGGCACATGGCTGCACACACAACGATGCTTGTGGGCCTGATGTATGAAAATAAGTCCCTGAAATATTTTGTATTCAAAATACAGGATGCCACAGCAATCTCGTATATTGGAGAACTGAACTCATCTGTAGTACAGAGGTTTAGATCTGGCTACAGAAGGGAAAGTAGTATACGCTACTTGTTTTGGTTTATTTTACGTACGGTTTTTCTTCTTAAAGATATCCTGCATCAATTGAGCAATGGAATACTGTGAGGACAGTGCCACCTAGTGGTACTACAAGACCACACAATGGAAAATAATCTATACTATACTTTCGGAGACAAATTACATTTTGGAAGTTCTCAGATGAAATCCATTTTTAAAAATATCCGCACAACACTTGCATTTATTTTTTCCTTCTTATCCAAAAAGAAGGGGAGAAACAATGGCCCATTGGTTGAGGAACTGGCCTGGGACAGGGGAAACCCAGGTTCAATTGCCTGGTCTGCCACAGACTTCGTGTGTGACCTTGGGCAAGTCATTTAGCCTCTCTGTGCCTCAATTTCCCATCTATAAGTGGGGATGATAATGCTTCCTTACCTCAGGGGTCCCAGAGAGGAGGTGGGCACTACTGAGATAAAAGTGCCATCCATTGAAACATCCTGAAATGAGTCCCCAAATGGAACATAACTAATATATACCAAACAAATGAATCTATACATACCCCCTCACATGCAAACTTCTTCGTCTGCCTAGACACAATCAGGATTAAATAAGGACTGGGAATGGCTGAGCCATTACAAACATTGAATCTATCTCCCCTTGTAAGTATTCTCACACTTGCTTCTTATCAAACTCTCTGTACTGAGCTATCTTGATTATCACTTCAAAAGTTTTTTTCTCTTACTTAATTGGCCTCTCAGAGTTGGTAAGACAACTCCCACCTGTTCATGCTCTCTGTATGTGTGTATATATTTCTCCTCAATATATGTTTCACTCTATATGCATCCGAAGAAGTGGGCTGTAGCCCACGAAAGCTTATGCTCTAATAAATTTGTTAGTCTCTAAGGTGCCACAAGTACTCCTGTTCTTTTTGTTTGATTAATGAATACTACTGGGGGAGGGATAAGAGGAGGTTACGGTATCAGGTTTAATACCTGTGCAAACCTCCTTTCCTGTGTATGGATGTAGAATTACACTATTATAGTATACTTATTCCACTAAATTTATTTATTGACTTTAGTATGGTTGAAATTGGAGCATTACAATCTACATCTGTAGGCCAAGAGTTAGGATTCAAGTGTGTTCTATTTTGGACCAATCTCCTAAAATTTTCTCTCATACAGTTTCCAGCAAGCAATAAGAATGCCTTGCTTGATTATATGCAATCTATAGGACACAGAATTGATATTCAAAACTCAGACCATCAAGTCTAGTGTCCTGGCTCTTTCACTAACCAATACCTAGGAAAAGCGGGACTGATTCTCCAGTCTTGCATCGACATTTATACCTGTTCAAAGAGACTGGAAAGTGGTACCATTCTAATTTTGTAGCATTTTACATCTTCTTTGCATGGGAATAAATGACTAAGCAAGGTGCAAGACAGTAGAGAATAAAGTCCCTTTTGCAAGTTTCCCTTGTGAGCTGTCGGTCTTAAGTATCTCTGAAAATCAAGCACAATAGTTGGGCACCCAAAATTTGAGGCACAATTAGTTAACACTTCAAAAACATGGCTGTATAGCAGTAAATTTATGTTGCATTCAACATCAGTGGGAAAAAATATTAAAAGTACTTTATAACTGCTTCTGATTCTGCCTTTTGGGCATTTTAACAAGCAGTTATATGATATTTGTACACAATAGTGGTAAATGCAAATAAGGTGCATACTTGCACACCTAAATTATTTGAAATTCTTGTCCTTAGGTTATTGTTAGTCTTAAAAGACAATAGCCCATTGAAATGAATGCTGTTCAGAGCTGTTCTTTTAGATTGACTAAGCACTATGTGGGGTCATCTTTGAAAAGTTTTCTTTAAAACTATAAGGGCTAAGAATGCACTTTAAAAAAAAAGGAATCTTATAATCTGAATCTGTTGTATAATCAGATAAACACATCATTCAGATCAGATGAGCCCATGGGCTGTAAATACATAAAGTAATTACCATATGCTCCTTCAGCGACTTTTCAACTGATGATCTGTGTCAGCTCACTACATTATGGAATCAAAACAACTGCAAAAACCAAGCCCACAAAGTTTTGAGTAAATGTTTGACTTTTCATCTGAAAAGAAAATTATCTATTTACCCTAAGTAAAAAGTAAAACTGAAAAATATTGTCTCTACTAATTAATACCTGATGCTTCAGAAGGAGGTGAAAAAAGCCTCCCATGTAGCTAGATGCAAACTCTGTTCTTATTTCCATGCGTACAAGCAGCCATTTACTGCAGGTCAATGGAACCTATGCAGTTTGGGGCACTAGGAATGCAGGGTCTGTTAAGTGTCTTTTAGAGAGAGCACATCTTCCGCACTGTGCAGAAGCCAACTCTGTGGGGATTCCGTCTCTGGCCATGCATGGGGTGAGTTTGAGATCGGAGTCAGAACAGTTCAGAGGATGGGCATGTTGAGGACTGGAGGATCCTTTTGGCCATTTCCTCCAATTCTTTCCTGCCCTCAATAAAATGATGGGGTAGTGCCCTGGGGTGTACACCGGGCATTAGGCGAGAGTAAGTTTCATGGAATGGCTCCACTGTTGGTTCACAGTCTTGTAGGAAGTATTCTTTCCGTCCCCCATAGATCTCCCTAGAGTTCACCCAAAATAATCAGTTAGGATACAGCAGACTAGATTTGCTCCTTAGCCCCGTGGACCATGCAATACAAGATAGAATAAAATGCTTTTGTGACCCTTTTAATACTTTTATACCTCAAAGTATGCAGTTTGATAATTCTGTATCATTTAATCTTAAATTATTCACTACAAATTTTATTAATGATTATAAACTTATAATATCTTTTCTGGCCCAGTGGTTAGAACTCTAGCTTAAGATTTAGGAAAACCAGGTTCAATTCCCTGCTCTGCCTGTTGCAGGGTATGCACACCCTGTCCCCTTTGGGGCAAGTCGGGGTTCTGATACTACCGGAATTACAGTCTACCCGACTATCCCTGGGCTGAGAGCAGCACGACCCGATGGCCAGAGTCACTATGGCTTCCCTGGGGATCAGGGCTGTGTGGCCTAATGGCCAGAGTCAATATGGATGCCCTTGGGGTCAGGGCGTTGCGGCCCAATGACCAGAATCAGTATGACTGCCCTGGGGATCAGGGCTGTGTGGCTTAATGGCCAGAGTCAATATAACTGCCCTTGGAGTTCAGGGCAGCACGGCCTAGTAGCCAGAGTCAATACAACTGCCCTTGGGGTTCAGGGCTGTGGGGCCTAATAGTCAGAGTCAGGGTCTGCCACACGGGGGGGAAAGGGGAGGCTGATGGCTGGGGTAGGGGGACCCAGGCTCTCCCTGCTCCACTGGGTCCCAGCCCAGGGGCCTGTCAGTGGCAAGTATGGTCACCACCCTGTCAGCAGGGATCCTACTGCAACACACTGACCTTCCTCAGGTGGGAGATATCACTCACACCGCCTCCCCGGGCCACTTCCTACTGTGTCTCCTGAAGCTGGGGTCCGTACCTTGTTGGGGCCTCCAAGCTCCTCAGTATAGATAGCTACCTGGGATTCTGACTCCAGCTGGTTGGCCTCAGGCAATAGGTCTCCGGTCTGGTCCTCAGGATCTCTGGTTCCAGCAGTCAAGATCTGAAGTGGCTCCTGGGCAGGAGCCTCCACCAAATGTCCTTCCGCCCTGGAGGTCAGCCTAGAATGAGCTGGACTGCTCCCTTTTATACAGAGGCAGCAGTATATGGAAATATGCTTAGAATGTGTTTTATGCTACATATGCCATGTAACATATCTCCGTAAAGGTTATGATCTACTGACTGTATTAATCTTATTTGTATGCATGTATCATTTTTGTATTCGAAGTTATGAATGTTACGAATGTTGGCTGTGTACTGGCTTGATTTCTAAATAACCTTAGTAGAGCATTTGGTCAGTTCCTGGAGAAAGGAATGTTGAAATTAAGAACCTAATCAAGAAACACTTAAAGGACAATGGATCTTGAAATGCTCCAATCTACTTGAGGATGTTCAAGGTAGCATGTAAACAATGGATGCTACCTGTAAAAACTGTGAGTCATGCAAGGACATGTGACTTGCCCAGGTGACTCCTAAATTCCATCTTGGAGCTAGACTTTGCATAGGAGTTAGGAGGGGGTCTCCACCCAAAAGAGAAAGTCTATTTAAACCCCTGGGAGACCCCTCCATTTTGTCTTCAGCTGGCTAAAGAGAGAGTCTCTCCACTCCCCAGGATACTTGGAAGAAACTGGAATAAAGGAAAGTGACTGCAAGGGGTGAGAGTGATTGCTGACCCAGGCTAAAAGGAGATTAGTCTGTAAAAAGGAGCATTCTGGAACTGGTGAGGATCTTATCTGTATTCAGTTTGATTAGACATAGATTTGCGCGTTTTATTTTATTTTGCTTGGTGACTTACTTTGTTCTGTCTGTTACTACTTGGAACCACTTAAATCCTACTTTCGGTATTTAATAAAATCACTTTTTACTTATTAATTAACTCGGAGTATGTATTAATACCTGGGGGAGCAAACAAGTGTGCATATCTCTCTATCAGTGTTATAGAGGGCAAACAATTTATGAGTTTTCCCTGTAAAATCTTTATACAAGGTAAAACGGATTTATTTGGGTTTAGACCCCATTCGGAGTTGGGCATCTACAGGAACACTTTTGTTAGCTGCTTTCAGGTAAACCTGCAGCTTTATTGCAGGTAATTCAGACCCTGAGTCTTTGTTAGAGAAAACGGGAGTGTCTGGCTCAGCAAGATAGGGTGCTGGGGTCCCGAGCTGGCAGGGAAAGCAGGGGCAGAAGTAGTCTTGGCACATCAGGTGGCAACTCCCAAGAGGGTTTCTGTGATCCAACCTGTCACAGTTGGGTTAACCCTTTCTTGCCTAGTGTGAGGTATGCACACCCCGTCACACTGCCCTAGACTTCCTGTGACACCTTGCATGGCACTTAGCCGATCTGTGCCTCAGTTCCCCATCTATAAAATGGAAATTCCCTACCTCTCAGGGGTGTTGAGGGACTAAATACATTAAAGATGATAAGGCCATGGCATACAAGGGAGATGGCAGCCATACGAGTCCCTGTAGCACTGAATTCCACATATTGGCTACGTGAAGAAATATTTTCCTTCATTACTTCTGTGATTTGGAGTGATCCCCCTTTTTAACATTCCAGAACAGCATCAAAAGAAAGCAGTTATCTTGTTCCACTATACCCTTCCAAATGTCAATACCCTACTTATGCCCTATCACAGAGGGTGCAGTTTTCAAGCTTGCTCTGCTGGCCAAGTATAACCCAACAGGCCACAGCCATGGTTACACCCTGTCCTCAAGAGTCTCAGCAATTACTCCACCGCCACCTTTTTAAATGAGAAAGCATCCCCTGTTGTAGGTTTATTTATTAATGGTCCAAATAACTCTGCCCACAGCCTTAAAACAAACCGTAGTGTCCCAACTTAAAGTCCTGGGTCAATCTCTTTTCTGTGCTTGGTTCTTCAGGCATTCTATTCCTGTTTCCTTGGCATGGGCTCCGAGTCACTTCATAAATGAAGCAGTCAACCAAAATGATCTCTTTCCAGCCAGGTGTAATCACAGTGTTTTCATATTCCCTACCTGCCCTCTCTGGGCCGACTTTCTTTCCAAGTGGTTTCAAGTAGCTTCCCAACTATTCTCTTTTTGACCCCTGTCCTGGTAATCACTACAGGAGCCAACTTCCCTCCTGCAGCTCTATTCAGTGCCTTCCCCCAGTCTCCTCTTCCAGCCTGTTTCTGGGATGGCTGTTTTATATCTTCCTTCCTTTTTTAGGGACCTGGGTGCAGCTCTTTTCTTATCTTTTAATTCAGGTGTTGCCCGGCCCCTCATTAAGCCCCGCCTACTCATCATGGGAACTGGACCTGCTGCACTTGAAGGGGCCAGCCGCCCTGTGACAAGCCCCCTTTAACATTTATTCTAAACTAAATAATGCTAGAGTTTATTCTCTCAGCCCAGTGTATAAATCCAGCAGACAATATTTAAACTGAAGCAGTTAAACAAAAGCAGTCCTTAAACAATGTGTGTGGTGGTGTGACTTTGAAAAGAAATAAACTGAAGTTTCTAAGAAAGCATTACGATCAAGAGGAAAAAATTACTTCAGTGTTCTTTAATTTGCCAATGCCCCATTAGCAACAAATTCTTGAATCATGATGCTTATAAGTGATTCATTTTCAAACTCTTTGGCTGCTGGCATCTACTTCAGCCTCTGTGTAGCTTTAAAATGCCAATTTTCTATATTGATTAGAAAATTAATAACTCAATATTTATTTGTATTTATTCCAGTAACTGCCCAACACATGAAGATGCCATTAATATGAAAGGTCTCTCTTCCACCTCCCTCCAGTATGTTCAAAGCTTTAAGATACTAGAAGAAAGTGCCAATGTAAGCAACAATTTGAAATGAGAACAGGAGCTCGTACATTCTTTATAAATATTTTACTATATGAAACAGACAAATCAGACAGAGTCTTTATCAAAAACAAATCAAGCTTTTTTAATGAAAAGAAATTATGAAAATGTTTTAATCAGTATTTCTAGAATGCCTCTTCCCTCTTATACTGTGAAATATTAGCTTGGAATTGACACCATGTAACAAAATTATTAGAATACACCAATCATCGGTCTAGACTGGTGGTGATGTGACAGCGCAAAATGCAGGCCCCAGGAGGAATTCAAATTTGGATCCAGAAATTGGCCCCTTGATCATAGGTCAACAGATGTTGGGAATGGAATGGAGGCAGCATGCTTAACCCAGTAGGTGAAGAGGTTTTGTGCCTCTGCTAAGCAATTACTTCTGGATGACACTCAGATATGCGTAGATTGGCTCTGGAAGGTTAGTCCAGTCCTTGTCAGACAAATGGAGGATCAGTGCAGATCTGGGGTCACTGGAGGTGATGTTGGGAAAGAAAATAAAGGGGCAAAATGGGAAGTCTTAGAAAAAACCTTCCCAAACAAAGAAAACAAAAACCAGCAACCCAACACACAAGACAGGAAAACCTTGCAAAAAGAATTCTAAAGACTGCCTGCAGATCTTATGGTACATAAAAATGCCTAAAGCAGCTCAAAGTTCTTCAAGAAAATTCATTGGGCCACTGTGCAAACTTAAAATTCTAACAAGATCAGATTTTTGATCTGTAAGTCCATTTTACATAGTATATCGATGGAAAGGATAAATGTTGCCAAATCCTCACAAACAGAACCAAAACACCCAAGTTAGAACAGTGAGTGTCTGTATCTACAAAGCTCAGAAGTATTATTCAGCAGACAATCAAAAGTAAGAATAACAGAATATAATTTTGCTTTTAGCCCATGTTAACCTGTTTTTGATAGTCGGATGGGTGAAGACCAAAAAATGAATCCCAATTTGAAAATTAGCCTCACAATACGTTTTCTTGAATTTAATAACTATGTAACATGTCAGAAGGTTTATGAACATCATTAAATAAACTACCTCTGCACAATCTCACATTTTAGTATCAATATTCTGATACTTTTATAGCTAACTATACACATTTTTATATAGTTACTTTGACTATAGAATACATAGGTTTGAGCTCTTTTGCAAAATGGTTTAGCTCAAATAGTTCCAAGGTACAGGGTTCTCTCAAATAAGGATATTTTTATAAATGTAAAATTGGTGCCATAATGATCAGAAGCCACATACAAGAGATATTTTCCACTAGCTGTCAAAGATCATGTAACTTTAAAGTATACACTTTTTAGACTGGCCACTAGATAGTCAATTAATCTAAAACCAATCAACCTTGTAGCAGTCACATATCCATCCTACAGAGGGCAGGCAGTACATTACAATGAGTTTTTCCAGTTCTTACTTTTAAAAAGAGACTATCAGGATAAAAATTATATGTGTTTGGTTTTGTTGCCATTTTTAAAAACATTTCTGTTACAAGGAATATTTTAGGTCACAGGAAATGGAAATATGTAAACTAATGTATTTCCATCATTTTTCTTGTTTATTTGCTATTTGCATGTTACTCAAATGGAACACTGAAACAATCTAATTTCACTTTCTGCTTTTCGTGTGGTAACATAACAACAACACTGTTTGGGGTTCACAACTCTGCAACATGGTGTTTAAATATGTTTTTTAAAGGTTTTTTTTTTTTTTTTTTTTACAAATGCTTTTAAATTTTACAGACACATTTACATAAGAACAGACGTACTAGGTCAGACCAATTGTTCATCTAGCTCAGTCTCCTGTCTTCCGACTGTGGCCAATACGAAATGCTTCAAAGGCAATGAACAGAATAGGGCAATTATTATTTCTATTCACTTTATGTTTTATAAAACAACATTTTTAAAAACAGATCCTAATTGTTGAGTCTAAACAAACCGGCAGCATCTTCCACATATTTTTACAATATCTTTATGTTTCAAACGATTGTATTAATTTTATTTTGATGCATGTCAGGTAAATGCTTTTTAAAACTAACTAAAGAGGGAGAATTAAAAAAAAAAAAAAGGCATTGAAGACAACAAACTGTCAATCACCATATCTATATACAGGTTTGGGAACAGTATATATCACCACACAGACACACAGGAATGATCGTCTTTCATGACTAAGCAATCTAACAAAAGCATAAGACAATATGCTATGTCTAAACTTGATATTGTTGTTTCGGTGCATCTATTGCTATCATCCAAAACTTACTCCAGGGAAAAGGTAACTCCCAGTGCAAAAAGGAAGTATTTAAGTTTATATTTCCATACAGTTCCATGTGAACTTGTGGAATTATCTTCTATGAACGGGATAACATCTCTTGCATATTTCTAGAAGTAGGTCAGCATCTAAGACTTAATCATTTTGAAGAATGCCCACAAGCCAATGGACAAGAGAACGATCATATTTCAATCAGATGCAAGTCAATTTCCAAGAAGAGTACGCTAAAATTTCCTAAACATTTGCATCTCACTTCCTGTCAGCAAATTTCACATTGATGGAGTCTCCAGGAGTCAAAAGTCCATGGGTTTTGGCCTTGACTGGTTTAGTTTTGGGAGAAATTTTGATCTCAAAATTTTGAAGCAGCTGAAAAGAGACATATGTTGATATTAGAAAGCTTATAAATCGACAAATACAAATTTATAATTCTAGAAACAGAAAAGCAGTAATACTCCTTAGAGTTCATCACTACCACTAACTTTGCTGTCAGTTCCAGTGAACCTGCTTAACAAGATTACTCTGTAGGGAAAATGAAACTTGGCTCCAGGATGGAGAACATTGTTGACAACTATGCTCCTCTGGCACAATGGAACTTTCTACAATAAGTGAAAAGCTTGTCTGTGCAAGAGACAGAGCTTTTTCGGAGGCTGGCCTAAAACTGTGGAAAGAACTCCCACAGGAATTAAGGACTATCCACCTTCTTCTCTGAGTGCAAGGCACATATATCTGACCTTGCCTCACAAACAAATATATAGCATGTGTATATAATTAAAAATATTCCAAAACAAAATACTCCACTGCACACACTTCTCCCCCTGGGCAGAGGATGGAACAATAGAACATGACAGATGTTGGTCACATTTCTTAATGCAAGTGCTCGGATAATAAAGCGATGAGCATGACACAAGAATCTAGATAGAACAGAATAACAATAACAGGCTGCCATTCAATCAAGGTGAATCTGCTGATATTAGACCATTGCATTGATGCCGATGATACATCCACTAAAGTAGCATGAGAAAAAGCACATGGGAGAGGCAGCAACATTTTTGAAGTGCTACAGAGCATTACACAAATGACTGGAGCACATCCGAGTAGATCAGTTGTGACTGTGAAGTCATGGTAAAAAAAAAAAAAAAAAAAAAAAAAAGATTTCAAACCCTTGTGTTTTAATTGCTCAATCTGATCCAAATCTTTTGGGGGATTCTCGGAGATGGATACATAAAGTAGGAATTGATGGGAAAGCCTTCTCTACCTCAGGAGACAATACAAAATTATCTATATAAAATAGCAAAAAGAATTCATGCAGAAGCCTGAAAAAGAAGATACAGGGATCAGAGAAAACACAGAGAAAGTGGATGTTTGGTTTGAATGTTGGTTAGTATGGTCTGCCTCAGTCTCAGGATTACAAACCTACTTCACTTTCTGGTAAATGCTCCGCTGTTCTCAATCAACAATGTTTTAATCAAAATGCTATAACTGAGTAAAGAACCATCCTGCCATATGCCAAGAGAGCCCTTCATTTAAAGGTTGCAATTGACTTATGAAAATCCTTCTATACTAAAGTAATTTATTTCCTTAGTAATCTTACATTGGATGTATTTTGCTTGTACTACAACTGGGATTTACAATGTTTATTTCTGCAATGTAGCTTTTTATTGACACGCTTAATTCTAAGCACATGTGTATTCTTAATGAAAAAGAATGCAGGATTGGGGCCTGGTCAGCATTCTTTAAACAAAGCTTTTCTTAAATAAAAAGATGTCCAGAGGCAGTTTGCATATTAAAGAGCTGATACTAATATATTTTTATCTCTTTATAACACTGTCACAGATTCCTCACCTGAATCAGTGCAAGGTGAATTTCCAGTTCTGCAATTCTTTTTCCTATACAACTGCGAATGCCATAACCAAATGGGATGGAACCAAAGTTATCCACTCTGTCCATATTGTCTTTCCTCAGCCAGCGCTCAGGTCGGAAATCATTTGCCATTGGGAAATTCTCTTCCTCATACGATGTAGCATAATGACAGAGTGCTAACTGGGTCTGAGAAAACAAATGACATTTTATTTGTAATTAATTCTGATACATGTAGCAGTAATAATGATAATTGAGTTATAGTTTCTGTAACATGAAATATGATGGGTAAAAAGATGATGTAAAGAGCAGGTATCTCAAAATTAGATCTCCTTCTCATTGGCTCAAATTAGATCATCTTCAAAAACTTTTAGGTTCAGTAAAAGATTCCTCATGAGTTTGTATAAACAGAAAATACACCCTTTTATATACTGTTTTTCTCCTATATGTATTGCCTAACACAATCAAAAGAAAAGAGGAAGAAATGGTTACTCACCTTGTGCAGTAAATGAGGTTCTTTGAGAGGTGCGTCCCTATGGGTGCTCCACTGTAGGTGTGGCAGCACCCCCTGCACCTGGGATCGGAGATCTTCACCAGCAGTGCCCGTCAGACTGCACGTGCGCACCTCCCCTCTCTCGCACTGTGTGCGGGACGTATATATAGTGCTGTGCGGTCTGACCACCCCCAGTTCATTCTCTGCCGCAGAGCTTCTATTTTCGTCTCTGAAGCAGAGGGGAGGAGGGCGGGTAGTGGAGCACCCATAGGGACACACATCTCGAAGAATCTCAGTTACTGCACAGGGTGAGTAACCTTTTCTTCTTTGAGTGATGTCCCTATGGGTGCTCCACTGTAGGTGACTATAAAGCAGTGACCCTAGTTGGAAGGCTGGGGCGTCGGAGCAACATGTACTGTCGAGGATAGGACAGCATGTCCAAGGAGAGTATCCGCTGCAGCATCATGCATAATAGCGTAGTGCCAGGCAAAAGTGTCTGTTGATGCCCATCTGGCAACCTTACAAATGTCATTAATGGGGACATTATTAAGAAAGGCAAACGAGGTAGATAATGATTGTGTGGAATGTGTTCTGATTGAGGTAGGAGGTTGTCCATCATGGAGTTCATAAGATAAATGCATACACTGTGAGATCCATTTAGAGAGGCATTGTTTTGATATACACCTTAACCCTGATATAACGCGACCCGATATAACACAAATTCGGATATAACGCGGTAAAGCAGTGCTCCGGGGGGTGGGGAGGGGATGGGGAAAAGGGGCTGCGCACTCCGGTGGATCAAAGCGAGTTCGATATAACGCGGTTTCACCTATAACGCGGTAAGATTTTTTGACTCCCGAGGACAGCGTTATATGGAGGTAAAGGTGTATCAGTGCCTCTGGATCTTTTGGTGGTGGAGAGGAATAATCATGGTGATTTCCAGAAGGGTTTAGTCCTGTCCAAGTAGAAGGCTCATGCGTGCCTCACGTCTAGGCTTGTAGAGCTGCCTCCTGTTGATTACTGTGAGGCTTTGGGAAGAAGCAAGGGAGGTGTATTGTTAGATTGAAATGATAAGATGTTGGGACCTTAGGTAAGAATCTTGGGTGTGGGCGTAGTTTAATTTTGTCTTTACACAACACTGTATATGGTGGATATACCATGAGGGCTGTGAATTCGCCTACCTGCTTAGCAGAAATGATGGTGAAAAGAAAGGTCATTTTCATTGATAGGTGTATGTAAGAACGGGTTGCCATTGGTTCAAACAGGCACCTAGTCGGAGAACGTAGGACTAGGCAAGGGCCCAGGCCACGGTCAAGTCTTGTATATGGCGATAGAGATTTTGAATACCCCTCAACAAGCGCTTCATGAGCAGCTGTGTGAAGGCAGAGTGGCCATCAATGGGGGAGTGAAAAGTAGTGATTGCCGCCAAGTGTAGCCTAATAGAGCTATTGACCAATCCTGGCTGTTTAAGGTGTAGCATGTAGTCAAGACTAAGTGGCAATGGAGAGTGTGCTGCGTCCACCTGATGTGAGGTGCATCAGCAGTGAAATCTAGTCCATTTTTGAATGTGTCTGGTTGTGTCACGCCTGCTATTCAAAAGTATTTGTTTGATTTTGTCTGAGCAGGTTATTTCTGGACCCCAGAACCACAGAGGAGCCAGGCTTTGAGGTGGAGCATCTGTGGATTGGGATGGAGAATGCATCCTGTGTCCTGTGAGAGGAGCCACAGTTTTAGGTAGAGAGAGATCCGTCAGCATACCATCATGCATAGAAGGTAAATATACCAGACCTGTTGTGGCCATGTTGGAGTTATTAGTATGACATGAGCTTGGTACTCCTGTATTTTGCAAAGTACTTGGAATAGGAGAAAAGGAGGGAAGGCATAAAGGAGTGGTGTGTCCCAGGTTACAAGGAATGTGTGTCCCAGCAATCCGCGCCCCAGTCCTGCTCTGGAACAGAATTGAGGGCAGCGGGCATTGTGTTGAGTGCCCAAGAGATCTATCCTGGGATGGCCCCATTGGCTGAATATGGGGTGAAGTGCTCACATATCCAGCTCCCCTCCCACTCCTGATCGTGCAAGAACATCCTGCTCAATGTGTCTGCGGTTGTGTTCTGGTGTTCTGGGAGGTATGCGGCTGAAATGGAGATGTTATTCTGGATATACCAGTTCCACAATTTGATTGCTTCCGAGCATAAAGAGTGGGACCTCACTCCACCCTGCCTGTTGATGTAATACATGCAGGTGAGATTGTCCATCATCACTCTTATGGTATGATATTTGAGAAGAGGTAGGAAATGTCAGCAGGCATTGAAAACTGCTCGTAGCTCTAGGAGAATGATGTCTAAAGTAGATTTGGTGGACAACCATCTGCCCTGCACTGTGTATTCGTGTAGATGCACTCTCCAACTGATTAGGGAGGCATTGGTGTTTAGTATCATAGTCAGTGATGGTTGTAGGAAAGGAACTCCAACAAAGACATTGCTGGGCTGTGTCCACCACAGCGGTGAGTCCTTGACTCGCCTCAACATGGATAAAAGTTTGTGAATAATGTGTTTGTGGGGGAGGTATACGATACAGAGCCATGCTTGAAGACATTGCATGTGCAGTCTTGCGTGCCTGACCACAAACATGGTCACTGCCATGTGGCCTAGAAATTGGAGGCACATTCATGCAGAGATCTGGGGGCAGATCCGTGCGGCGGATACCAGATCTGTTATAGCCGAGAATCTGTGAGGTGGTAGGAAGGTTCTGGCATGTATGGCATCCAACTGTGTACTGATGAATTCCAACTGTTGTACTAGCATTAGAATGGACTTTTCTAGGTTAACGACGAGGCCTAGCTTTGTGAACAGGTCCATTGTTATATGGACAGCTTAGAGTGTTGATTTCAGAAAGGGCCTTGAGGAGACAGTCGTCCAAGTATGGAAAAATGATGAGTTCTTGTTTTCTTAGGAAGGCCACGACTACTACGAGGACCTTGCCATAGAACCTTCGCAGGTTCGAGAAGCGCTTCATTAATCAGTAGTCTGCTCTCTGAGGAAGAGGATGTGTGGAGAATGTCCAGCAGTTTATACTGCTGGTCTTTGACTTCCTCCAATGGTATCTGGAGGGAATACACCATCCTATGGAATAGATCTTGAAAGTGCCTGAAGTCGTCAGCAGATGTAGGGGGTAGAGGCATAATCGCCTTGTCAGGTGAGAAGGATGAAAAATTTAAAGTTGGGGGAGCCTCCTCTTCCTGCTCTTCCTCCTGTTCTTCCTTCTCATTTGGTACTGGTGGTGTTTCAACTTCCTGAGGGCGAGAGACTGATGGAGAAGGGAGAGGTGTAGGTCTCCGACTTTGCTCTCTGGGAGGTTCCTGAATTGTGCCCTGTAGCCCAAGGGTCCCAATATGGCCAGTTTGGTGGGAGTGGTACATATGGCTGCATCCACAGTGGTCCCTGCCAGGATTGGGGGCCAGAGTGAGGATAAGCCAGTGCAAATTGTCAAGTCGTCAAGGGAACAATAGAGTCCTCCTCCTCTTCCCGGGGGAAGGGAGGTGCTGTCCTCAGCGAAGAGAGGAAGGAATGTTGTGAATCCGGAGAGGAAGGCAAAAGTGGGGGGAGATCCTATCAAAGAAGTGGAGACTCCGGAGTGTCAGATATCAGCAGGTCTTTAGAGTATCTGAAGTCTTGTGGAGGGGAAAGGAGCATCATTGGTGCCTTTGTAATACACGTTGCTGATGAGAGGGTGAATGTCCCTGAAATTTCAGAAGATGGCTCCAGAGACTTAGCCGATGACTTGGCCAGTGCCGAAGACTTGCCTAGTGCCAAAGTTTTCAGTGTCAATGATTTGATTGGTGTTGGTTACTTGGCCGGTGCCAACGATTTTAATGGTGCCGAGGACTTACTCGGTGCCAACAGTTTCATCGGGCTGCCTCACTCCTCAGAGCTGGGAAATGGCATCGAGGTCTGAAGGTCTGGCCGGAAAGGGTATTTAAACTGTTTCTTTGAGCCTGTACCAGAGGTACTCAGACAAGCCCTGGAGCTACGTCTCTTGTCAAATGAGGTTGAGGCCACCAACCTAGCCAGGGACAGTGTTCTGGCAGGATGTGCCTCAGAGTGTGAGGAGGAGGAAGCCCGTTGCTTGTCATCTGCACGATCACAGGATGACTTTCTCTTCACAGGGCATGGAGAATGGGGGTCAGCAGATGACCTGGCAGAGTGTGAGGACCTCTCTGGGGAAGAGTCCGGGCCCGGGCCCGATGCTGGATGTAGCGATCTCTCCATGAGGAGAAGTTTCAATCTAATGTCCCTGTCCTTTCTGGCTCTGGGTTTCAGGCGAGGCAGTGTCTCCAGACAGCAGATATGCTGCAGGTGGCTGTCCATTATTGAGAAGGCAGCCCCACATGAAACGCACTCTTAAACTTTTCAGAGTAGTAGCCGTGTTAGTCTGTATCCGCAAAAAGAACAGGAGTACTTGTGGCAGCTTAGAGACTAACAAATTTATTTGGGAGAGACGGGCATAAGGGTGAAGGGAAAAGGCTTCCTGGTCGGGAAAGGTGGGGGAAGTGAGAAAAACAGAAACCTAAACTATGAGAAGAACTGTAAAGATAAAGTTAAAACAAAAACATATATATTTTCTTTAGCTAGAAGGAGAAAGAAGAGGAGGAAAATACTAACTACACTATTAGGCAAGGCAATCTCTATGAGGGAATAGGAGAAGTGCGCTCTGCTAGTTGAGTCTGTCCCAGACCAAAGGTGGTAGTGAAGGAAGTGGGGGCAGTCAGACTGCACAGTGCTACATATACGTCCTGTGCACAGCGCAAAAGAGGGGAGTTGCACATGTGCAGTCCGATGGGCACTGCTGGTGAAGATCTCCATTCCCAGCCATAGGGGGTGCTGCTGCACCTACATTGGAACACCCACAGGGACATCACTTGAAGAACTGCATTTATAAAAAAAGAAATTGGAGACTAGATTTTGTTCTCAACTACTTTGGTGTAAATCCTGCATATCTTCACTGACTTCAACAGATTAACTCTTAATTCACACCAGTGTAACAGTGGAATTTGGCCTCAGGAGGTGACACAACAGGAGATAGCATGGCAAAGAACATACATCACAACTTATAATATAAAAAGACCAATGAACAGAAGCCACATGTGTACATCTAAGAGCAGAATTTAGCCATAAGGGATGACACAACAGGCAGTTGCATCACTCCTTCAGAAACATTCTGATCTATTTTGCGAACATATATCAGAATTAAACCAGTGGTTTCAAACACACAACTCATGAGCCAAACCCACTCCCGGTGCAATGTATTTTTGTGGCCCACATGCCACACTCAGATTCTGCAAAATCTAAGCTTTCATTTTTTTTTTAATTAAATTTTTAACCTCATGACTTTGAAAATAACTTGAACCAGGTGTAAATCAGTGCAATTCTGAAGTCTGCAGACATTGTGAAACAATAACTTCGAGGGATGTAGATTCCCCAGCTCCCTCGTTAACCTCATGGGTTGTCTATTAAAGTCTATTTATGACATTGTAAAGGTCAGCATTAATTATTTAACAGATGATTATTTTAGAGCAGATGGGATGGGGAAGGCACAGGTACAGAACTGGGAATTGTGTCAGGAAGAGAAATGCAAGATGGAGACAGGAGGAGACAGACACAAAGGCTCATATCCACAAAGGGGGATGGACCATCGGTCTCCCACCTGCCAGGCCGGTGCTCAGCACACCAGGCTATAAAATTATTCTCACTCTCTCTTTGGCACGCTGACAAACTATTGATTTAAAGCGCAACAGCTTGAACAAGAGGGATTGAGGGAGCCCCACATCAAAATAACCCATCACTCAGTGGTTAGAGCACTGTCTGAGAGCGGGGGAGAACCCTTCCCACCTCCTTTCTCCCTATCAGGTAAAGGGGGGAATTGAAACTGTATCTCCCACATCCCAAGTGAGTGCTCTAACCACTGGGTTATAAGGTTGGCACCACTCTTTCCTCCTCTTCCTCCAGATGTTTGTGTGGAGTGAGACAGATGCCTAATTCATTCTCACAATAAATGACGAGGCCTGACTGCAGCAGAGCGGTTCCTGTTTGTGGATCACTAGTAAAGATAGGTGCCTCCCTGCAGCCCAGATTTAGGTGCCTATCTCCATGAAATGGACGAACTTAGGACATACCACTCTTGTCAGAATTTCCCATTGGCTAGCTTAGGCAGCTTCATTGTATAGGGAGCCTAGGTGCCTAACTCAGATGTGGATCTCATTGTTCCAGTGATTTTCCAGGTAACTCCTAAGTTCCTTTGTGGATTCAGGCCAAGACAGTGGAAAAGGAGAGAAATAGAAATGAGAATGTAGAAGAAAGGAAAACAGAGATCGGAAATAGTGGCAGTACTAAAGGTGATCATGTTATCAAGAGAGATGCTGAATGCAATAATAGATAAATAATAAAGAATGTTAAGAACGCAAGGGTCTGATTCTTTACACTAAGGCCCTTTTACTTTGCTCTGACAACATAAAAGGATTTTAAAGTGGGAGCAAATTACATTTACATCCATTTAAAAGGCCACTTAACTCTTCCACAGCAGTGTCAGGGAGCCTTAACGTAAATGAGAATCAGGCCTTCTAAGTTTAGTTACTTTGTAAAGGCATATTCTACCCTTCATCTTGCGTAAGTCTCCAAATGGTATCAGTGAGAGTTCCACTGTGAACTGAGGTTAGTTTGTAGTCCTAATTTTATACCTTGGCTAGGATCATAATTAAAACAGAAATTCATCTCTCCTGACAGAATGAGATTGATACCCCAAATTACACTAATTTACAAAAATAATAAAATGTTCTCTAGTTTTGAAACCTAATCATAACATCCTAATACAAATTTATCAGCAGCCCTCTTTGTTTCTAGGGTACTGAAGAGTAAAGCCAAAACGGAAAGGTTCATCAGAGGGTGAGAACCAGTCCTTCTAATAAGGAAAACACTCACATTTACATCAGGATTCAGGTAAAAAACATCGTCAATGATTAAATTATCTTTTTCCACATAAATGAACACTATTATAAGTTCCTCTTTCCTGCACTCCCATCTTTGATGATATCCTGCAAAGTCACACCAGTGTAATTCTGTCTTAATGGACGACTTTCTATACATAAAGACATACATCTGTCAGGATTGGTCTAGGTATATTTATCCTGCCCCAGCATGATAGGGATATCCCTATAGGAGATAGGGTTAGAGATAGAAGATGACCTCTTGAAGTCCTCTCCAGCCCAACATTTCTATGATTCTATGAAGAAAATCTGTTCCTCTCCCTCCATAAGACCATCACACAACTCACCCCTTTAGGTATCAAGTATCCTCCAACAACCAAGTCTTCTTGTGTCACTCTACCATTTCCTGGCAATACTGGGAATAACCTACAGACAAATGTTAAGGAGGGATTCAGCATCTCTAATTTATAAAATTTACAAAGGTTTACAAAGGATCCAGTTTAGCTACCACATTAACATACACTCAGAGCGAAAAGAATTGTAGCAAGTATGGATTCTGTTGGGGACCAAAAGAGTGTGGGGCACCATGGTCTATTAGTCTCTATAAGACTAGTTGCTAGTATCTCTGTAGTTCTAATTTTGGCTCTGCCAGAGAAATAATGAGACACAAGATGGGTGAGGTAATATCTTTTATTGGACTAAAGTATCTTTTCCGGATGTGAAGAAGAGTTCTGCGTAAGCTCTAAAGCTTTTCTTTTTCACCAACGGAAGCTGGTCCAATAAAAGGTATCACCTCACCCATCTTGTCTCGCTAATATTCTGGGACTAACACAGTTACAACAACATTGCAAACAAAAGTGAAATAATGGGTATCCTTAACATGATAAATTAATCTCGCTGCCTGAGTTTCTCCATCTGTGAAATAGGGATAATGATACTTCTGTCATTTTACTTCCATGAGCACAGGGACTGCTCCTGGCTAGCAGAGCTAGCCACCCCTAAAAGGGAGAAGTAGGTTATGCGTCCATGGCCTCAAGAATTGTTGCAGTGGGCACACTCTCCCAGTACTCTCCGAGGTACAACTTCTCCAGAACTCCTGCTGAGGTAGTGTGGTTTCACAGTCCCTCACAGTGACCAGTGCTCTAATGGCACAGTCAAGCTCTTAATGATCTATCTTACAGGAACACTGTGAGCATTAATTAGTTAATATTTATACAGCACTTAGAAAACATAAATCATTATATAGGTGCTATGTATGATATTAAATTGCTCAGAATGCACTTGGTATACTGGTGATACAATGAATAAAAATAATAGCAGCCACCACCACCAACTGAATACATATTTTAGCTTGGACACAAGAATCACTATAACCAGAAAGAAACTGGCAGATAACTGCAAGTTGATAATTAAAAGTTTCACTTACCTCAGGGTTTCTTTGAGCAGGCCTCTAATCATTGGCAATTTGGGAACATCATCTGAAGTGGGAACTTGATCTTTTCCCAGATTATTGACTATCTCTTCATACACAGATTGCTGAACTTCAGGATACTTTGCCAACAAGTATGTTGCCCAGGACAAAGTGAAAGAAGTCTAAGAAAGAAACCGCCAACATTATCAGGAAAAAGAAAAAAATAATGAAAGTAGCTACAAATGTTTAATTCAATGCCAGGAAAAACAAGCAGTTTTCAACTAAGGATTCACTATGTACACACACCGTTATAAAACAAAAGGACTATGAGTAACAGGGCATGAATCAGTCTACATCATCCTCTATCTCAGCCCTTTTCCACCTGGAAAAACACCAGAACTATCCCTCCTCCATATTTCTACCAGTGAAAGATCAAAAAGCGACAGGAAAAGTAAACTACAAAATGATATATGTAACACAAAAGCTATAAACATGAATGGATGAAATTAATAGCTAGTTCTCAGTTACTGCTGTGCTTTTCCTCCCAACAAAAATATTCTGCAGGAGACAGAATGATAGAATGCTACGCAGAGCATTTCCACCCGCTGTAAGCATATTGCATTCTCCTCACAGAATCCTACTAATGAGAACATTGCCATTATCATTTCTAGGATTATATCTCATCATTTAGTAAGTGATGCTGTAACACAATATGCATTTTCCAGCAGTTGAAAACTACTGTAGCACTAATATGACATAATTCTACCTCCTATGGAAAGTTTTCCTCTCAACGCTTAAGGGGAGTGTGTGTATAAATCAGAGTTTAAAACAAACCAGCATAATTCACCTTTTTACTCTCTTCATGAGAGCGGTTTCCTTTAAAATGGCATATTCAAAGAAAACAAATCAAACATGAATGATACTAATGATCATGAAAGACTGTACAGAATGAGGCATTTAAAGAGACACTGGCAGATTAAAAATCATAAATCCCGAGTGTGGCTTGCCCTGCATAACCACACAAAGGCAGGAATAGGACACAAGAACAGGAGCCATTGCCCCATCCTTCTCCACACCAGCTAAATGACTGAAGTTGGTGCAGGTGCATGTGTGTGTGGGAGACCACCCGTTACCACATCCAAAAAGAAGATACAGAAGCCTCTTCTGAACCTCCTTCGCTCAGAACTCCTCTTCACAGACAGAATACCTCCCAGACTGATTGATTCAGTGTCCCTTGGCAAGCAAGGCAGTTTCCTTTTTTATAATACCTTAGATTACTAAAAGAGAAAGAAGATTTAATCTCTAATTTATTTTTTTTACCATTCATGTGGTTTGAGTTTGCATTTTTCTCTGCTTGTATAATGAAAACAGATTATTCAGTTTCATTTTTGTATAGTTAGTTACCAATCAGTTTTACTTTCAGGTTCTCATGCACTAGCACAATGTTGGAATTTTTGGGTTGCCAACAATATATTGGTAAAAACAAATGGATGGAAATATTTCTGTTGGTATAACTTTACCAAATTGGAATCAGAGAGCAAATTTGACATGACAGTGACCTTTTCAGTTTGTGTTTATTTGCAAAAATAGGACACAATGCTGAAAATTTTTAATTTTTTTTTTTTAATAATGGAGATATCCCATCTCCTAGAACTGGAAGGGACCTTGAAAGGTCATTGAGTCCAGCCCCCTGCCTTCACTAGCAGGACCAAGTACTGATTTTGCCCCAGATCCCTAAGTGGCCCCCTTAAGGATTGAACTCACAATCCTGGGTTTAGCAGGCCAATGCTCAAACCACTGAGCTATCCCTCCCCCCTAAAATCCTGTCCCCAAATGTGTCTACTCTGCAATGTAAGCCCAGGGTTAGTAGAACTTGAGTTAGCAGACCACAGGTTTGTTTACCTAGGGCTTGAGCATCTACACTCATTTGTAACCCCAAGTTAGGAATTGTTGAAACCTGGATCCCAACCTGGGGCTCCAGTGTCTACACTGCATTATGTAAGCCCAAAACCAACCACCCATATCCCTGACTTCCTTGAGCCCTCCCAAAATGTGTACATTCTAGCCCTTTTTTTCATAGTTCAGTGTGGGAACACTTGACTGGCCACCAAAAGACTGTCCAGTGGACAAAGAAAGTTGGCTGGTCGGATTGTGTAATACTTTTTGCGGATTCCCTGCGCTTAAGTTCAGGGGGGCTGCAGCCACACTGCAAAGCAACAGGGCTTGAACCATCGGACCCAGCTTGACTCAGGTTCAGACCCTCCGCCCCAGGGGTGCCCCTGGGTCATAGCCCTGGGTTAGTGCGATTTGTGTGTAGATGGAAGGGAGATTAGGCTTCAGCCAGAATTCAAACCTGGGCTTACATTTCAGGGTAGAAATACCCCAAGAATCCTCCTTTTAGCCTTTCATCCCATCCCCGGGGCGGGGAGGGATAGCTCAGTGGTTTGAGCATTAGCCTGCTAAACCCAGGGTTGTGAGTTCAATCCTTGAGGAGGCCACTTAGGGATCTGGGGCAAAATCAGTACTTGGTCCTGCTAGTGAAGGCAGGGGGCTGGACTTGATGACCTTTCAAGGTCCCTTCCAGTCCTAGGAGATAGGATATCTCCATTATTATTTATATAACATCCTTCACTACAGCTCAGTTCTGGGCTGCTCCTCTCTGAAGAGGCTGACAGCTGTGCCAAACTACACACAGGAGTTATTGTAATATAAACAGTGTCTCCTCTCAGGTTCCCAGCTCCTTCACATCCTCTTCAAAACTGGCTCTGTGCTACAACAGCCAAAATGCTTGGAAGCCAAATAACAGCTTTACAAATTTATTCTAAATCTTTAATAATCCTTGTGAGTTCTTTCAGTTTCCATCATGTAACAAAACCTGAAATGACAGCAGTGGAGAAACAGGGCTCCCTCCATTTCTGTCATGTACCAGAAGGGGAAAGCCAGAAGCACAGGTTTCTCATAAAGTAATCATTGTCAGTTGAGAAAGCTGTATAAATGCAAACACAGAGTCTGTTGTCGTGAACTAGTACACTGCCCTTTCGGTTTAATGAAAACTCTCTCAGCCTAAAAGTGGAAAATTAGGGCTTTGAAGGGCTGGAAAACTAATGAGATGAATAAATTGTGTTTTATTTAAATAAACAACAATAAAAAGCTCACCAAGCTCATAAGCCTCTGGAAAACTTAATCAGTGAAGTAATTCTCAATACAGAAATTACATATGCTTTTTGTTCGGAGGCTAATAACGTTTCTTTTTTCCCAACCATCCTGAATCCCTCCAGACCGCTCTCACACCAGAAAAAGCTGAATCCAATTAGCAATAAATGAGCTGGATTTTTATTTCAAGCTTACTGGCAAACAAGCGTGTATGGGGTTGTATATCTTCATCAAACCCTTCTAGGCTTGATCCCAAAAGCTTGCTTTATTACAGTCTCCAGCACATGGCTCATTTATATCTCTGTGGATGAACCCAATCCTAGAATGCAATTCTCAGCTGTGCTGAGCCCACGCTGTGGGGCAGGGAAGGCATCGTTGGCTCTAAAACCACCTTTATGCCACCCCAGTCTCTAATCCACAGGGATGTTCTAACATGGACTGTCAAGAATGGTTTCTTAGGCATTATGTGCATCATACTCTAGCCTCGCCTCCCCCCCGCCCCGGCTCCATCCTGCCTTAGAATGCCCCCACCACACCCCATCATGTCCCCTTTACCAGGAGGGATGGCAGAAAGATGGCACAGAGGTCAAGCTTCCTCCATGCTAGTGACTTCACATCATCCCCTTACAGTTGGTCTATGGTCCCCTTGTTATCAGGCTAGTGGCGCAAAGGGACTTTAACAGATGCCACGTATCTTATCTATAATGTCTCTCAATGATTAATTGTACATATACCAAAATCCATTAGCAAGTTCTAAATATACCTATTTTTTTAAATAGAGAACCTCAATAGAGTTGCCTATTTCTGTTTTTCTGAAGGGCCATTACATATTTATTCCATCGCCAAACTAGAAAAGGGAATTTAAGAAAAACTAACAAATACATATATTTCTATTAGACTGTGAAGTAGCGTCCCACAGGAAATGGTGGAAGCCCCATCACTTACAAAGTTCAAAATCAAATTGCACTGTAGAGAGTACATTTTGGCTTCAGTGGATGGACTATATGAACTAGTATGTATTTTCCATTACTACTATGATTCATACATACAATTTATGATGCACAAAAACGCTTACATATCACTGGCACTAGGTTGCAAATGGAGTGGATTTATACAGCAATAAAATTGTCCAAACAGAAAATGATATAATAATAAGCTTACTGTGTCCACTCCTGCCAGAAGCATTTCAGTCATATTGGCATAGATCTCTTCCACCGTAAGCTCTTTACTCAATAGGAGATAGGTGAGTAGCCCACCTTTTACTTCTTCTCCTTGGTCCAATTGGGACTGAATATCCTTTATCTTGTTGTCAACGTGGATTTGACCTTTTAAATTACAAAAAAAAAAATTAAAAAATTCCCCTAATCATTGTTCAGCCCTTCTTTTCTTCCATCCCTTCTTTCCGATTTATACTTCGATGATTACAAACATGGCACCTCAGGTGTAGAGATGGGTGATGCTAAAGAAGAGGTCATACCGCAATGCTTAAACCACCCCACAGATTGGTCAGATGCTGACCTCGTAGAAAAAAGAACCATAATTGGCATATTCTTGTACGAAGACCGCACATACATACATACATACATACATACATACATACACACACACACACACACACACACACAAAAACAGGTGATCTTGGTAAAGCACAGAATCTCCACCTATATTTTAATTCCTTTTTCACAGCAGGCACTACTGCAAAAAAGAAACAATGTGAAAAAGAAAGCTGAAAACAAAGAGATTGGATTCTGTTGTTGTTCAGTTGCTGTTAATATTAATCAGAGGTCTGCAGGGGAAGGGGCTGTTTGTTTTTGGAGGTGCTTGTTCCACAAGGGGAAATGATAGAAACCCCATCAAATGAATTCTTTAAAGCAATCAAAAATGTATTATAGGGAATAATTTTATATGCGTAGGGTATGGACTTGATTTCCTGATAGATCTTGCTTATCTTTAATTTTAGTCCTGAGGAAATTCTGCAGGAAACACCCCTTCACAGAATGCCTATGCTTCGCATGGGTGGGGGGATGACCATGGGTGCAGTTGGGGGGAAGTTCCCCCCACCCAAACAGAGGCGAGGCATGGAGGAAGCACACAGGGTTACCTGCCACTGCCCCCTGCCCCTCATTTCTGCAACCGCAGAGCTGCCCAGCTGAAGGAGGCTGCGTATGGGTTCCACTGACTCTGCAGCTGAATGCCGCCTCTTGGATCCTAATGCCAGTCATGCTCCCCTTCTGTGTGCTGGGAGCCTTCCTGTTTTCTGTGCAACAGTGAGTGACCATGGTGCGACTGGGTGAAGGGGGGCTGAGGGGAAGAGGCAGTGGGAAAGGAAGAGGGGGTGGAATAGGGTGGCGGAATGGAATGTGGGAGTGAGGAGAGGGGGATGGGGCAATCGGGGAGGGGGGTGAGATGGGGAAGAAAGGGGATGAGGAATCGCAGGGGGAAGCAGGAACCCGGCGTGTGGCGTCCCCTTGGCTGCATCTGGGACTTCCCTGTTAAGCAGGCCCATGGAACCCTCACCCTGACAAGCCCTAACCCCCTACACCTAGACTCCTCTGCTGAGCCCCTCACACCCAGACTCCCACCCCACTGAGCCCCAACCAGCTGCACCTGGATCCCCACCCTCCCACCAACTGGACCCTCCCACTGAGCCCCCCACACTCAGACCCCCTCTGCCAAGCCCCATCTCCCCATACCTGGACCACCCCCCTGCCCGCCTCCACAGAGCCCCCTACAGTCAGAATTTTAAAATCATATTAAAATAATTTTTGGGGGGTCCATAATTTTTAATTTTTTGGCGCATAATTCGCTCAGGAGTAATTACTATAGGTCAATACAGCTCCAGCCATATGACAGATTTAGATAGTTAATAATCTGAAAGAACCTCAAATCTTCTCTCAAAAAGTATACATTTGGGGGAATTTAGAAAAAGAAGATTCTGCTACAATATGAATGAAATAATATGCAGACGCATGCAGTTTCTAGCACTATTTCTGCAGGGTAAAAATATTAGAGGGTTTTTGATACCCCCAAATTTTAAATGAGAAATATGAAAACAGAACTCCACTTCCTCAGAGTGATTATAGGCCACTGAAATGCTTGTAAATAGAATGTTTCAAACCACATGCCATACTTTCCCTTACTTTTCTTCCCTCATCTTTTTTAAGTAGTAGGTATGTTTTAAGAAATACTGAGTGCATTTCATGCAGAGTTCATGAGCTGATTCCTCATTTTGTTCACAATCAGTTGAAGAGATGATGGTTTTGTCACAGAGCTTCTGTTCCAAAACTCCACTAAACTCAATGGGAAAAAAACTTCCGTTAAATTGAATAGGTTTTGAAAAAGTGCTTAACAGATGATTCTGACTTCAAGTGAGGAACAAGCAACAGAACAGATGAAAATAAATAATGAACCGGTAATGAAAAATAAGGGACTAACTAGACCATATTGGCAAAATTGTTTCCAAATGGAATATTTTTCAAACTTTTACGTAAGAACATAAGAAGGCCATAAGAAGAGTGTGGTGACAATACCAGCCCGGCATATCTCAGTAAATGAGACCTGCCGTTGCTTCTGTGGTGCTATCTACAGAGCCATCCCATGCGGTTGCCGCCCAGTCTACATCCCCTCTCTTGACGAGGAGAGCACTGCCTTGCTCGAGCAGTATGAGGCATCTGGTGACCCAGATGTCACTGGCCCTCTGATCGAATCATTGGACACTGCTCGCTGAGCCAGATGGAAGGAGACAACCGAGAGGATGAGCTTTACCCGCTCCAGCCACAAGTGTTGGAGTTTGCTCTGATGCCTTGGAGCAGCGCAGCAGCCACCTGCACTCTGCCGATTCTCAATGACACCCAACCAAGTAGCTGGACACCTACTTAAAGTGGCTAGAGCACCTTTGGAGAAACAGGTGCGAAGACAAGTGAGGAACAAATGATGTATGTTTAAATATGTACACCAGATCAGAAGCTGCCCAGAATCATTCACTGTAACAGAGCTGGAACAGACACTGGGTAGCATCAAGTGTGGAACAGCTGCAGGCTATGATAACATATCTCTGGAATTCCTGAAAAACCTTGGCCCCCGTGCTCGGCTTTGGCTTGTGAAATGCAACAGGTGAATAAGACAGACAAACAAGGTGGATGGGTAATTGGGGTAATAAAACAAATAAGCTTTAGCAAAAAAGCAAATGTCAGAATATCTTTAACCTCTGGATGATAAGCATGATTTCCCAGAAACATAGAAGATAGAGATGGAAAAGATCTGTTGGGCTGCACAGTCCATCACTTGGCCAATAAAGGATTGTTTCCTAGAATGCTTTTCCTAGTTTTCTGTTCAGTCTACTTCCAATTGTCCCAATCAGTGCGGCTTCCACCACTCCTCTTAAAAGATTACCGCACCACAGCCTAGTAGATCTCATTGTCAAGAAGTTCTTTCTGATACGTATCCCAAATGTTCATCTAGTTTCTCTTACTGTACCACCCTACATAATCCCTTAATACTTCTCACTGTAGTTTATTCCTACTTTTCTTCCTCTTCCCCAGTTTCTTACTATAATTTTAGGGTACAAATGCAACAAGCTCTATTCAAATACAGTGACAGCAGCTACAGAGACAAAGTTGAACTTTGCTATTGTTAAATCTTACTAAATTTGAAGAGTCCATCCCAGGATCTGCAGAACTCTCTCCAGGGTTTTGGAATAAATGGACGAAGCCATTTGGGAATTGCCCCTGCATACATAGTTGTCTTAAACATGCTAAACATCAACTCCAGAGCCTCAATGTATTCCACAGTCTTCTCTGGGATGTTGTTTTCCAGGCAGCCCAATCGGGATTCATACAGAATAGTTGCCACACCTGCACAGGAGAAAAGTCACAGAATTTACAGTCCCTTCATTCTTTCTTTTTTTCTTTGAGTTATTTATGGTACAGAATGAAAAGGTAAAGGAACATAACCAAGTCTGCAAAAATATGGTTAATTAGTTTGACTAGCACTTACTGGAGATGGTTTAGGGATAATACAGTCCCTTATAAAACAGAGGGTAGATTAAATGACCTCCTTATGTGTCCTTTCTATGATAAAAGAAATAACTTTAACATCTCCTTTATCTCCTTTTTAATAGATGGGTCCCTTATTTGACTCATGTTTATATTTTCCATACTTTCTTTAAATAAAACTAAAACAAAACCAAACACATACACACATCACTTTTCTGTAGACTCTTAATTAGAGCTTTCAAGAATCTGGGGCAGAGTGGAAGGGTTGAGCACCCCCAGGGCCCTGAGGAAGCCGGCGTCTGTGTCCAAGAAAAACTCTACAATTTCATCCTCCACGAACCAACCCCAGGGACCTTCTACATGCTTCCCAAGATTCACAAACAAGGGAATCCAAGCGGACGCATCGTATCTGGCCATGGCACTCTTACTGAAGGAACATCAGGACTCATAGAAACATCCTCAAACCATTCATCACACAAAGGCTCAGCTTCCTCTAGGACACAATTGACTTCCTCCACAAACTCTGCAGTATTAACGACCTCCCTCAGAACACCATTCTTGCCACTATGGATGTCACCTCCCTATACACTAATATCCCTCACAATGACAGCATAGCTGTCTGCCCCAAATATTTACAAGACATTGGACAAACCTCATATCTACCCCAAATACATCGCCAAACTCATCCATTTCATCCTCACCCATAACCATTTTTACATTCAACAACACACACTTCGTCCAAACTATGGGAATAGCTATGGGTACTAGGATGGCTCCCCAATACGCCAACCTCGTCATGGGCCACCTTGAAGAATTATTTCTGGACAAATGAACTACGAAACCAATGATATACCTGAGATACACTGATGATATTTTCGTTCTCTGGACAGATGACTTAAACTCCCTTATAGACTTCCAGCACAACTTCAGCAACTACCACCTATCCATTAAATTCTATCTGGAATATTCCCATACAAGCATCAGCTTCCTGCATACTGCAATAAGCTTCAACAATGGAACCCTACACACAACTATATACAAGAAACCCACGGATCACCACACCTACCTTCATAGATCCAGTAACCACCTCAAACACACCAAGAAATCGGTTACTTACAACCAGGCACTCAGATACCACAGAATATGCTCTGAGGAGAAAGTCTGGGATACACACCTTAACACACTCAAAACTGCCTTCAACAAACAAGGACACTCCACCAGAAAAGAAGATTGCATCATAGAACAGGCCTGCCAAATACCCTGAGAGAACCTGTTTCAATACAGAAATAAAACCGCCTCTGACCACACACCCCTACCACTTGTCACTAGTGCCCCATATTGGAACCCATACGGGGTGTCATTGAACAACTACAACCCATACTCAATGGGGACCCATCCTGAAATAAATCTTTTCTGAACCCCCTCTTCTGGCCTTCCAACAACCCCCCAACCTCTCCAAGCTCATCATCAGAAGCAAGCTCCCCACAGGCCAGGGACACACCACCTCAAAGTAGCACCAGATCAAAACCAAAACAACAGATACAAAACCTGCAGACATACCTCCACTGCTACAATGATCGACACCCCCGACATACACCTTTCAAGATTCATGGGTACTACTACTCATGCCTATAGCAACATGTAGTGTACTTCATTCAGTGCACTCAATGCCCCAACAGAAACTATGTGGGTGAAACCAGACAATCATTACACTCTCCAATGAACTCACACAGGAAAATGATAAAAGATAAAAACACCCTATCATCTGTGGGTGAACACTTTTCACAAAGCGATCACTCTAGATCTAACCTATCAGTCTTCAACCTCAAAGGGAACCTGCACAACATTTCAAAAGATGAGCCTGGGAGCTTAAGTTCATAACTTTGCTAGACACTAAAAACCATGGATTGAATTGAGACACAGGATTTATGGCTTATTACAACAATCTATAACCCACTAACAATGCCTTCCCAGTTGCTTCCCACCACCACTTTCTTTCCTCCCTATGACAGGAGGGGTGTCAACAGGCCACTTCACTTTGAAGGATCCCTGGAAATATGTGTTAACTGCTTACGCTAAACAATCTGTTCTATCTTGTATTTAGCTGTGACACTCTAAGTTTCCCAGATCTGAAGAAAAGCTTTGTGTAAACTCAAAAGTTTGTCTCTCTCACCAACAGAAGTTCATCCAATAAAAGACATTACCTCACTCCTCTTGTCTCTCTAGTTCATGCAGTGTCAGTTAAAGAACCACATGAAACTTTAAAACAAAAAACAATAATTCAACCACTGCTGAAAATCAGATATTTGGGAAAGGAATAAAACAAATGTTTAAATGCACAAAAACAATGCTACATAACAGTTACACAAGAACATAGGAATCGCTATATTTGATTGGACTGGAGATCTATCTAGTCAAGTATCTTTGTCTCCAACAGTAGCCAGATGCTTCTGAAGAAAGTGTAAGAACCCCACAGTTAGGCACATGTAGGCACTGAAGAAAAATATTTTTCCCGGTTGAAACTGCAGACAGAATTTAGGCAGGCGCTAGTTAAGTGAAGCATTTGTAGGATCAAGCCCTCTGATTGTTTTAAATTAGCTTGAGTGTGGCAGTGGCAGTTTATGATAAAAAAATGCCTAATTATAATCACATGGTTTAGCATTAATTTTCTTTCCAGATATTATATGGTCTGTCTCTCACCTTCCATGGAATACTTGAAGAAAAGGTTGTTAACATTGGTCACGGTTTCCCCATCTTCCTCTTGACTCCTGAGCGTGTGGATTCTCTTAATTAAATCTGTGATGACTTCATTGACTCCTTCAGAGAAAACAGCCACATCCTTGGGTTTCAGGACCTTCTGCCTTAGTACACTCCTCATTTTTAGCCATTGCTCCCCTTCCCTAGAAGAAATAATTTAAAATATCTATATATAATTCTTCCTGGTAATCATTAGCTGGGCAGGAAGTTCATGAATTAAATAAGAGTCTCTCATTAGCAAGTGATAAACAAATTCATTGGTAAAACTGAAATCACTACTGGAAAGGTGTATAGCGGACACTGAAGTGTCAAGTAATATGTTCTTATGTTTCTTATTCTGTATTTACTACAGGTGGCAAGTCATTCCATTGTCTAATTCACCTCACTGTTACAGTACCCAATCAAGTTTGTAAGTTAATTAATGTGTACTGGTTAGAGCTTTAGGACTCTCTCAGTATTCTGGAAGTGCCTTCAGATAACTGTTTAGTCACACCTGCTAAATACATACAGTACCTGACCAACAAAACACGTCTGAGATTCTGGTTTTATTCCCATTAAAATAAAATTTTAAATATACATTTATCTTTGCTAATTTGTTTTCTTTTATACAGATTTGGTGCTTTTCTCCCAAAAACATCCAGCATAACCAGATTTCATGGACCACTGGTCTGATTTAATATACCAAATCCTGTTATTGGCATATCAAGCCCAGTTATGTTTATTCCAAATCTAGGGGAAGTTTTCTGTGAGAAAAGTTTACTTTCTGTGAGAAATGGTACTTTTCGAGACCTAACAACCTACAGTATGAGAAGTTCAAGACAGATCATTAATACATTAAAAATTACATAACTTAGAACAGTGGTTCTCAACCAGGGAGTACGCAGAGGTCTTTCAAGCGGTACACCAATTCATCTAGATATTTGCCTAGTTTTACAACAGGCTACATAAAAAGCATAGCAAAGTCAGTACAAAGTAAAATTTCATACAGAGAATGACTTGTTTATACTGCTCTGTATACTATACATTGAAACGTAAGTACAATATTATAGACCTGTATCACATCCCCCCGACCCTTATTCAGCTCTTTTCTAAGCTGAACAGTCCCAGTCTTTTTAAATCTCTCCTCGTATGGAAGCGGTTCTATACCCCAGTCATTTCTGTTGCCCTTCTCTGTACCTTTTCCAATTCTTATATATCAACAAGGAGCCATTATTTTGACTCTGGCCTATATTTTAACCTTGAGATTTTAGTGTAATGTGAATGTTAAATGCATTATCAGGCTTTCACTATATAAAGCCTTTTGCTACTGCAATTTTATCTCATCAAAGTAAGAGAATGGCTATGACTCACAAAAAGATTGGTTCCCTTTTACATAAACACATTACATCATTGATTACTGTGAATGCTCCACAAGGACAATTACCCTCATACACCCACACACACACACAAAATCATGTTACATGCAAGCTTTCAGAGGCAGATAACTCTTCTTGAATCAATCATATGCTAAATGAAAAAAACACCAGGCTGATTTATATGGTACTTCAGAAGAGTAACATACTTTGATAATATAAATTAAGAAGGGAAAAAAGTGACTATACTTACGCAGAAATAAGTCCTGTAGCTCTCCCTCTTAAATCTCTGTACTCTTGCCAGGATTCCATGTTAGCTCTTTGTGGAGTTCTACCTTCCGCCCGGAGCACCTGGGCAACCATGTCTCGATCTGCAATGGACACTACAAACTGTGGACCAAAGTGAGACTTGAAGATCTTTCCATATTCCTGAGTGTGTTTTTGCTGCAACATCAACAACAAATCAGAGAAGAAAAACATTATGGAAAAAAAAATAAAGGCAAAGGAAACGGATACTTTTGTTATAGAACATATCAATTTGCACTGACATAAAATGCCACTTAGTCTACTGAGGGGAGAGTTTGCAGTGGTAGCACTTCAGAAACAGAGTAAGTTTTTCGGGAGCAAACCATGCTTCTGAATATCAGCCATCTTCAAAGATATTTCATTACTTGAAAGACAGGAGTTGAAGACCAGCCTGATGATCTAGTGGCAGAACAGTGAGTAGTCATGTGTTGGATCCAGATCGAAGTCCCAAGCTCTTCAATCAAGCAATAGCTGGAAGTGTCACTAGAAAACATCATCACTCTTGAAAAACTCACTATGACCAGAAGGGGAGGCCACTGCTATGCAGGATCTTTGAGGCTGGAAAGACCCCAGACCTCCACATGTCACAAAGGGCTAGCTACACTGAATATTGAAGAGGTGAAAGGACTTGTGGAGTAGGGAAATGTGAAGCTCATGTCCAAAAGAGTGACACAACTGTTTCTTCCCCATATCAACCTATTGTGCAGTGCTCCATTATAAAAATATTGGTCTCATATAAAAGATCAGCCCTGAAAAGATCAAAACAAAGGATGGAAGTAAAGGGGGGTCAGAAGCATAATCATGAAGTAAATTTGTACTTTTTTGTTTTAAAAAGGCTCACGTGTCCCTCTCCAATAAATGGAGCAATTAGTGCGTTCCTTATTCTTTAAATATATGGAGATATACCTATCTCATAGAGCTGGAAGGGACCCTGAAAGGTCATTGAATCCAGCCCCCTGCCTTCACTAGCAGGACCAAGTACTGATTTTTGCCCAGATCCCTAAGTGGCCCCCTCAAGGGCTGAACTTACAACCCCTGGGTTTAGCAGGCCAATGCTCAAACCACTGAGCTATCTACTTAATGGCATTACCATTAGGGCTGCCAGCACAACAGCACTGCATTGAAATCTCCAAATTTTAGAGTAGATTTATTATGACAAACATCTCAAAAAAGACATATACTGTCAGGTGGTGGAAAAGAAGAGGTGGAGGATGTTCTACTTATCTAGTAAGATATCTCTGCTGAGTGATCCATGAATACTAGCTGGAGGCAAAGAGCAGGCAATTAAGAAAGAGGAATTGAGAAACATTCAACAATAAAAAAAAATACCAAAAAGATTTCCTAGGAGATTATTTTACAGAGCGATGCTCTATCTTTCCCAACAAATAGGAAAAGATTAACAAATTTCATTCAGAGATGGTCTTGAAATGAAGCACCCATCTCTCAGGAATTAATTTTGAATATATCGGAGGAGGGATTAGGAACTAAATGTAGGCCGAGGTGAAGCCACAAAACCACTTTAGGAGATACACCATTACCTCGATATAATGCCACCCGATATAACACGAATTTGGATATAATGTGGTAAAGCAGTGCTCCAGAAGGTGGGGCTGCGCACTCCGGTGGATCAAAGCAAGTTCCATATAACACGGTTTCACCTATAACGTGGTAAGATTTTTTGGCTCCTGAGGACAGCGTTATATCGAGGTAGAGGTTTAGTAGATATAGATAATAAAAATCCATTAGCAGGAGAGGTGGTGTAGAAGAACCAAGAGTTCTGAAGGAACTCAAATGTGAAATTGCAGGACTACTAACTGTCATCTGTAACGTATCATTTAAATCAGCTTCTGTACCAAATGACAGGAGGATAGCTAATGTGATGCCAATTTTAAAAAGGGCTCCAGAGGAGACCCCGGCAATTACAAACCAGTAAGCCTGACTTCAGTACCAGGCAAACTGGCTGAAACTATAGTAAAGAACAAAATTGTCAGACACATAAATTAACATCATTTGTTGGGGAATAGTCAACATGGTTTTTGTAAAGGGAAATCATGTCTCACCGATCTACTAGAATTCTTTGAGGGGGTCAACAAGCATGTTGACAAGGAGGATCCAGTGGATATAGTGTATTTAGATTTTCAGAAAGCTTTTGACAAAGACCCTCACCAAAGGCTTTTAAGCAAAGTAAGCAGTCATGGGATAAGAGGGAAGGTTCTCTCACGGATTGGTAACTGGTTAAAAGATAGGAAACAAAGGGTAGGAATAAATGGTCAGTTTTCAGAATGGAGAGAGGTAAATAGTGGTGTCCCCCAGGGTTCTGTACTGGGCCCAGTCCTATTCAACATATTCATAAATGATCTGGAAAATGGGGTAAACAGTGTGGCGGCAAAATTTGCAGATGATACAAAACTACTCAAGATAGTTAAGTCCCAAGCAAACTGTGAAGAGCTACAAAAGGATCTCTCAAAACCAGGTGACTGGGCAACAAATTAGCGGATGAAATTCAATGTTGATAAATGCAAAGTAATGCACACTGGAAAACATAATCCCAACTATACATATAAAATGATGGGGTCTAAATTAGCTGTTACCACTCAGGAAAGAGATCTTCGAGTCATTGTGGATAGTGCTCTGAAAACTTCCACTCAATGTGCAACGGCAGTCAAAAAAGCGAACAGAATGTTGGGAATCATTAAGAAAGGGATAGATGATAAGACAGAAAATATCATATTGCCTCTATATATGTCCATGGTATGCCCACACCTTGGATACTGCGTGCAGATGTGGTCACCCCATCTCAAAAAAGATATATTGGACTTGGAAAAGGTTCAGAAAAGGGCAACAAAAATGATTAGGAGTATGGAACAGCTGCTGTATGAGGAGAGATTAATAAGACTGGGACTTTTCAGCTTGGAAAAGAGACGCCTAAGGGGGGATATGATAGAGGTCTATAAAATCATGATTGGTGTGGAGAAAATAAATAAGGAAGTGTTATTTACTCCTTCTCATAACACAAAAAGGGGCCACCAAATGAAATTAATAGGCAGCAGGTTTAAAACAAACAAAAGGAAGTATTTTTTCACACAACGCACAGTCAACCTGTGGAACTCCTTGCCAGAGGATGTTGTGAAGGCCAAGACTATAACAGGGTTCAAAAAAGAACTAGATAAATTCATAGAGGATAGGTCCACCAATGGCTATTAGCCAGGATGGGCAGGGATGGTGTCCCTAGCCTCTGTTTGCCAGAAGCTGGGAATGGGCAACAGGGGATGGATCACTTGATGATTACCTGTTCTATTCATTCCTTCTGGGGCATCTGGCATTGGCCACTGTTGGAAGACAGGATACGTGGCTAGATGGACCTTTGGTCTGACCCAGTATGGCTGTTCTTATGTTAAGAAAATTTACAATCAGAGAATCAGGATTGGAAAAAATCCACCATCAAGAGAGCAAATTTAATTTGAGTAGTATTCCTTAATCTTCCACTATTGTACAGATGAGATGTTCAATTGCCTGTAATAACCTTGGACAGAATTAATCATTCTTTAACATATTGTACTATGTTCTTATAGCATACGTACATTCAGTTATACTCTTTATGGTGAGATTTATATGCTAGAATTCAATAAAGACAAATTTGGACTAAATTTTGAGGAGTGAAATCTAATGAAATAGGTGTTCTTTCCATAAATAATAGAAATAGAAGATAACTCTTCAGGGCAGGAATATTGCCTTCCCTTGTGACTGTACAGCCTCTAGCTCATCTGGGGACATTACTTGTAAAAAATAATAATAAAATAATAAACAAAATGGTGTTTTGTGCATCACAGGTATATTGCAGATATGGCTGAAAGGTCTGTTTGATATTTTATGTCACAAACCCATTAATTCCATTTTTGTTTCTTGTTACAATTATTAAAAATATCCTACCTTGTCTCCCTACTCCCTCATGTCATGCTGTACTTCACACACAACATTTGAATTGTCAGAGTCCAAACCCTTCCCCCATACCTTTATTTTCCTTCTCTCTGAACCTACGGATGGAACACAACAGCTCCAACTCCACTGAACTCAAAACTCTTTTCCTTTACCCAGAGTTGCTGTAGGCACTGCTGCTCTGGCCAATTAAATTCTGGAATCAGGTTACTGAGAACAGAACCTTCATTGTAAAAAAATGCTTAAATCCCCCCACCATATGTTCTGCATATGGAACATTTCTGTGTCTCAAAGAACATAATTTAAATAGCTGCAATGGTTACCCAGAGGTTTCAGATTAATTCATTCCTGATGTTCACTCTGTTGTTAAATTTAACAGGGTGTTATTAATCCAGTTACAGAGTATATGCAAACAGGCCATCATGATTTGTAAAGTAAAATGTTTTGTGAGACTCTAAACTGAATAAAAAATACATAAGATATACTGCCTCACACCTTTTTTTTGCAATTTTTCCTTCCACAAATTGTACTGGATTAAGGAGAAAATCCTGTATTATTATTTAGTGGTTGTGAAAAGTGGAGAAGCATATAGGCATGTATTACTTAGGATTTTTCCATCTCTAGTTTCTTTGATTATTGTTATTTTCAAAAATTTTCATAGCACTAACAAATATTTTAGTTGTTAAAATTAAAGAAAGCAATATATTGCAGAGTAGGTCTAACCCTGTTGTAATTTAATTTTTGTATGTGGCTCAGATGTCTATCTTGTACACACACAGATTATTTTTTGCTTTGTTTCTTTTGGGGGGGGGGTGTCAGTTGTTTTAAATGGCTACCAATCCAGTTAGGCCAAGAAATTCAAAAATAGAAGACTAAAGTTCAGCTGCCATTGACCTCACTAAAGATTTAGGAGTCTAACTCTACTCTATTTTTTAAAATCTGAACGGAAAAAACATATAATCTTTACTCTAAAATACAGCAACTTGTTTGAATTTGCCCTTTTTGCCTTTCCTTTCCCGGGAATTTTTAGTCCCTCTTCTCCATCCTGATTTTTGTTTCCTTCCATCTTTCACATTTCTATCCTGATAACCTTGTGTTTTCTCAGCAGTTGCCCCTTCCTCTCCCCTCTCTTCCTTTTTTATCTTCTCTGCTCCTTTTCCATTCCCAAGATCACACCTCTGCTGCTGCTTCTTAGACCTGGTCTACACTTAAAAAGCTTTAACTTACGGCACAACTTATGTTGTTAATGGGTGTGATTTTTTACCAACAGTTAAGCCCTAGCATAGATGCAGCCATAGTGGTATAGAGCCTTTATGCTAGTCTACCCTGAATTGGCGGGTAGAAATCGACCTCTCAGGGATCGATTTATCGCGTCCCATCTGGACGCGACAATCGATCCCCGAATCGACGCTCTTACTCCACCAGCGGAGGTGGGAGTAAGCGCCGTCGACAGGAAGTCGCAGAGGTCGATTTTGCCGCCGTCCCTACAGCGGGGTAAGTCGGCTGCGATACGTCGAATTCAGCTACGCTATTCACGTAGCTGAATTTGCGTATCTTAAATCGACCCCCCCCCGTAGTGTAGATGTAGCCTAGTATACTTTGTCCACCGAACTGGAATAAGCTATACTGGTATAAGCACTTTTACTCTGGTACAACTTCATCTACATAACAGGGTTTCTGCTGCTTGAATTGAACTATGCCAGCATAGTTAAGGAAGCAAAACTTTTAAGTTTAGACAAGGCCTTACAGGCTAGAGTGCATCTGATCCCTCCACCTATAACCCAAGGAGTTTGGTCACTCCCCCATCCTTATATCCCCAGTGCAGCCACAGTTGCAGTCTTTGCATTCTTCTGGAGAGGAAGGGGAAGCAGACCTGCTTAACCCTGGGCTACTGTAAAGCCGGTAATCAAATTTGATAGAAAATGAAGTATATGCTTTTAATTTTGCCTTCTTTAGGGGTGGTGTCTTCGGAGGGCACACAAGTCCCTTCCCTACTGCAGTGGTTTCAGTGTCCGTTCCCTCTTCTTCCTCCAAAGGGTGAAGAGCTCCTCTCTTCCTCTAACGTTTCCCAATTCAAGTTTTTCCCTTCTTTCTGCCCCATCCCTTTCTGTTCCCCTTCCCTCAATGTCTAACAACTCCACAACTTTCCTCTGACTGTCTCATGACCCACTGGATTTTGCCCATTTCAGCTCTCCTGCTCCCCACCGGCTTGACTCCAACAAGGGAAGGAGGGGACTTATATGACTGTTTTTTCCGCTACTGCTTGATGCTGCATACCTTTTCTCCCTTCTCTATATGGTACCTCACCACAGTCCCCACACAGCCTCATGTAGCAAGAGCAGATGGAGAAACCAAAGAGAATGTGACAAGGGATCAACCAAGGAAGAGAGAGAGGAAGTTTCAACAGCTGGTCTCTCACCTAGCCAGCAATTAAGAGCGAGCAAGAGAGAAACAAAATTGTGAATGGTGATCTAGCAAAGCTGGAGACACCACTGGAGAGCCCAGAATTCAGATGGAAAGCTATCCCCTGGTCAAAAGCCTGAGGTTAAGTTATTTTAGGCAGCAGGGATTCCTATGGTGGGTGTAACTACTGCGGGAAAATTCAAACCTATCTACAGTGACATCCCACCCTGTAGTGCAGAGGTAGGCAACCTAAGGCACGCGTGCCGAAAGCGGCACGCGAGCTGATTTTCAGTGGCACTCACACTGCCCGGGGGGCTCTGCATTTTAATTTAATTTTAAATGAAGCTTCTTAAACATTTTAAAAACCTTATTTACTTTACATACAACAATAGTTTAGTTATATATTATAGACTTATAGAAAGAGACCTTCTAAAAACATTAAAATGTATTACTGGCACGCGAAACCTTAAATTAGAGTGACTAAATGAAGACTCGGCACACCACTTCTGAAAGGTTGCTGACGCCTGCTGTAGTGTATTGTAATGGACCATCCTTATGTGATGCCTAAAGTCAAATGTTATCTAACAAAAAGAAACATTTGATCAGACAGTATTTTTTCTAGCAATAATTATTCTAAAGGGTCAATACTGTGTTACAAATGTCTGATTTTGTATCAGGCATGAAACCCCTTAAGGTCCTGTCCCTGAAAAAGAAACACAAGCTTGTATTTTTCATACAGTTCTTTATTTTCTTGAAATGCAGGTGCTCACCCTAAATCCACTTGTCCAAGGAAGATGCAGATGGGAGGGAAGGGAGTCCCAGCATAGGAAAGAGTGGCTGCTTAAAAAACAAAGATTGAAAAGAGGGAGTTCTTCTAAAACACATTCCAGAGGCTATGTCAGCAGCATGCTCTAATTATCGCACGTCTCTCCTGTTGCTCCTGGGAATTGTGCAAAGTGGCACGTTGCAGGCTGGGGCCTATCAAATGCGAAGGTGCAGGGCATGGAGATGACAGGTCCCAACCCTGCATTCCATCTTTGCTCTCTGACCCAGACAGACCAAAATGATGACCTATTGTCTAGGCTGCTCGTTCCACAGGCCAGATTGTAGGAGCCATGGGACTTCCCTTTAACCACCCACTCCAGACACTGGTCCTCTCCCACCCAAATTAAGTATCTGGCATCAGCATGTGGTACCTCAGCTGCCCTAACCTGTGTCATCGCTTGGCCCACCTCAGAGTGGTTTATCACGTCTGGGTGTGGGGCTTTAGTGTGCATACAACTGTGTGTGCAACATGAGTGAGCACACAGCCAAGCTGTGGCCAAGGGGCCCCCAAGCCTGCAGTCACTCGTTCCCCCATCCCTTCTTAGAAGAATCATAGAATATTAGCGTTGGAAGAGACCTCAGGAGGTCATCTAGTCCAACCCCTTGCTCAAAGCAGGACCAACACCAACTAAATCATCCCAGCCAGCGTTTTGTCAAGCCTGATCTTAAAAACCTCTAAGGAAGGAGTTTTCACCACCTCCCTAGGTAACCCATTCCAGTGCTTCACCACCCTCTTAGTGAAATAGTTTTTTCCTAATATCCAACCTAGACCTCCCGCATTGCAACTTGAGACCATTGCTCCTTGTTCTGTCATCTGCCACCACTGAGAACAGCCGAGCTCCATCCTCTTTGAAACCCCCCTTCAGGTAGGTGAAGCCTGCTATCAAATCTCCCTTCACTCTTCTCTTCTGCAGACTAAATAACCCCAGTTCCCTCAGCCTCCCCTCGTAAGTCACGTGCCCCAGCCCCCTAATCATTTTCACTGCCCTCCGCTGGGCTCTCTCCAATTTGTTCCCATCCCTTCTATAGTGGGGGGACCAAAACTGGACACAATACTCCAGGTGTGGCCTCACCAGTGCTGAACAGAGGGGAATAATCACTTCCCTCGATCTGATCTGCTGGCATCGCTCTTACTTCTTGCCCACTACAAGGAAGCCTCCTCCCCCGCCACTATAAGGGGTCCAGCCTAGGGTTACCATATTTCAACACTGAAAAAAAAAGGACACTCCACGGGGGCCCCAGCCCCACCTCCGCCCCTTCCCCGCCCCCATTCAAACCCCTTCCCCAAAGTCCCCGCCCCAACTCCACCCCTTCCCCTGAGCACCCCGCATTCCCCCTCCTCCCTCCCGCCCCCCGGGCTCCGGCTGTTGTTGCGCTGGGGAAGTTGCGTCGGCCCCAGCGTGCGGTGGAGAGTGGCGGGAGCCGGGAAAGTTGGAGCCCGGGGAGGAGGCGGCTGCGTGCTCGGATGCCGCCCGCCGCCTCTGTGCCCCGGCAGATCGCGAGAGTTGTAAGTTTTGCTGCAGCCATTCGCACTCGGGGTCCCCTTACCATGCCTCCCTATTTTCCCGGACATGTTCAGCTTTTTGGAAATTCCTCCCGGACGGGGATTTGAGAACCAAAAAGCCGGACATGTCCGGGAAAATCCGGACGTATGGTAACCCTAGTCCAGCCCAGGGCTGCCCGGGGGAGGGAGCGGGGGCAAGTGGGGCAATTTGCCCCAGGCCCCACAGGGGCCCCCACAAGAATATAGTATTGCAACTGGTTTTTAAGGCCCGGCTTGACAAAGCCCTGGCTGCGATGATTTAGTTGGGGTTGGTCCTGCTTTGAGCAGGGGGTTGGACTAGATACCTCCTGAGGTCCCTTCCAACCCTGATATTCTATGATTCTAACTTTTTTTTTATGGAAGGGGCCCCCAAAATTGCTTTGCCCCAGGCCCCCTGAATCCCCTGGTCCAGCCCCTCCCCTCTACACAACCACCCCATCCCATCCCACACGTGGGGTCCGTTCCCCCGCTGCCTGCCAACAGGGGGCGCAGGAGGGAGGGCAGCTGCCTCGGGGACGTGGGGGAAGCCGCGCCATTGGCTCCCTTCGGGCAGCGCGAGCCCCTTTAGAACGTTGGGGAGCCGCGACCGTTGGCTGGGTCCCCCCCCCCCCCCCCCCCCCCCCCCCCCCCCCTTGGGCGCCCCCCCCCCCCCCCCCCCCCCCCCGCCTCAGAAGGGGTGGGGGGAGGGTTTCAAATGGCCCGCCTGCTGCTGCGGGGGATGGCTGTGTAAACAGCTCAGCAGCGGCAGCCCCGCCGGCCTTCACGCTAACACACAGCCAGCGCGGGCATATGCACATAAACCGGCCCTGAGGGGCCCGACCCGTGAAGGGGCTGCATGCCGGGGGGGGTGGGGGGGGCAGTGAGGGAGAGTTAAGAGACAAAATGGTCTCTCTGAGGAACTGATGAGCGCTGGGGGAGGTGTAGGTGAAAAAAGCTGAGGGAACAACCCCCCCCCGCAATGTGCTGTACGGCCCAATTCTGCCCCCAGAGAGACGTGCGCACCCACAGCACAGTGTGGCCGCTGCCCCAAGCCTCAGGGAGGTTGTAATTCAAATTTTCATGGCAAGTCACCGAAATTCTGCTTTGTGGTGCTGACACTGTCCTGGAGACGGAGTTGGTTGGTTTTCGGTAAAATCTGAGGAAAAATCCTCCCGCGTGTTCCTCAAAGGGGGAAAAAAGCACCCCCTGCCAGGTATTGTTATGGCTGGGTTTCTTCAGCTCTACGTGTAACGTTAAACAAGTCAGTCGTGCCCACTAAAACCCCAAACAACGAAGGTTGAAAAGACGGGTAAATATCGCCCGAAAAAGGGAGGAGGAGGAGGAAGATGCAAAGGAAGCCCCACGAGATGCTGGGTTTGTGGGTGATAGAGAAAGCCCTAAAATTAGATAAGAGATTTGAGAAAAAAAACAACAACACACGAATCAGCCAGAAATCTGTTCTCACGAAAGCAGATTCTAATACATTTTTTGCAGACTCTGTTGTCTATGGCTGAAAAGCACGTTTTTAATAGTGTTCTCTGGTGGAAAGAAAGAAGAAAGCAAGGGTTTAAGTCGCCAAACACTAAAATACTCATTAAATGAAGATTGAATGGGGAGAACAGGGATCTGTAAAGAAACACCCAACTCTATCATAACAGCACCAACACGACGTTGTAATGACGAGCAGGATTAACTGGATCAACTCATTAATTAAGCAGCTACTTTATTTTTAATTGACATCCTAGAGTAAATCAAAACATGATTATTTTAACTAAATTGTACCTGGATTTCATGAATGCGACCAAAGCCGTCCTTCCAGAAGAACTCAACTAGATTGGAGAGGGTTTTGGGTCCAGGCATTTCTTGCAGGCTCTTCACGTTGCAGTGGTGGTGCTGAGTGGGTTTCAAGAGTCCCTCTGCCCCCTCTGAAACTGCCACCATCGCCTCCTCTTTGTCCTTTGCTGCTGCTGTTGCAGCAGCTGCTGTTGTAGTGTTATTTTGCACCTCCAAAGTCTGGCTGCTAGAACGTTTGGTCAGTTGGTGAAACCCGCTGACAAAAATCACACGAGAAAAGCAACTCCTTTTCTCAGGCTCAAGCGCCTGTTTGCAACTGCTGGTCAAGATTTTGGTGAAAAGAGGCATTTTTTTCTTATATTCAGTAAAAGTTCTATTTGGTTTCTGCAGCCGCTTTTTATTTGATTGCCGTTTCTCTTCTGCTTTAACTTGCGCAAGCAGCACTTCTCCAATCTTTTAATGCCTGAGCATCGGTTTACACAGACCATTATTAAAGGCTCCCTCCCCTAAGGCAGGAAAAGGGGTGGTGGTCTGGAATGAGACTTGAATAAAATGAGCCTATTGTTTTAATTCAAATCCGATAAATTTACTAATTAAGCCTGCTCTGAAGCAATCAAGGTTTAGATTCCACCCTTCCACCCCCTGTTTTGGCAAAAATCTCTCATGGATTACAGTTTTCTCATTCATTAAAAAGTGGTGTTAAGATTAGTAAATGATTTTTTTCCTGAAAGCTAGCATTTCCACCTTTTAGCAAATACTAAGGTATTTTAATAAAACTTATGTAACTACCACTCAATGTGCCATAAAATACAAGAACGTTTTTATTCATATATAAAGACCAGTGCCTTTCTACAGCAAATATGTTTGCCAACAATTCCTGTGATGATAATCAGGTTGCCCATATGTTTTCTTTGTTCTTGAATTTATTGCACAAGTATCTCTCCTCAGTATGCTGTACTTTCCTCCAGAAGTAACTTCTGCATGTTTTTGTAGAACAGTTTCAACTGAACATTATCTTGTAATTGCATGTCATGTTCAGCCACCCTTTGACTCTCGATAAATATGTACATATCTATAATGAACTGTGATTATTTTTTCTGCACAGGGAATTAAAGTTAAAACTGGATAGCAATTTCTTTTGCACAATTTTAAAAAGAATTGAACCAACAAAAGCCTGCTAAAATCAAATAGTGTGTAATAGCTATTTTTTATAGATTAAATCTGTTTTTATCCTTTCTTCCAGCAATTTTTAGTTACTTCAGTCCTTTTTGTCAGCTTCACTGGCCACACTTCCCTTTTCCCTCATCCATGGCAATTCTGTCCCTCTGTTCTACAGACTTAATTGCCTCTTGGCTTGCCCAGACAAAACCTTCTTTCTTGGCTCTCCATGTTATAACTGTTCCTTTTTCAGTTTCTACCTTGTCTTTGTTTCTCACATCTCTACTATACAACCTGTCACTGAAAAATAATAATAGACTTCCACACTTTATAGCACCAATATTCAGTAGTAAAAACACTTTTTCTGCAGTGGAAATATAGTGCTGTCACTAAGGCAATAATGTTCAGGACTTAATCATTCTATGCCAGTGGTTTTCAACCTTTTTTCCATTTGTGGACCCTTAAAACATTTCAAATGGAGATGCAGACCGTTTTGGAAATGCAACCTGTGGTCTGCAGACTCCCACCATAGAAGTCTTAGACTGAAAACAGACTGAACAGAATTCAACTATAAATGTTGAACGTGCTCGGCATGGCGTCAACATTTGAAGTAGCATGAAAAAGGGCACTAAATGGTGGGCTTCTATAGTAATGACAAAACTTCCGGGTTTTGACCTGTAGGTGGGGGTATTCACATACTTTTGATTGATCAGAAAAATGGAATGCCTTTTCTGGCATCTGAAACTTTATTTTCATAGTCACCTTTCGTAGACCCCTTAGAGTCTGCTGCCCTCTCCCCGGACCACTTCCTACCCCGTCTCCTTGAGCTTCCCAGAGTAAACCATTCCAATAAAGTCTCTGACCTGCACACTTTGTCCCGTTTCTTCCTTGTGGGTTTGCACAGTCTGTATTGTCAGGTAACAAGCAATGAGCTCCTGGGTAGTAGCAGAGAAGCCATCTGCTCCCTTCCACTGCCCTGCCTCTGAACTGCTCTGCTTCCCTTTTAAAGCCCTGCCTCCAGCTTATGCAGATGTGTCTGAGCAGGGCCACCTGGGCCCAGAGCTGTTCCTTAGCCCCGTTCTCCAGTGAGAGGTTTGTATATCCCAGGGATCGGCAACCTTTGGCATGCGGCCCGTCAGGGAAATCCGCTGGCGGGCCGGGATGATTTGTTTACCTGCAGCGTCTGCATGTTCGGCCGATCGCAGCTCCCACTGGCCACGGTTCACCATTCCAAGCCAATGGGGGCAACGGGAAGAGAATATACAGTACAACTTCCTGGTAGACAAGTGTTCAGAAGAAATCAGAAAGATGCTAATAACATTACCATTACTACAACCACAGCTTAATTTAGTATTAACTCTGATCCCCTTGCTTATGCCCTTCAGCACATGCTCATTTATCAGATTATTTCCCCCTCAATATTAGTAGTTGCAAATATTTGGTGTACTGGTTCTGTTGTGTTGTGAGGGTAGTTTGGTGAGAGGTTATGTGCAAGAGGGTGTGATGGACAGCTAGCCGCCTTAGATGGACTTTTGTGGGTTTATGTCAGATTTGGTGTATGTGTAATAACTTTAACTGCTTGACAGTTAAATTGAGGGAGGGTTATTTTGTGCATTAATTTCCTAGGTTTTGTTAATGCTTAATCGGGGATGAGGGTTTACAAAGTGTGTGAGAAAGGAGGGATATTGATAGAAGGTAGAAGTGCATTTGTTGGTAAAGAATATTTTATCAACAGTAGAGAATGAACCATGATGTGTCAACAGTCACACATGAACCCTCCTCTGCTGTAGGATAAAGCCTGAAAGAAAAGCATTGCTCCTGCCAAAGAAGATGTATGTGCACCTGGCCAAATCAATCTGGTTTGCATGTGCCAAACTTGCATGCACCCCTTCCACCATGCATCACACTTGTGTGTCCCAGGCACCCTCGATCATCACTTGATCACATTTGTTATGTGCAAACAGAATAGAGTTCAAATTAGTGATATATATGTACTTAGGGTGGGGAATGGGGGGGAAGGGGATAATTGCCATGGGGCCCAGGTGATTTAAAAGGGCCCAGGGGCCCCCGGTTGCCACCGCTGCTGCAGTACCGGTAGCGGTGGCAGCCCCAGTCCCTTTTAAATTGCCCAGGCAGTCCACAGAGCCCCTAGGCGCACATGGGGTGGTACCAATGGCAGTGAAGGCAGACGAGCAGGCATGTGGAAGCCCTGCGGGCATGTGGAAGCACTGTGCGTGCACACACAATTTCATTCCATGATGTATTTATTTAATTTAAATATATAATTCAAAATAACAACTTTTCACTTGCAAGCTTTCTGCTGGAGAAACATGACCCCAGGAAATAGTCTGATCAACTGCTCTGAGACTTGGCAAATGTGTACCAGCATCAGGGTGTTTAAGGCATAAATATTTAAATAATTAAAAACACACTGGAGCAAAGGAACTGGAACTAAGCTCTCTCCCTTCCCACTCGTGACCACTGGACTATAGCATCATTCTCACTCTGTCTTTTAACACTAACTAATTGAAACACATTTTAGTGATTACAACAAACATTTCTTCCCATTTCTAGTCTTTCAGCTCTTTTTCATATCAATACATGATGTTACCCTGAGCCTTGAAAGCCCCTTATCACAGTCTTTTTAACTTAAATAATACACTTTGTCCCACTGTATTTGCCTCCAACTTTTGCTGACTTTCATAATATGACTTTTGATATTTAATGGGATCACAGCACAATCTCATATGGCATACCTCCTTGATTTAAAACCTGGCTTGTATTTAGTTTAGGGCTCCTGGCCTGCCTCCCAGCCCAGGAAGGACTAATGCCTAAAATCTTTTCAGGCCCTTTTGTCAGGATACAGTGTATTCTTTGCACACAGTAAAACAGTTCAACATAAGTTCCACATGTTGTTCAAGAAAGCTATGTTGGCCTGGTGGGTGTCCGAGATCAGGGCGCGCACACACCTAGAATGGAATGGACATGAGCAACACATCTCAAAGAACAACAGTTACGAAAGGTAGGTAACCGTTTTTTCCCAAGGCTGCTGTTGAAGCACACTGGACTTTGGGCTACACCCTTCCCCCACTTATTGAAAAGATGACCTTGTCCCTTTCCCTTTTTTGAGGACCGGTAAGTAAATGTCCTGGCCAGTGTGGAACTGGGAAACGACCTTGGGCAGAAAAGCCGGATGCGGGCGCAGCTGGACCTTTTCCTTGTAGAAGACCATATATGGCGGCTCCGAAGTGAGCGCCCTGATCTCGGACACCCGCCAGATTGACATTATAGCCATCAAGAAGGACATCGTCCAAGAGAGGGGCAGGAAGCTAGGGTTTCAAAAGGAGGACCCATGAACTTTGAGAGCAGCAGATTCAGGTCCCGTGGGGGAACCGGATCTCAGACGTGCGGGTACAGGCACTCTAGACTTTTCAGGAATCACGCCATAATGGGATGGGTGAAGACCGACCTGCCCGGATTGATTTATTTTATAATTACATGATAAAAAGAAGAGAGGAAGCAATTTTTCAGTAATAGTGTGCTGTGACAATTGTATTTTTATGTCTGATTTTGTAAGCAAGTAGTTTTTAAGTGAGGTGAAACTTGGGGGTACGCAAGACAGATCAGACTCCTGAAAGGAGTACAGTAATCTGGAAAGTTAGGAGCTACTGAGTTAGGGCACTTGCAGCACTTTTGGAGGGGAGTGCAACTGAGGAAGAACTGCTCTAATCTAGCACTCAAGCCTCAAACTGGTAGATATCCCAGTAAAAAATGTGTGTAGACGTTTACAGAATTAACTTTCCCTCCTTGCCTTACTGAGGGAGCCAGGAATATAAATGACCATTGGCTTTTGAATGATCCATACTGTCAGAAACAATGCGGAAAAACTAGCTTTCCATGCAGCTGCCCCAGGATGGTAGGAATTGAACTTGATTTCCCAATGTATTTTTGGACATCCCTGCAGTTAAAAAGCCATGTGGTTAGAAAGCCCTGCCTTTTGCTTTTTCTGAATGTCCACACACTCCTTCCACAGGGGAGAATTTTTCAGGCAATCTATGCAGATACCTCCATCACAGAGTTCTCTGCATACTTTCCCATTTCGCATGGGTTTGTCTGTTAGTGTCATATATGAGTATGAGGTGAGAGCAGAGCTTGTATAGTCAGTTATGAAAGCAGCTTTGGTTTAAGAAAAGTCTGTTAATATAGATAAACTTTAGGTTTCTGCACCCCATCATCTATCACATGACAGCCACTAAAATCTAAACCAAACATTTTAACAAAAGAGATTTAAAAAAAAAAAAAAGATTAAAGAAAATGAGGAAAGAACTTCAAGTCCATAGCAGTGCTAGCATTCCATGTGACTGTGTTCAGTATTTAATAAAGAACATTAATTGATTGCAACAAGAGAGAATTCAACTTTGCACATGGATTTTTTTAACAGGTCTGGAGCCTGACCCTTCCCATGCTTCTTTGTTACTTTTTTCTAATGAAGTGTTGGTATTTGAGATATGGAGGGATATAACTCATAGAGAAGACTTTTAACATGTCTACATAGCAGCAGCTTTCTCTGTTCCACTGAGCCCTTCCCTATTTCTTTTCCTTAAGTACAAGTCACACAAAGATAAGTAAAGCTGTGAATACTGTAAAGTAATTAACTAATCAAAGGATTAAAAAGCAAAAATTGGAAGGTTAATGAGCCTGTTCTCCCTTGGAGATATTACTAACTCCCATTAACAGCAATATGAGTTACAAACAAACTTTGAAAAAAATAAACTGTTAAAGTCCTAATCCTGCAACCCTTAATCCAGTGGTTCCCAAACTTGTTCCACCGCTTGTGCAGGGAAAGCCCCCGGCGGGCCAGGCAGGGTTGTTTACCTGCCGCGTCCGCAGGTTCAGCCTATCGTGGTTCCCAGTGGCCGCAGTTTGCTGCTCCAGGCCAATGGGAGCTGCTGAAAGCAGCGCGGGCCGAGGGACGTATTGGCCACCGCTTCCAGCAGCTCCCATTGGCCTGGAGCAGCGAACCGCGGCCCCTGGGAGCCGCAATCGGCCAAACCTGCGGACGCGGCAGGTAAATAACCCTGCCCGGCCCGCCAGGAGCTTTCCCTGCACAAGTGGCGGAACAAGTTTAGGAACCACTGCCTTAATCACGAGTCCATTTACTTACTCAGTGGAATTACCTGCGTGAATACAGGATTCCTTTTATGAATTGAAGGCATAAGATTGTGGCTATGGACTTGATCCTGCTCTTACTGTAAAGCAATGGCAAAACTCCAAATGATTTCAACAGGATGAAGTTCAGGTCCTGTATTTGTAAATCAATCACTTTTGTACTATATACTGAAACGTAGGAAACTAAAATATTGCATTTGTCTTGTTCACTTGAACCCTAATGTACTCTCTACTATGACTATATAGTTTTGTTTTCACAAATCATCGCCCTCAACTCATATTGAACTCAAAGTTTAGATTTTGTTAAAATGAAACATTAGAAAAATACCTTAAGACCAATACAAATATTTCCATTAATTTGTGCATACAGATTCCAAAGGAAGAAGTTATTTTAAAAAAAGTGAACATCTGTAATGTTTGCAACCCAAACATTGCAGCATATTCTCAGAGCTATGAAACCTGGCTATGAACAAAAGTAAAATAGATTTAACTGATTTTCATTGTACACACTGAGAATAATGCAAAAAGTAAACAGCATAAAAAATGAAAACAAAATTCTTGACTGTATTTGTTATTAGTAACGTAAGTAAAAAGGCATTTATTTACAGAATATGATTTTTATTTCAGTGTCTCTTAAATATTTTTAGCTATTTATTTTGTGACAAGCCCAAACTTCTAAAAATGTTCTCTATAGTTTGTTTTTTTATTACTTTTAGTAAATATATCTATAAAATTGTAAGATTTGTGCATGACAACTATTTTCAAACTCAGTTGTAATTAGCAATATCTGCTGCTCCACTATGGAGAGAGTTTTTATTTAAAGGGAGACTATTAGCTTAAAATATAGTCATTTTAAAATAGCGAATTAAAAGTAATTTCCATTACTACAACTGTTTATAAGACCCACAGCAGATTTTTGTGGCTTTACAATCTCATTTTCCTATTCCAGTTTGAGGTTGGAAAGGAATTTTCCCTCTGGTCAGATTGGCCGGGACCCTTGTGGATTTTTTGCTTTCCTCTGCAGCATGGATCGCCTGTAGGAGCATCTGGACATATCTCATCTAGTCAGTCCCCTGACATTGCAGAGGTCTTGGCCATTGGTAACATAGGTGCCGACTTCCTCTCTTTCCCCTGGGTGCTCGACCCCCCAGGCCCTGCCCCCACCCCACCCCTTCCCCGCCCCCATTCCAACCCCTACTCCAAAGTCCCTGCCCCAACTCTGCCCCCTCCCTGCTCCTATTCCAACCCCTTCCCCAAATCCCAGCCCTGCCTCTTCCCTGCCTCCTCTCCTAAGCACACCATCTTCCTGCTCCTCCCCTCCCCCCTGGAGCTTGCTAATGCCGCCAAACAGCTGTTTGGCAGTGGCTGGGTGGGAAGCGCTGGGAGGTAGGCGGAGGAGCAGGGACGCGGTTTGTTCAAGGTGGGAGGAGGATTTTCCCTATGGGTGCCCCAGCCCCGGAGCTATGATTGGTGGCAACTTAGTTTCTCCTGTTCTCCAGAGTGAAACTAAAGAATTTCAGTCCTCAAGTCACTGAGCTTAATACAGGGATAATATAAGGGCCTGTGATATACAGGAAGTCAGACTAGATAATCTAATGATCCCTTCTGGCATTAAACACTAAGAACATTAAGCACTATGAAAATGACATGCTTTTGAAAATGTTATCCTTTGTGATTACCTTTCTTCTAGCCTTCTATAGAAACAGGATGGTGCTTTTCCTTCAAAGTCTGAAATAGAAAGAGAGAGGAGAGGATTTAAGTTATAAAAAGTCAACAAACAGTTTAATGTGGAAGAACTTGATTTAACTTAGAGAACTCCCTTTATAGGTGTGTGAGGAAGAAAACATGTTTTTTCACAACAGTGATAGTATCTCTTACCTTAGGTCCCACTCCTACAGTTTTTGCTCAGGCAAAAGTTTTTGAAATCAATGGGAATTATGCTTGAGTAATGTCTGCTGGATAGAGCCCTTTGTGGATGTTTCCCTAATTTCAGGTCGCTGGTTAAGATCAAAAGAGAAAAAGTAAAATAAAAAGTCTGGATTTCATCAACAAGCTGTTCAGCTTTTATTCTTCTCTGGCTAATTGTCTCTCAAGACTCTCAATGTGGTTAAACCAGTGTTAAAAAGAGGAGAAATACCTATTCATTTGTTTTACTTAAAGTTGTAGTCTGTCTCTTAGTCACATTCACTTTTCATGTCTGTGTCTGACAGTCCTGGAGTTTTCATTTTAATTTGATCTCCCTTCCACAGATTTATATTCTACCACCTAGAGTGAATGTACTGAATAGTTCTACAGCTTCACGTCAAGATTGCATATGGTCCTGTGGCTTTCATTTTAATTAAATGGAAAAAGCTGAACAATGCTAATGTGAGATCATGAAAACATCTGCTGGATGGCAGTACGTGAATAAAAATTCACAGATGTAAACCTGGAACTGTGAAAGATAAGACATATTCAGATACAATGAGAGCGTTTCGTCATAACATTATAGGAAAGACACTGGAAACAATCGAAAGTTGCACTAGAGACTTGGGGAAGTTGTTCCAGTCGTTAGTTACCTTTGATGTTAAATATTTACATATTATATTTCTAGTCTCATTTTGTCTAGGTTAGGCTTCCAACCATTGAATCTTTAGATTTTGATTGAATGGCTTTTTCTGCTAGACTTAAGAGCAATCTATTATAAGAAATCTCTTTACCATGACAATACTTGTAGACCATGATCAAGTTTCCTTTTAATTTTCTCTTGTTCAATCTATTTAGTTGATCCTTCTCTAGTCTGTCACTATAAGGCAGGTTTTCCAGAACTTGAATAATTCTTGTAGTTTTTTTCTGAACTCTTTCCAATTTTTCAATGTTTTTTTTGAAGTGGGGACAAAACAACTGGACTCAGTACCAAGTAATGCTCTCGCTAATTCTGTATACAGAGGTAATACCACCTCCTTACTCCTATTTGATATCTCCCCATTTATACATCCAAGGAGGACTCCCACTCTTGTAGCTACAGTATTGCACAGCAGGATCTTGTTCAATTGGTTATCTAGCACAGCCCTTAGGTCCTTTTCAGAGCCATTGCTTTCTAAAATACAGTCACCCATCTTATAAATGTGACCCATATTCTTTGTCTCTAGATGTATCACCTTGCATTTGGCTGTGTTTAAACACCTTATTCAAATGATCCCACCTTTCCAAATGATCTCGATTAGTCTGTAAAACTGTCTGTCCCCATGGTTATTTACCTCTTCACCAATGTTTGTGTCATCTGCAAATTTTATCAGCAATGATTTTATTTTCTTGCAAGTTATTGATGAAGATACTCAATATCATTGGCCAAGAATGATCCCTGAAACAATCCCACTAGAAATGCCCCTCAGTGAATGACAATTGCCAATTTAAAATTACTTTTTGCAATCTGCCAGTTAACCAGTTTTTAATCTACTTAATATGGGCTATATTGAGTTTGTATAATGCTGTTTTTAATCAGACTATCAGGTGGGACAAAGTCAAATGCCTTAAGGAAGTCTAAGTACATTATGTCAACACAGTTACCTTTATTAACCAAACCAAGCAAAAAATGAGTTTGCTTGACAAAACCTATTTTCCATAAAACCATGTTGATTGGCATTAAGTAAGATACCATCTTTTAATTCTTTACCGATGGTGTCTTGTATCAGCCTTTTCATGGTCAGAAATGACTTCTTGGGTTATCCACTCAGCCCTCTCTGCATTTATAGAACCTCTTCCTAAACCATTTATTTAAAATCTTATCTTTTACATAAATGATAATAAAATATCCTATTTAATCCAAGCCTGATTAGCAGAATGATCCCTTTTACAATCAAACCAACAAACAGCATGAATTTCACAACAAACAAACATATAATTTGGACTGTTAGGACATCAGTTTACAGAAAAGAGCCAGGATAATTAGAAACACTAGGAAACTAGTATGCACAAAAAAATAGTGCAGTGAAAAGTATTTATTTGATAAGTATAGAATAATAATAATAATAATAATAATGGAGATATCCCATCTCCTAGAACTGGAAGGGACCTTGAAAGGTCATCGAGTCCAGCCCCCTGCCTTCACTAGCAGGACCAAGTACTGATTTTGCCCCAGATTCCCAAGTGGCCCCCTCAAGGATTGAACTCACAACCCTGGGTTTAGCAGGCCAATGCTCAAACCACTGAGCTATCCCTCCCCCCCGGGAATGGCCTAGCAATTAGAGCAGTTAATTAAAAGTCTGTTCTATCCAATCTATGTATTTATAATGCTCTCATCATTGTCTCATCTAGGTACCAAAATATAAGACAGCAATGCTTCAATCCAAAAGGATTTTTGTTCTCCACCCTTCTCTTGTTTATTTTGCATTCTTAAGGGGTTGTAAAGCTCCAACTTATTCTGATCTTCGGTTGTAAGAAAGTCCATCACCTTGGGCTTTGACAGCTGCATCTCTCTTGTACGTACCTATCAGACAGTCATGTCCTCTTTACTCTTCTAGTTGTCACTATGCTTACCTAACATTTACAACTCTCTCTCCTATAGCAACCTCTCCAGCCACCTACATTTTTTAAATTTCTGTTCTCCAAAATTTCCTGGTCGTGTAGTGCCCAGAACTGAGATTATTATTTCAGGTGTGGCTTCACTTTCTATTGCTCATTTCCTTCATACAGAAATTCAAAATATAGGCCTCTTCACAAATATGAGATACAATATCGCATTGCTCTCACCAACATGCCACATGACAAACATTTTAATGATCAGATTAAATTGATCAGATTATTATTAAAATGATCAGATTAAATGTTAGCACCAAGGAATGGTCAGATTAACAAGAGTGTTTTATTTGTTCTTGTTCACAGCTCATTATGACAAATCCTTGAAAAATGGTACTATTAATTTACTAAATTAATACAATTAAATATTCCTACAGCATCACTAGCAAAACACTCCTGTCCTGAATTTAGACAGGTATTCACCTAGCTATATTTATGCCACACAGATAAACTTGAATTGCCTGCCAGGATATTACCCTTGCAAGATGGCTTTTGTAAGGACAAAAAGTGCAACATTAATCAACTATTACTTTGTTATTACTGAAGAAAACAGAATGGGCCTTCATTACAGAACAAGCCCATGTCACACATTAACACTATCTTAAAGTCCAATAGTCTAAAATAGTATATAGCATAATCTTCTATTTCCAGAGCACCAAACTAGCATTATTTCTTATTTTCCTAAATACAGATCTGTTTGGTTCATTATGGAGGTATCAACTTCAGCTCCAAAATTAAGGATGAGTTGAGTTTTACAATTAAAGCAGAGATTTAACATCTTTATGTACAACCAAATGAACATTTACTGAATATAGAATGAATTTTCTGAAAATTGATAAGTAAATCTAATTAGTTTAGAATTAAAATTAATTTAAAAATAGATCCTTTAAGAAATTTGGATCCTGCTTGTATCCCAAACGATCTCATCAGAACACCAGACTTGCCTCAAACTTTTCATATAACTTAAACTCACTAATCTTGTGCCTAGGCTATATGTGAAGAAGTTTTACAATTAATAGTAATTTTTTTCTGTTACTCTGAATAAGAAAAGTTACTTACTTGTACAGCAACTGGAATTCTTTGAGATGTTGTCCATATATATATATATTCCCTTCCTGGTACACATGCCTTCAAGCTTGGAGCATTTGGGCCAGCAGTAGTTGTTGGGTCTGCACATGCACCCTGAGTGTCCTTGCATTCCCATACTGAAGGAATAAAGGGTAGTGTGGGTCTGAGTGCCACTCAGTTCCTTCATAGAACTCTAAATCATAGAATGTCAGGGTTGGAAGGGTCCTCAGAAGATCATCTAGTCCAACCCCCTGCTCAAAGCAGGACCAATCCCCAGACAGATTTTTGCCCCCCTCAAGGATTGAACTCACAACCCTGGGTTTAGCAGGCCAATGCTCAAAACCACTGAGCTATCCCTCCCCCACCACTCTGAAGTGGGACGCTGAAGCAAAGGGGAATAAAGGTGGGTCATGAAATTTTATATATAATATATATGGACAACATCTCAAAGAACTCCACTTATTGTACAGGTAAGTAACTTTTCTCTCTTCTTTGAGGGCTTGTCCATATATATATATATATATATATATATATATATATGGACACTCCCCAGCAGCGATCTGACTAAAGTGATGGGTGCTCTGAGTTTCACTTAAAGATAGACTGTAAGAAACAGCTCTGCCAAAGGAAGCATCTGCTCCGGAAGCTGTCACTAAGGTACATCTGATTAAACGTATATATAGAACCCAATGTGGCTGCTTTACAGAATGTTTCTCAAGGAAGCAGACAAAGCTGCCTGTGAACTAGTGGAATGGACTCTAATATCTGCTGGAGCTAATTTAGCTAGTTCATAGCAGAGTGTAATCCACCCTCAAACTCATTTAAATAATCTTTGGGTGGAAATAGGATTGACTTTTATCTTCTCAGCAACAGATAAGAACGGTCTAAGAAATGAAGTGAAAGGTATCATTTGCTGCAGTAAAAAGGCTAAGGCCCTAGGCACATCAAAAGGTATGTAATTTAACTTAACCATAGAATCATAGAACTGGAAGGGACCTCAGGAGTTCATCTAGTCCAGTCCCCTGCACTCAAGGCAGGACTAAGTATTATCTAGACTGTCCCTGACAGGTGTTTGCCCAACCTGCTCTTAAAAATCCCCAATGATGGAGATTCCACAACCCCCCTGAGCAATTTATTCCAGTGCTTAACCACTCTGATAGTGAGGAATATTTTCCCAATGTCCAACCTAAACTGCCCTTGCTACAATTTAAGCCCACTGCTTCTTGTCCTATCCTCAGAGGTTAAGAACAACAATTTTTCTCCCTCCTCCTTGTAATAACCTTTTATGTACTTGAAAACTGTTATGTCCTCTCTCAGTCTTCTCTTCTCCAGACTAAATCCATTTTTTTCAATCTTCCCTCATAGGTCATGTTTTCTAGACCTTTAATCATTTTCGTTGCTCTTCTCTGGACTTTCTCCCATTTGTCCACATCTTTCCTGAAATATGGCACCCAGAACTGGACACAATACTCCAGTTGAGGCCTAATCAGCGCGGAGTAGAACAGAAGAATTACTTATCGTGTCTTGCTTACAATACTCCTGCTAATACATCCCAGAATGAGGTTTGCTTTTTTTGCAACAGCGTTACACTATTGACTCATATTTAGCTTGTGATCCACTATGACCCTCAGATCCCTTTCCGCAGTACTCCTTCCTAGGCAGTCATTTCGCATGATTAGAATGAGGTTTGGAAAAATATAGGTGGATTGATAACCTGATTTAAACTTTTCAGTAGAACTTAGGGTGTGGTCTCGGACATCTTTTCAAAGTGAAAAATAGTATAAGGGGAATCCACCATGAGTGATCTTGTTTCCCCAATTCTCCTAGCTGATGTGACGGCTACAAGGAAGGAGGTCTTTACAGATACGTGTAAGAGAACACGATGCCATGAGCTCAAATGGAGGACCCATGAGGCCCACAAGTACACCATTAAGGTCCCAAGTGGGAGTTGGTTCTTCTTATAGGTGGAAAATCTCTCAAGAAACCCCTAAGAAATCTGAAAATAGTGGAATGGGGAAAAAAATTGTATACCCCTCTGTAGGTGGATAGAATGTGCAAACAGCTGCAAGGTGCACCTTGACAAAACTAACTGAAAGTCCTGAGTTCTTTAGAGAGAGTACCAAGTCTAAAATGGCAGGGATTTGTGTCTCAAGAGGCTGAAAGTGATGGTGTTCACACCAAGCTGAAAATCTCCACTTAGCTGCATAAGTCTTCCTGGTAGAGTCTTTTGGCTATTAGTTAAAATGTTCTGTGCACCAACTGAACATAACTTCACTATTTCTGACATTTCTATTTCTTTGGCTTCAAGGTCCAAACTTGTTGCTGATTTGCCCCAGCAAGAAAGTTGTGGGACCCTATACAGTGAGGGCTGCCTGCCCAGCCCTATCAACTCTGGCCGCTAGGACACACCACCCTGCATCAAAGGATAGTCCTATCAACTGTGGCCACTAGACCACACTGCCTTGCACCAAAGGGCAGCCCTATTGACTCTGGCCACTAGGCCACATGGCCCCGCACCGAAGAGAAGCCATGTTGACTTTGGCCACTAGGCCACGCTGCCCTGCACAGGAGGAAAGCTACCTTGATGTCTATCCAATACCCCGTGACAGGGTGTACTTACTCAGTGACACAGTCATTCAGAAACCAGGCTGTTAGCTGTAGTGTGGATGTGCTGGGATGAAGGATGGCTCCTTCATTCTTAAGCAGGCCTGGGAATAGTGGAAGCAGTTTTGGAGGATGGTTTGACAATTGTGACAGTTTCAGGTACCAGAACTGCCTTGGCCAGGCAGGAGCGATCAGGATGACCCTGGCTGCATTTTGTCTGATCTTTCTGAGTACCCTTGGGAGTAACACAATCAGTGGCTAAGTGTGCATCAGTGCACCAGACCAAGGAACACATATGATAAGGATCCTGGACTCTGTCCCCCTCTGGAGCAGAAAGTACTTGACATTACTTCTTCCTATCAGTCACAAATAAGACTACTGATTGGATGATCCCATTTCTTGAAAATCAACTGAATAACTGGCTAGTGAATTGTCCATTCATGCTCTGATGAAAAGTATCTGCTCAAATCATCCACCAGTGTTCTGCAGCCCCATATGGTGAATTGCTGAGAGAAATATCTGATGCTGAATGCACTAATTCCATAATTGAACTGTTTCTTGGCACAGAGGAGCTAGAGTCCCTCCTTGAGGGTTTGTATAAAACATGACAGTTGTGTTGTCTGTCATTAACTGAATAGACAGTCCATGTATTGGAGGTAAGGGCTCCATGAAAGCTTTGCACACTACTGAGTTCTTGAATATTGAGTCTCCATTTGCCTTGTACCTGATTTGTGATCCAAGTGGGGTTCCTCTACTCAGTAACGAAGCATCAGTCACTATGGTCTTGGTTAGGATAGGTGGGAGAAAGGGACTCCCATTCATACCTTGTTATGGTTCTTCTACAACGAAGAGAGTAGAGAATGTCTTGTGGCACCATCAGAGGTATGTCTAAGTTGTGCTAGCTCAGAATGTGCACTGATTTCAGCCAGTCCTGCATGCAACAAAAGTGCAGTCTAGCATGCAGCATGACAAAATGCAGGCGGCCATGTGACCCAGCAGATTTAGACAAGTTCTTAGTATGGTTTGAGGATTTGTCTGAAGCTGGGAGACAAGCATGGCCATAGTCTGGAACCTGCTGTAGGTTAAGCTCTGGCTGTCTTGGGGTCTATAATGGTCCCTATAAATTCTTGTATTGGTGTTATAATGGCCTAAAAGTCAACAGAGAAGTCCAAGGGATATGAATAGCTAAAATATGCTTTGGATGGAGCGCTATACCTCTGATGAGCCGGTCATCCAGGTATAGAGAGACACTTATTCTCTGTCTCCTTAGGTGTACTGCTACTACTGCTAAGACTTTTGTACATACCCTTGGTGCTATAGAAAGGCCAAAGAGAACTCTATATTGGTAGTGGTTTTGATGTATCGTATCTCAGGAATTTCTTGTGACCCGGCGTATGGCTATATGAAAATAGATGTCCTGCAGGTTGAGAGCCGCAAACCAATTTCCTTCATCTGGAGATGGTATTATGCAGGCTAAGGTGTCCATTCTGAACTTTATTCAGTGGATAAAGGTATTAAGTGCTCTCAAATCCAGAATTGGCCCTTATCTCCCTTTCTTCTGGGTATGAGGATATAGTTTGATTAGAAACCTTTCCCTCGGTTGTATAGGAATCTCTTCTATTGCTCCGAGAGACGGGAATGAATCTACTTTCTGGAGTAACAATCTCTCATGAAAGAGGTCTCTGAATAGGGATGGGAAAAGTGGAGAGTAGGCAGGTGTAGACTGATACAGGAATCCCTAAGTGTGAAAAGCATCATCTGTTTTTGTTCTGAACAAATCTGAACCCTCAAACAGAAAATTCTCCACTGTTGATTGCACTTCTCTTGGGATCCTGGAACTTTTCCCAGCATAGATGCATGCAAAACATCCAGTAACTTACTAGGAGCGCTCTGTACCTTCTCAAGCAGAATCTGAAGTGATTGGACTACTCTCATCATCTGTTTCCGGAAGCTTTTATAGTCATCCAGATGAGACTGTGCTAAAGGGATCACTGTCTCATCCAGAGACAAAGAAGAGTGGTTACTGGTGCCTGAATATCCTAATTTCTAGGTTGTTGTTCTTCCTCGAGATGCTGAGTATCATGAGGGGATGCTTGAGGTTATACTGTTTCTTGCCTCTGAGTAGCTCTCTGAGACAGTACATGTGAGGTATGCCCATAATAAGGACCCCACTGGTTCCAATATGGCCATACAGTAGCCAGAGTTGAAATGCTCAGATCCAATAGCTTTATCTCTACCTAAGAGGAGCCAGCAGCCAGTGCTGACATCAGTGGTACTGCACACACCTCAGTAGTCTCTGTATTTATTCAGATATAACTTCAATTAATGGTATTGGGTCAGTAGTACACTCCCTTGAAGACCCTCTGGTACTCAACTCAGGCTGTGAAATCTCCTTGGATTGAGAATGAAGGGATTATTTTATCTCTTCTTTACAGAGCTCTCTTGAGAAGAACTGCCTCTACTCCTTTCCAACTCAGTACTTAACAGGGACAGTCCTACCCAAATCCATGGAAGTCCAAAGGAGCCCTGCAGCTAACGGATATTAAGCTCCCAGGGGCACATCTCTTTACCACAAACTGATGTACCAGGTACAAAGGCTGACCCAGGTCTGAGTCAGGCCACATGGAGAAGTTTAGAAGAAACATTTTAAGCCTTGCTCCTCTGGCTTTTAAAGTCCTTTTAGAAAAAGGGCTTGCGGACAATGCATTTACTGGGGATATAGGACTCCCCCAAACAAAACAATAACAAAAAGATACCTTGTGTGCCCATCAGTGTGACATGTCCTGGTAGGGGGAAGGTTCTGGTCAAAAATATATACAAGGGAAGGAAAGATTTTGGAAAGTTTTAAATTCTAACTAAAGCTCATCAAAAAGGTGAGTGCCAATGGGCAACTACTAAATCTAAATAACTAAACTAGAAATTAGTGTATCAAGTGAGAGTGTAGCTCTGTCTCAAACCCGAAGGTGGGGAGAAAGAACTGTGTGGCGGTTGGTCCCGCACCACCTTTTATGCCCTTGGGATGGAGCAAGAGGGCACTCAGGGCATATCTGCACAGAACCAATGGACACTGCTGACCAAAAGATGCAATCTCAAGCTCATAGGGTGCATGTGTGCCGAGATTGGAAGGACTATATATACACATACATACATACACACACAAGATATATATAGTCCATATATATATATATATAGACAGGCTGAGGGGGAATATGATTGCTCTCTTTAAATATATCAGAGGGATAAATACCAGAGAGGGAGAGGAATTATTTCAGCTCAGTACTAATGTGGACACGAGAACAAATGGATATAAACTGGCCGTCGGGAAGTTTAGGCTTGAAATTAGACAAAGGTTTCTAACCATCAGAGGGGTGAAGTTCTGGAACAGCCTTCCGAGGGAAACAGTGGGGGCGAAAGACCTCTCTGGCTTTAAGATTAAGCTTGATACGTTTATGGAGGGGATGGTTTGATGGGATAACGTGATTTTAGTCAATAGGTCAATAACGTGCCATTGCTGGTAATTAGTAACAATGGTCAATGATGGGATATTAAAAGTTACTACAGAGCACTTTTTCCGGAGGGTCTGGCTGGAGAATCTTGCCCGCATGCTCGGGGTTCAGCTGATCGCCATATTTGGGGTCAGGAAGGAATTTTCCTCCAAGGTAGATTGGCAGAGGCCCTGGAGGTTTTTCGCCTTCCTCTGCAGCATGGGGCAGGGGTCGCTTGCTGGGGTCACTTGCTGGAGGATTCTCTGCGATTTGAAGTCTTTAAATCATGATTTGGGCACTTCAACAGCTGAGTCAAGGGAGAGAATTATTCCAGGAGTGGGTGGGTCAGCTTTTGTGGCCTGCATCATGCGGGAGGTCAGACTAGATGATCATAATGGTCCCTTCTGACCTTAAAGTCTATGAGTCTATATATGGACAAGCACTCGAAGAGCTGAATGTTTCTTCAACAGAGGCTGAAGAATTATTTTTCTATAGAGAATTCCACGAAGATTCAAAATGGCTGCTATCTCCCATTAATAGGACTGAAGCAACCACGGAGGAAGAAAACGGACATCCTTCTACTTTACGGACCTTTGGACACCAAAGGCTTCCTGTAAGAGAGAGTCTCTAATTAGGATTGAGCACTATCTGATTGTGGTAATGGAGTTCAGAAGAGTTTAGAGTTCACAAGACATCATCAGTTTGGGAGACTCCAACGTTAACACAGATCACAATATAAAACCTCCTGCCCGCTTCACTTTTGGTTTCACACAGGCAATGGACACACCCACCGACACAGGGGGACAAACCCAGGACTGGATATAGATATTAGCAATGCAAGAACTATCCTTCCTTCTTCAGGCAGAGATCAGTATTTCCCCCAGCACATAACAGGAAGCTGTCATACCATCGCTCACCATTGGAAACTTGGGGCCCTGCTAAATTCCAAAAATTGCTCTCAGAAAATTATTCAATTAAGAGCCTCAGGAGAATTAGTAAAACACTGCAACCAAATCCCTGAAAAGAGTCTTGGGCATCAAAGCAACCTTCCCACCACATTGCCCCTACACATCTATCCACCCAGATTCTTATATTGACATCCATTACCTTAGTATCTGAGTTGAGTACGCCACTGATGTGTAAGTTAAGGGTATTCTGCACCTTACAGGATGGGCGCAGAGCTGAAGCAATTCCACTGTTCCTTTCCAATCTTCTCAAATGAACTGAGCGTTTGGGTGCATGGCAGAGAAAACAGGAAAAAATTAAGATTATCTTCAACTATAGCAGAGATCATTATTCACTTCTTCCAGTGAGCTGTTCATCATGCAGGTCAGCTGAACATCTGCATCAATAAACCAGGTACAGTACAGTCCAACCAGCCTTTGGTAACTACCCTATGGACCAGAAAAAGTAGGTTACACAATAAAAGCTGTCTTAAAGGATGAAGGAAATTACACTAGAAACTGCATGGGGATACTTTGAAGTGTTCACTTTAAAATGTGAAAGAGTCACTTGAAGGTGATCTTTTAGTGAAGGTTTTTCTGTATATCAGTAAGTGACCTATGAATAGGCATTCTTCAGACTATTAGTAACAAGAATTTTGAAAACTTGAAAGATCTGAGTAATCAGATTTATGGGACATTAGCAGGCTATGATCCAGATACAGTTATGCATAACTTTAAACAAGGGAACCTATTGTTTATTTTAAAACGTAGCAATGTTCTCTCTAAGCATAGTAGAATACACACTAGCTGTTCAACTCCGAAGACCTAGATTCTACTCTTGCAATGAGTGGCAGCGGTTTGCTTAATTCTTACCACACATGCAGTTGTGAGTACTATTTCTGTGCTGAGAACAGTCTGGACAGCAGAGATCTCCATGCATTGTGTCGTAGCAGGAGGGCTAGATGTCAGGACCAACATACATTATCAAAGCTGCAGAGCACATCTTTTGCTCGAGCCAGCGCTATAAATGCATCATGAGGATTAATATAACTAGTAAATTACAGCCATCTTCACATCTGGCATATTACAGCTTTTTCAAAGTTTGTAACAGCAGAAAGTGGTTCTGAACTGAGCATTAAAACCTGGCAGAGATAAGTGTCCCACTAGGAACATTGACAAAATTGTCTGTTTAATGATCACATCATCCCACTTCGTCATTCTGTTCTGCTAAACAGATAATTCAACACACTGCTTTGTGTAAGGCCCAAGACAAAGAGAGCAGATATGAGGAATGGGCAAATGTTCCAGTGCTGTGCCCTTGCTTATTGTCTAAGGAATTCAAAGGGGAAAGGAACGAGCGTTAAGATTGTACACACATTATTCCTATATAGGTATCTTAACTCAAGCTACCCAAGCACCACCTTGACTGGTTCCAGGCTTGCCACGTGGAAGGAAGACACAGCACAGGGGAGGGAGAATTGAGCATTGTGAGATGAAGTTGCGAGGACTAACAATGAAACAATTTGAATTGAACCTGTTGGGTTCAATTCTCAGATCTGTCTGGATCTGGTGCTGTTATACAGATCCTGGGAATATTTGTGAAACATTAGAAGCATTTGTGTGAATGTGAACAGTTTGCATTCCAAGCACATTAACCAAAAATGGAAACACCAGCATAAACAGGGCTTTGGTGTTTATTTCCCGTAAGGAAATAAGTCCATCTCTTTGTTTTATTTCCTCAAAAGAGACCCCTGCCCTGTAGCTACCTGAAGACTTAGCCCCTAATATACATCCCATCCAGCATAGTAAGGCTAATCCTAGCCTTAATTTATGGAGATATACCTATCTCATAGAACTGGAAGGGGCCTTGAAGGGTCATTGAGTCCAGCCTCCTGCCTTCACTAGCAGGACCAAGTACTGATTTTTGCCCCAGATTCCTAAGTGGCCCCCTCAAGGATTGAACTCACAACACTGGGTTTAGCAGGCCAATGCTCAAACCACTGAGCTATCCCTCCCCCCTAGATCTGTGAACTGGTGGATCAAGCGCAGCATTACATTATAGGTTGTTTACAAAAATCCTACTCCTACTCACAGGAAGGAGCTAATAAATGCAATATCAAAAATTTTGGTCTTATATCATTAGTGGGCTGTTTGGTGGGTTTGTATTTAAAACAAATCTCAGAAGTTTCATGATTACATTTATTTTGACAGGCATTTTCGCTGTGGTAAAAGCAAATCCATCGTTGAATCAAATTAACAAGATTTCTTTGCCAGTATTGCCAAGAATCAAAAATACCTGTGTTTTAAAAAAGGGCTTTCTCCATCGCAACCCATCTTTCCCCTGTCCCTGTAGCAAGTCAAAATGCTACCTTTTTATGCAAAACTAATTTCCATGATAATATGCCAATGTTAAACAGAGGATTATTTATGGGTGCAGTTTATGATGTATACAACAGAAGATAAACTGTAGTAAGAACCCCAAAAATACAGGTTAAATGGATTGCTCATTAACTTCTAAATGTTTTTCCCAGGTTTACTCCAGTGACAAAGTCCCACTCCAGGTTTTTTCTCTTGAAGCTTCATGACATGTTGAGCTAGTTTGTTATAAATTTAAATTAGGAGTACAAATTACTCAATTCTCCATATGTAAAAAATAAACATCATAAAATGTGCACAATGAATGATTTTTATTCAAGTTTTATTTAAGCTTTTCCTTCAAGCATTTTAGACTTTGCTTTTTTTTTTTTTCAACTAGAATATTTATGATATAAATAAAATTTTAAACATTGGTACAAACTTGATATACAAAAAAAGATCACGTTTGCAGCATTTGCTTAAAAAGTGGTCTTTAAATTCACTTGATAAAAATAAAGGTTTTATTACCTTGGGAACACCACATAGGCATAAACAGGGTTCAGTCCTTCTATAACATCTTTCACTGTGGTCAGAGATAGTTCCTTCACTTTTTCAGCCTCACCCATTAGCACAGATATATTGCTAACTATTTATATATCTATATAGCCACACATTAAAGAGTCCTTTAAGGGTCTATAAGATATTTAGGCTCCATATTCTGCTGTATGGAAGGATAAATAAGTCCACAATTTGACAAAATGCATCCATATATTACATCATTTCCTGAAACGTTTGAAAAGTGGATGGACATGTTTATTTGAAGATGCCTTGCTCCGTGAAGTGTGATATTCCATATAAACTGCATCATCTGCTCCAGACATAGAGCTCATTGTGCCAAAACGACGGGACACCTAGATTAAGAGAAATCGCAATTGTTCAGTTTAACTATATACATAATCTCCTTAACCCACTGATGCCAGAGTAGCTAGATACAATGCTGAATGATCAAATTAATATAGATATTATTAAGTTATATATATTTTAAATTAAATACTAAAACACTGGACACTTAGTGGATGATCAAGAATTCTGTATACCTAAGTGCATAGGTAAGTATACCCCTACTCCTGCACCAGGGATGCTCCTCAACCAAAGCACCTCACAACACACTACAAGAGTAATGTGCATCTCTAGTTAAAGTTGGTATAACAAAAGCAATGGAGCTATAGAAGAGATACCTCAACAGATTCAGAATTCAAAGGGCATTCCAGCCCAATGCCACCACAGTTAATGGTCAAGCCTGAAGTCTGAGCTACAGTCCTATGATGTCCCCTTAACTCAATATATTAGCAAGCCTTAGGATTGTCTATGCAGGGACGCTAAGGAAAATTAATCGATATTAATTTTGAAAGTGGATTAGTAAAACCGTATTAAATGCCTGTGGGAACACCCTCATTCAGACTAAAGTGGCCTTAATTCAGTTTAGCTTAATTAACTTCACAAGTGAATAACCAAATAAAGGCCACTTGAATTCTGAGTGAGTGTTCACACAGGGATTTAATGTGGTTTTAACTAATCCACTAAAATTCACACGTTTGGTTAATTCATATTAATTTTCCTAGATCTCCCTATGTAGAAAAGCCTTTAGTTTCTAGTGTTTATTTTTAGGGAAATCATGTTTTATTTTCTATGAGTAAAAATAAAATAGCATATACAAAGATTGAATATCAGCCCTATTTGAAGAACTATACTCTGGGGATGAAGTCCTGGAGCATGAAACCTTTCAATCGGTGTGACACTACAAATAAATTAACTGCACTAGGATATTTTTAATGTGTATTTCATAAAACTGATCTCTATAAAAGAAATTTGCCATCTGCCACCAATGTCCTAAAACATAAAAGGATACTGTAGCGGTCACACTTGTTCAAGTGTCTCATTTCTCTCTAGTCCCTAAGCTAGCAGTTACTCTCATCGTTAACCAGGTGTTAGAGGAGCTGAAAGTAAAGCATTCTATTTTTCAACGTTCTGTGTATTGGCACTGTTATGCAGAAGCAAGACTAAGAAGTAAGGGTGCAGTTCTGTAGCATTTGTAGTCCACAGTTACCAGAAGCTAAGTGTTCTTCATGTACCTGAGTTGACTTTGAGCCATACTCTCCTGCTACCACCTCTTCCTCAGCATCCAGGTCAGACGCTTGCAGGACCTTCTGAAGAAGCTGTTGCTGCTCTTCTTTGGATGAAAATGAAAGTTGTTCTTCTTCCATTCCTGCAAGCTTTGTGATCACCTAGGAGGCAGAATGTGGTGGAGGATGCATTTGCTCAGTGTTCACTTTAGTGTTTTTTTAAATTAGCATCTCCCCATTTCCCAAGAAAATCAACTATGCCCCCCAGTGGACCTTACTGCATTTATAGCGTATTAGCAGTCCATCACCTTTGCTTCACAGCTACCACAAATATATGTAGACTTGGAAAGATTACATTTTTAAATTAGTAAATGTCGGTAAACTTCGATTCACCGCACACACAAACTGACATGCGTCTGACGAAGTGGGCATTCACCCACGAAAGCTTAGGACAGATCCAGACTAACACGGCTACCCCTCTGACACTAGACACCATGCAAGGCACTGCATTTAGCCGTATGGAATGGAAATCTATCAACCTCATGAAGCTCCAATACATCTGTTAGTCTTAAAGGTGCCACAGGGAAAAAAAACCTGACAAATATTTCCATCACTGATAATCGAAATTTACAGATGGGCAAGGAAAAAAAATGACGCTTCAGAATGCAGAACTTGATTTAAGAATTTTACTTTGTATATTTTGACACGTGATGTTGACAGTTTGTGTTTTAACAGTTATAAAGCTTCTAATTTTTGACTCTCAACATCTACTGTCATTAAATTATTGTCTGATCCCCCCCCCAATTTTATACAACTGAGAAAATTTAAATTGTTAAAAATAGGGGAAAAAAAGCTTAGAAATAAACCGATAACATCCATCAAAATTATTTTTAAAAAAATCGAATTCTGCCAAGTCTAAATACACATAATACAAGGTGAATGATACCACACACCTGCCTTGTTACATTCTGTGCTAAAGGAACCGAAAGTAAAATGTCATTTAGATAAGAGGCTAGAACAAAAGCACATAGCTGAGGATGAAGGCAGGCTTATTTCAGAATGTTCAGCCAAACGCTTAACGTACCACATTGACAAGGAAATTGAGCAAAGCACATTTAGCTTAGTAATTATATTTGAGTTAATAATAAAGAGGGCAGAAAACTGCTTTTTTAGATTACAGTTTCTTCTTATGGACTGACCCACTTTTGTTTATTCCTCTAGCTTTCTTCACTATTCTACATTTTCATGAGGCACAATCCACCAGCTCTCACTATGAGAATTCTGACACGTGCATCCCACCCTGATTTGCCTTTACCACCAAGGATACGAGTACAGTTTAGCACATATTTTAGTCTCCTATTTAGTCGGATATCTGGGCAAGTATAGTAAATGTGCTATCTGCTGGTAATATATCACCACTCTACTTCAAAGTCCTCCTTTCCTAGCGAACTCCAAAGTCTCCCAGCTTCTGCTTCTTAGGGTTGGTCTACACTGGGGGAGGGGAGGGGGGGAAAATCAATCTAAGATACGCAACTTCAGCTACGAGAATAGCGTAGCTGAAGTAGACGCATCTTAGATCGACTTACCTCCTGTCCTCACGGCATGGGATCGACAGCCACAGCTCCCCCGTCGACTCCGCTTCCGCCTCTCGCTCTGGTGGAGTTCCAGAGTCGACAGGGAGCACATTCGGGGATCGATTTATCACATCTAGACGAGACGCGATAAATCGATCCCCGATAGATCGATCGCTACCCGCCAATCTGGTGGGTAGTGTGGACGTACCCTTAGTCTTAGTGAAAAAAGAATGTTTACAATATACGACCATTCACTGTAAATTCCGTTTCTTTCACAATCACTGAAACATCTCTCCCCTCAGTAGGGCTATCAGACTCAAAAACAATCTCTTTAAATCCAGAGTAGAAAGGAATCGACATTTTCCCCCCCATTTTGATTACTGATCCAAGTTTACTGCTTTAAAAAATTATGCTAGTCCTGGGTGCACTTATGACTTCCCAGCCATGGCAGGTTTCAAGACAGCCATTCAAACTGGGTCATACGGATTTATCATCTGGCTTTTTCCTCTCCCATTTCAATCAAGATATCCTCTGAACGCCTGAGTTCTCTTGAACGTCAACAGTTAAGAGGTTAATACTTGATACTATTGAGAAGCTAGGACACCAAACTGTGATAATATTTTATAAAGCTTTGGTTTATATAGTTGTTTAGAATATATAATTAATGCCAGTCACCATAGTTTATGGAAAATAGATCTTGTCAAACAATATTATATATACATATTTATGAAATTACAAAGGTATAGTGTTCATGTAATATATTTAGACTTCTATAAAGCATTTTGAATAAGAAACTGGAATGATAGAATATCAACATGGAACAAAAATGGATTAAAGACTGGCTAACAGACATGTCTCAAAATGTAAACAGAAATGGGGAATCATTATCAAGGGAGTGTATGTTTCTACTGAGGTTCCACAGAGATCAGTTCTTGGCACAGTCGACAAATATTTACACGGGGAACAAAACTTTGATAATGGGCTCTTCAATCTAGCAGACAAGGGTATAACAAGGGCCAATGGCTAGAAACTAGACAAATTCACACTAGAAATAAGGTGCACATTTTTAACAGTGAGGGTAATTAACCACTGCACAACTTACCAACAGTTGCAGTTGATTCTCCCTCACAGGAGGTTTTTTAAGTCAAGATTGAATACTGGAGTGTATCTTTTAGAAAAACACCTAAACAGAAATTAATTCAAGGAAGTCCTTATGGCCTCTGTTACACAGGCCTACCTAGATCACAATTGTCCTTTCTGGTCTTACAATCTGTGAATCTATGAAAAATAGCATATGCTAAGATTGTGTCCAGCTTCTAACAGGAAAAAGTGTAGAAAGAAGAAAAATGATTTTAAGGTGTATTAAACTGTCCCTTGCGATGGTTTAAAAACAAAATGATGTGTACAACTAAAGAGAGACTCTTTGGTTTTCAACAGAATACAATACTTGTTTCAAGTTGGCCTGGTTCAAGAAGTGTCAAATTTAGAAGTTATTACCGATTCTTTGGTCTAGCAGGTTTTTCTGCTATTGGTCCAAGATTTAATATAAAAGTCTTAGATTTGTAGAGCAATATTTTTCAAAGGGAATATACTTTAATAAGATAAAACATGAGACAATTACAGTTAACTCACTGGGCTCTGAGTAAGGAATCATGACAAGAGGGCTCTATTTAAAAAGCAACTGCACTACACAAAATAGCAAAAAGATTAAAAAAGCCACAATTTTTATCCATACAGACAGATATAACACATGGAACTATTTAATAAATGGCACATCAAACTATCCATACATAGCAAGTGTTTCCAGAAAACTAATTTTTTTTTTTTTTATTTCCCACGGTACCAGCCTTAAGTTTGGCACCAACCATTTGGCACTCATACTGTCCTAGTTATAATGCCAATTTAAGGCTCCTAAAACTAAGGATTACTTGCAAAAGGAAATCTCTCTGTTTTGGCCTTTTTTAATTAGTTCCATAATCCAAAGCATTCAAATACAAGTAAAGTAATTTCTTTGAGTCTTTTTGGCTATAACCACGTAGGCCTGTTCGCTATTAGATCAACACTAATCTGCAACTATTTGGGCAAACTTGATATGCCACAAAAAAGGCTTTCATATAGAAAGACTGCAGTGAAATTATTTCAGTTGTGAGACTGTTCTGAAGCAGTCCTCTTAACTGGCCATAGACTATGAAAAAAATGATTCTTCTAGAGGTTTTATCCATGTAAATCCCACTCCAGATTGTGCATATACCTCGTGTGTGCAAGGTCAGAATCTTTCAATAGTAGCGTCCATTGGGCTACACCTACTTCCCTCACCCGAGGACAAAGGGCAGAGCAGCCACAACCATCCCACAGTTCCCTCAATTCTTAATATCAATTAAAGACTCTGAAAAAGCAGGGATGGAGGGCGGATCACGGGCAAAACACTGAAGAACCAGAGTTATTGTAAGACAAATATCAGGGGGTAGCCGTGTTAGTCTGTATCCACAAAAACAACAAGGAGTCCAGTGGCACCTTAAAGACTAACAGATTTATTTGGGCATAAGCTTTTGTGGGTAAAAAACCCACTTCTTCAGATGCATGTAACACAAATAATCATTTTTTCTCTGAATATTTGATCCCATTTTAGGGCTCTGCTTATCAGTCACCATCTGGAAGGTGGGACTGAGGAGTCCAAGCTGCCACTAAATCAGGATAACATTCCCCTACCATATTTGGCACCTGATCTTTCCAACAAGTTGAGGGCATAATATTTAACCAACAGTAAAGGGGTTCTACAAGTGGCTGCCAGGCAAATCTCATATGGAGAGGTTTGTAAAACAAGCTTGTGCTCTAGTGGAATGAGCTTTGACGTCTGGAGGAAGTATACCAGCCATGCGATAGCAGGCTGAAATACCCAAAATAGATAACTCAGTATATGTCTATGTTGCAATTCAGAAGTGTGATTGCAACATGTAAACATACCCACGCTAGATCAAAGATAACTAGAATAGCAGTATTAGAGACGATGCAGCACCATGGGTGGTGGCCGCTTGAGTAGGTACCTCGAGTCCTGGGTGGGCAGGACTTCACTATTGTTACTTGAGCTAGCTATGATCTAACTACATCAAAGTTAGCTCAGGTATGTCTACAACCGCTGCAACTGCACCTCCCAATTGCAGTGTAGACATACACACACATGTTCTCTGGAAAAAAGCCGTTTGCCTCTTAGAAGCACTATTTACGGCAACAGTTTGGGAGTCTGTCTGAAGGGCTTTGTCCTATTAAGATACTACAGTAAGATCCTAGAAACATTTAAGGTGTTAAGTTTCTTTACCCCTGGAGAGAAATTGGGTTTTGGAAAGAAAATGGGGAGATAAATACTGTTTTAAATGAAAGTCTGACAACTTTGGGGATAAATGTGGGATGAGCTCTCAATGGAATGTTGTTTAAGGAGGGTCGCCCATTAGAGTTTGGCGTTTGCTGACCCTTCTGGCTGATGTCAAAAAGGTGATGGGGAAAAGCCTCCACGAGGCTTGAAAGGACAATATTAAGATCCCACATTGCAGGGATTCCTTAATTGGTGGGGAAATATGGAGTAACCCCTTTAAAAATCTAGATACAGTGGGGTAAGAAAACTGACCATGACTGGAAGAGGGTGTTGTCATGCCAAAAGCACTGCACGGTGGACCATAAAGGAATTGAATGAAAGTTCAAACTATTTCAAATGTGGCATATAATCACGGATTTTAGTATGGGGCCTCCAAAAGGTCATGGTTGTGCTGGGCTGCCCAAACAATTTTTTTTTCCACTTTGTGGAATAAGTATGCCTTGTCAGAGCTTTCTGCTCTGCAGTAGAATTTCTCATATTTGCAGTGAGAAATTTCTGCTAGTGGCATTCAATCAGCCAACATTCAGGCTGTAAGGTGCAGTGGTTTTTGGTGGGCCTGGGTGTAGTATTTGCCCTTGGTTCGGTGTTATGTCTAGACAGTCTGGAAGTGCTATCAGAGACTGAGCAGACATTCCGAGCTCTGTTAACCAGAGCTGTCTGGGCAAACATAGTGCTATCAGAGTCAATGGGGCTGTACCCCACGTATTTTTCCATATCATCCTGAGTATTAGTAAGATCCGTTGAAATGCCTGAGTGAGACATTGATCCCACAGTATAAAACGATGTCTTGTAAGGATCCCAGGGTCACATCTCCTCTAGAGCAAAAGACTGGACAGTATGTTTTCTTTTTGATGGGAAGCAAATCTATAATGGGATTTCCCCGCTGGTGAAATATCTGTCTGAGACGGGAACTCTTCAGTGACCGTTTGTGGTTGGTAATGGATTGTCCTCTTAGGAAGCCATCACTGCTGGCTCCTAGGAAATGAAAAGCTACTGAGGTTATTCCATGGAGTTGACATTATGTCCATAACTTGATTGCCTTCTACCACAGGGGTGATGAGCAGATACCTCCCTTGCTTGCTTACATAATACATTGCAGGTGTGTTGCCTGAGAGAATCCATACTATGGAATTTTTAAACAGGTTGGAATGCTATGGAAGCTAGAGAGATGACTTGCAATTCTAGAGCTATGTAAGGATTCATGTCCTTTTGGGACCATACCCCTATTCTATTCTATCTAGATTTGTATACCACATTCATCCCCACAGCATCTGAGCACCTTCCAATAGCAGATTAAGCAACACGAATACACATATCTCATGTGTTTGTTCTCTTATCCCATCCCCAGAGTAGGAAAGTCCCTGTATCTCAAGGTGGTCCAGGTTTGCACCTAGCCTGTTCCTGACTGATGTCTTATCGGTCTTTGTAGGAGGGGATGGAGAAGGATACCCCTCTTCTGAACTCTCCTGATGTAACTGAACTGGTGGTCAGATAACAGGATGTAAGCTAGAACCACAATGTGTGTGGTCATCTGATGTCTTGTGGGGTGGTAAACTGACTTTAGCCAGCATTGCAATGGACATAGGTGAAATTTGACTAGTGGTGTCAGGTAGGTGCATGCTGACATGTGGCCGCTAAATCTGAGGCAAGTTCTGATTATGGCTGATGAGTTCACTTTGATGTTGGTGATAACTGTCTAGAGAGAGTGAAATGTGTCCTTGGGAAAGTACGCTTTGGATAACTTGGAATCAATTAGGGCTCCTATGAACTCTGTGATGGGTTGGGAGTCTTTCCCCATGAAGCCCTGCTGCCTACATAGGTGAAGGACACAGTTCTAGGCTGTGGTGACTTCTTGATGAGACCAGCCAATTGTCTAAATATGGATAGATGGGAAAGGTTTGTCTCCTTAGTTATGCTGCCGCAACAAGTAGGCATTTTGTGAAGACTACTGGTGCTGTGGAGAGAGACTGAACAGCAGTCTCTTGTACTGGATCACAGTATTGAAGTCATGTCTTGGAGATCGACAGCCACAAACCAATCTTGAGCTAAAGGGAAGGGATGATGGCCGCAATCATTTTCAGCTTGAACCTGAAATGGCATAGATATTTGTTCAGTCTGCTCAGGTCTAGGATAGGACAAAGACGCCCTTTTGTCCTACTTATCTTATCAGCATGCCAGAAAGGATAAGATAAGTAGTTTCTCAAGGACCCCTAGATGAAGCAGGGAAATTACTTCTTTTAGTTGGTTTTCCTGAGAAGGATCCCTGAAGAGGGATGGGAAGAGATTTGGGGGAGAGAGGGAGGATTTAAATAGGTTCTAGTATTCAGTGGAGACAACTTCCAGCACCCATTTGTCAATTGTTATTCCAGTTGGGCTTGGCAGAAAAGAGAAAGATGGCACCTGAAGGTGGAGTTTGGGGAGGACTCTCATCCAGTTTCAGTGTGGTTCTCAACTCCTGCGTTAAATCTGATATCTGGCAGCTGGTGTAGTCTGAATGGTGATTGCGAAAGAGATTTACTTCTTTTGAGAGAGTCTCATCTTCTTCCTAGGTGGGTACTCAGAAGGCCGTTGTTGAGAGTAGCTGGGTGTCTTCTGTCTAGTTTGCCTTTTGTATCTGAATAGCTTGCAGTTTGGGGCTGAATGCCCACTGACCATAGTGTGACTCTGGATGTAAAGCATCATCATCAGTACATCATATTAATAAATCTGTACCCAAAACTGAGAAGTCTACTGTATTCTGAGTCTCCCTAGGAATACCAGAGGCATGATGCTCTTTTACATAGTAACTGCAGTGGCCCTACGTCTAGCCATCGTGTCTGATGTATCCATGGCTGCTTGTAACTTCTTTGCCATTAGGTTTTTTTTTAGTCATAATAGTTTTTAACTCCACTCTATAGAGTTTGGACAGAAAGAAAGATATTATGTCCCAGGTTACATCATTCAATTTTGCAAACAAAGCTTTAGTTCACTATTTGTAGCCGAAGTGATGCTGATGAATAAGCCTTCCTCCCAAAGAGATCTAGTTTCTTTAGGTTTTTTTCTCCTTTCAGGTACTCTTAGACCCTTTAATTTTTTTCATGAACTGCAGAGTCCACTAAAGAATCCAATGTTGGGAGGGTGCATAATCGCTCAAAACCCTTTTGGCTACTTGGTAGCTTTTTTTCCTGCTCTTTTAGCCGTCGGCGGTAACGTTGCTTGCATTTGCCATAGAATTTTTGCAGTTCTAAAATGCCCTTGTTAATGGGCAATGCTATTATAGCATTACCGAAAGAATATATTATGTCAAATAAATTTCCTTAGTCAATGAGGTCTCTGTTTCTGGTTCATCAACAATCCAGGCAAAAAAACTTCTGGAAGGGTCTAAAGTCATCAGGAGATAGTATAAGTGCCAAGACAACTGCCTTGTTGGGAGAAGATGATGAGTCTTGGGGACAGGATGAAGGATGTTGGTCAGGTGGTTCAAGATCTGTCTGTTGAATGGTGGGGAAAAGGTTCTCTTCTGAAAGATGGAGTAGACGTCTTCCAATGGTGGTGCTAATCTTTGAGGCGACATCGATACCAACCTGTTTTGGTTGGGATAGTTATTGATAACTATGCCAAGTCCTACTGGTGCCACTGGTCCAATGATAAGGAATCAGAACTGCTTCATTTACAAATTTTTGAGAGCTATCTTTGATAGAATAATATCTGAGTCCTTACTAAGTGTGGATGCTGAAAACAAATCCTGAGAGAAAAGATACCAACCACTGAACCATTAATTTGGGCAATATGGTTTCAGGAATAAAGGCTGTTCAAACTGCAATTCAATTATGAAGCCTTTCATGACAGCATCAAGCAGAACTGATGAAGTGGAGGGAAGGAAAAGGTCACAAATGAAGAGGGGGGAAAAAAAAAAAAAAAAGAGAGAGTAGTGTTCTTAAGATATAACCAGAGGAAGTAAAATATACCAAGATATTCACTGGACTCTGATGTACACTATACACAATATCACCTACAGCAATGAGGACTTTGACCAACTGGGGACACAAAGCTAGTTTACTTGAGTCTCTATTCTCCACACTCTCAAATGGGAGGGCTTCCAAAACTTACACGTTAAGACCATCCCATTTTTGTGGAATCAGCCAATTTTTCCCATAAGTGTTGTTTCTCTGGCCCCACTCCCCAGCTGTTGCCTGCTATAAAGTCAGAATGCTTTGCCTTGTCAGATGATGTAATTAATGCTACCTTAACCTGTCCTCTACAGCAGTACAGGCACCACAATATAGTAATGTTACAGCAACAACAGTTGCCTGTAAGCACCAACTGATTAACCAACAGCACCCCTCATTATCTTCAGGAAGTATATGAGGTACATTAAGACTCCAAGATGTGCCTATAATGTCAAATTTGCACAAGTCATCAGTGTTCCACATTAAAGGGACAAAATTACCTTGAAGCTGTAACCTTGATCTACCAGAAATCTTTGTCGTTTGGTTGAATATGCCATTTCCTGAGTATCTTGAGATACAAGGGAATAAAAGAAGGCATTGTATTCCTCTGCAACCGTCCCTAGGAGACAAGAGGTATTAGACAATTAGCCTATGTGAGTAAATTGAAGGATAAAAAGAAAACATCCTGAGCAGGAATGTAACGTTATTTTTAAAAAATTGCTTTTCTGAACATACTTTAAGTAAGTGATCATCTACATAGCATGGAAATTCTTGCTGAGAACTATTGATAGCTTGAAAAGAATATGGGAAGAGGCAACGGGAGATATTGGAGACCTAACTCTTGGAGGAAAATAGTGTTTGTTGAATTGTGTATTCCAAACAAGGTAAGAACAAAAAATTCCCAAGGGTGCTATGCAGGATAATCTTAAGAACAACTTAAATTGTGCTTGCGATACAAGTCAGGAAATAGTACAGCAGCAAGATACCAGAGGAAAAGTTTTATAAATGTAAATGTAGAGATTTACACTGACATGGCACAAAACCAGATGAGACAATAAGATATTTAGCTAGGAATTAGTAAGGCTATTCAAAATTCTGAATAACTTAGGCTATATAGTTGTATATGGGTAATAGATTTTATGGCTCAAACAGCACAGAGCAACTATTCGATAATCCAGCCCCTCTCCTCGACACCAGCTAGTACAATAGTGCAAATGTTACATCTATTTCAGACCTTTTCAAATCCATACTGTTCCATCGTGCAATCTAAGCAACAAAGAATCAAATCCTGAGTATGCACTAAGGGCTGCACTTTCTAATTTCAAACAGAAACAGCACTCCAGGTAACTACTGTCTAAATACAAGGCACTTTAGGTATTTTTTCAAAAGCACTTAAGCACTGAGGAACACAAGTTCTGTTTTCAAAAGCAACCTAGGCACTTAGTCAATGGGACTTAGATAGTTTAAAAAATTTGATATGTGCATTTAGAGCAATGCTACAATAATTTATTTGGGGTATATTTTTACTAGGATTATCGGTCAGGAGAGCATTGAGGAATGAAAATGAATTAGAGGGAACTTTACCTGTAGATAAAAATGTGTATTACTTGGAGTCCACTTGGAAATTAGATACTGATTCTAATAGGGATTACCCAAATGAAAAGTAGCACAAATACATGCAGTATATTTCTTCTAATTTATAAAAATATATGCACCTATCCTATGCTTTGGGTGCCTAGACCATGAACTTGAAGGGCATCTGATATAAAAGGAATACCCATAAATATGCAACTTGCCCATTTCTCCACAGTAGCTGGAGGAGAGGGGAGCTTTACAGCATGCCAGAAAGGATAAGAAACCACACTCTGCAGTCCGGTGTCCGGGAGTGAGATTCCATGTCACTGACCTTCACAGAGAATGCCCTGATAGCACCTACTGTTCAACCACCACCAGTGACTTAACTGTGGTGGCCGGGCAAGGGAAGACAGGGATCTCAAGTAAGGAAGTCTCAAATTATTTAGGGCCTTACAAGGTACAACCAGCTCCTTGAATTCCACCTGGAAGCTTACTGCAAGCCCTGCAGATCCCAGGGCACTGATCTGACATGTTCCCCATGTGCAATTCCATTCACCAGAAAGGACTCAGCATTTTGCACTAGCTTCAGCCTTTAACTAGTCCCAAGATGTAGACCCACACCGAGTGCATTACAGCAATCTAGTTTCCAGGTGATAAAGGCACGGATAATTGTGGCGAGGTCTGCACTGAAGATAAGGTCATACTTCTTACATGGCAAGGATGGGAAAAGCAGCACTGTGCACACCACAGTCACTATCCAGGCATCCAAAAGCAGTCCCGGATGTGACAACCATGGTGTTACAAATGGTTGCACTTTCTCAATGACGGCAGCCAGCAAGTTCTACTAAAATTCTCCTGGCTGCCTCCCCCAGCCAATTAACATTCTCTCTGTCTCTCGGATTATGTTATAGTTGGCCCCAAGCTCTTCTTGGCACAGTGGTACCTTGAAGGAAAGAACCCTTGAAGTAAAGGAAGAGTTGCTTCCAGCTACCTTTTAGGTTCTCCCAGAACAATACCAGAGCCATTCAAGAGCAGCTCAACCACTACTGCAAGGGTCCACAAGTGAATCTAAGTCTTATGCTCCAAACCATCAAAGGTACCTTAAGAGAATAAGCATAAAGTCTTCATCCACTGACAGGATAGCTCAGTGGTTTGAGCATTGGCCTGCTAAACCCAGGGTTGTGAGTTCAATCCTTGAGGGGGCCACTTAGGGATCTGGGGCAAAATCAGTACTTGGTCCTGCTAAGGAAGGCCGGGGGCTGGACTCGATGACCTTTCAGGGTCCCTTACAGCTCTATGAGATGGGATATCCCCATTAATTTATTTATTTATTGACTTGAGGCCAAGGAAATCTGATCAATCAAGAAACCGAGCACTGCCCCACTACCACCTTCTCAATGACCTTCCCCAGATGGAAGTCACAGTTAGCCAGAATGTCAGTATCAAGAATTGGTTTCTTGAACTCTGGCCTCAATAGCTTAAGACCACTGGCATCTTTCCCACCACATAGGGAAACATCAACAAACACAAGCGAAAACGGACACAGTACTCTCCAGCTGGCCTTCACTCAAAAATTGTAGCACAAAAGCACTCCAGCACCTCTGTAACCTGAATGGCACCAGCTGTAATTCAAGCAAAGATGACAGCATTTTCCCCTGCTGGATGTGGTTCTGTTTCTGCGTCAGCAGACAACTCATTCTGAATCAGAGCAAGCCTGTCTGCAAAACAACATTACATTTTTCACATGAGTCAAGCTCAATCTGGGTGGTTACAGGCTTTATCAGGCTATTGGTCACTTCAAACAGTTCTGTTGTGATGGAAGGAGAAAAACCTGTCTTTACTTCCTGCAAAGCCACAACATACAGTCTTAAAGTCTGCACATCATAATTGGTCAGATTCACATGAGACTTCCACCATCAATGCTCTAGTTGTCTCTCCTCTTCTTTCATTTGTTATGGGTCATCAGCACCACAGTGAGCTGTGAGGACAGAGTTGGTGGAGTGGATATTTAGGGACCACAGAACCAACAATGGTACACTGACCATCTAGGCCAAGCAGTAGTTAGATTCCTCTTCCTTAATTATGGAAGCCATCATTCCAGAACTGCAGGCAAAACTTAACAAGTATTTTAATTTACATTTATTTGAAAAGGAAAGCCTTTCAGGACTGAAATAAATGTTCATTCTGATTTTCAACAGATTAGGTTTGAGGTGCAGAGTGATATGTGTTAAGCACTGAGCTGCTTTGAGATCTGCCACTCAGAAATTTCTCAAATCAAAATCCATAGCTCAGAAAATGGCAATTTCAAATACTAAGATTATGCAACTACAAAAAATATTTGAAAATATAGTCTCATTGTCTTGCAAACATGTTTATCTGGTTTTTAAATGTGAAAATTATGCTGGTGGAAGGTACCAGTCAGTCGTCCATCTCGTGGTTGAAGAAGGGAGGGTATCTAAAGCACTAAGGTCTGGTTCATGAGTTTGGAGGGAGCCTCGAAAGTTATGTTCCATGAATGTGCCATGGTATGGGAGCAGTGGCTGAACCTGCAGGTCCTCGTGCCATAGTGGCCTTGAGCTTTACTGGGAGCTAATCAGTACCCGGTGCTGCAGGAGATTCAAGCCACCAAAGCATTCTCCCACCAAGTATAAAATGGTGAGAAGCCCAAGATGTGTCAAGAAAAAGAGTCAATCCTAAAATTCTTTAAGTAGGAGGGAAGAGAACCAATTGAGACTCCTGCATCCCACCCCACCCAGAATCACATAGCTTGAAAACAGCCTTTACCGAAGAGGGAGGAATAATGAATAGAGGGTCCTACTCAGGAGATGGTGGGGAGGGAGAACAGTATGCTACACATCATGCCACCCAGAAGCCTGGAAGGGAGGCACAGGAGTGTATCAAGGGGAAAAAAACAGGATTTGTTTGTTAGCCATTTTCTGAAGTGTTGGTGGTTCCATGCCCATCCACGCCTGTCCTCTACAGAACAAGCACCAAGCAGCACCAGTGCAAGCTTTCCCACACCACCTTGCCAGCGTCTGACCGCTGCTCTAGAGCAGGGGTCTCAAACGACCACGAGGGCCACATGAGGACTAGTGCATTGGCCCGAGGGCAGCATCACTGACACTCCCCCCACCACCACTGCCCCCGGCCCAGCCCCACCCCCACTCCACCCCACCCCTTCCATGAGGCCCTGCCCCTGCCCAGTCTCTTCTCCGCCTCCTCCCCTGAGCGTGTGGCTCCCTGCTCCTTCCCTCTCCCTCCTGGAAAGTGCTAAGCGCCACCAACAGTAATGCACCTCACTCAAAGGACAAAACATGCACTTAGTTAGATTTACTTCTGTTAAAGCCCCCCCCATTGCACTGGGCTGCACCACCACTCCATCCCTGCTCTGCCTCTTCCAGGGGTGGCAGGTTTGTAGAAATTTTAGTGGTGCCCAGAACCTGCCCGCCCCCCCCCAAACTCCACCCCCACCTGCCTAAGGCTCTGGGAGGGAGTTTGGGTGGTGGGTGGGGGTCTGGGGTGCAGGCTCTGGGAGGGAGTTTGGGTGCTGGGTGCAGGCTCCGGGCTGGGGCAGAGGTGCACGTTCTGGGATGGAGTTTGGAGATAGGAGGGGGTGCAGGGGTGAGGGCTGGGGATGAGGGGTTTGGGGCATTGGAGAGGCTCAGGACTAGGGCAGGGGAAGGGCAGCCTGCCCTGGCCCTAGTGGGGGGGGGCACTAGGACCCTGCGGCAGTAGGTGATGCTGGAAGCCAGCAGAGCAGAGTCAGCATGAGATGCAGGCTCTGGGGCGGTGAGGGGGCAGCGAGTGAGGCTGGGGGACACTCGGGGGAGGTGTGTGGGGGTGGCAGGCGGGGCCGGGGGAGAGACCCGGCCCCAAACATTGGGGAGCAGCGAGCAGGGAGCTTAGCTGCCACATAAAATAACTGGGGGGGGGGGCAGGGGTAAGGGGAGTTTGGCGGCAACAGGAAGTAACTGGGGGGGGGGGACGCATGGGGAGCTTGGTGGGCCGCAGGGAAGAGCTCCGCAGGCCGCGTGTTTGAGACCCCTGCTCTAGAGGGACTATCTAGACAAGTGATAAGATAATTCGGTCTCCACACGCAGACAAATACTTGACCTCTGCAGATACTTTCAACAATATTATCAATTTGTGCTCATTTTGACAGTGGTGTTGGTAATGCTGACACTTGCTCGTTAGGAACTGCAATGAGACCCAATCTCCAGAATACTGATTAAATGCGTTTCAAGACAGCACTTGGCTGCTGCTCAGAATATGCACGTGGGGTTTCCTGAAGAAAATGGACCTTAAGTTCTTAAAGGAAAGGCAAAACAAAGAAAGAAGAAGAGAGAGCCAAGCAGGAACAAGGGGTGATCAAGTGTTCCAACAGGCAGATAGGAAAGGATAAGAGATGAGACCAAAAAAAAATGAAACAGAGAAAGATAAATACATGGCTAATAGAAAGAAAAAGTCAGGATAAGAAGTAGAGAACATGAAAGAAGCAGAAAAGAGATGGTTCCTTAGTGTAGCATAGTTTAATAGCTACTCTTCAATTTTTAATCTTACATGTAATCTTGGGTCAACAGTGGCCACTGCCGACTATGGCAATCTGCCTGCTTAGTTAAATGGATGCTTTGTGTTACACCAAAATTTGAGTGTTCAACCTAAATGATTAAGAATTCCTAATCTCGTATCAGGACCCAAGACACAGAGCCCAAAACCAACCTCATTTACCTTTTTTGGCTCTCAGCACTCGTCCCAATCTTTGAGCCTCCTGTCTTCGAGACCCACCATGGGACGAAATCTGAATCAGAACATTGGCTTCTGGTAGATCAAACGATGTGTCACCTACCTACAATACAAACGCAGCCTCTCAGCAATAAGCCGGTTTTCCACATTAAGAAATGAAGACAATGAAAAATACAACTTTGGTGATGCAATAAGAAGTATGTCAAAAATAAGTTGGCACATGTAACTTACTGTGTTTTTAAATTACATTTGCACCCTTCAACCTGATGCAGTATCACAGTGAATGCCTTCACTTACCTTGGAAATAAAGATAGTGTTGATTTTTGGATTGTGCTTGAAGTTCTGTAGAATCTGCATTCTCTCGCCTTGTGCAGTAGGACCATATATGTAAGGTCTAAGATAGAACAACCATTGAAAGTAATCAGTTCTCCAGACTTCTCAGAACTATTTATCCTTAGGTTAGGATACCACAGAGGGGAGGGCAGTATAACCATTTACAATTTCAGATCAGTCTATAAATAGGAGTGTTTTGATTTTGTTTAAAAACAAAAAAAGTTGTGCTGCTCATCTTTAATCCTTTGGCTCTTTACTGTAACCCTGCCCAACTGTATACTGAATCACCACCTGGGGCAAACCCAAGCTGCCAGAGGCAGACATCTTTCCACTTTCTGCAGAAATAAATCCTGACAGCGGTAAATGCTTTTCATTTCATGTGCTCTGACTGAACTGCGGATCAGTGGACTGAAAACATTTGCTAATCCTAGATGAAAGGCTGAATGCAGCTGTTAAAATAAAAAGGTGGTTGGTTGGTTTTTTTTTTAACAAATCCAATGAGCCAGCATATGGACAGCTGTGCCCTTCTCACTTCTTCCCACTTGAGTCCTTAAGAATCCAAGTTTCCCTTTTAATTAAATTCTCAGTGTCTCAAGCTGGCTGTTAGGTATTTTATCTGGAAATGATGTCTATGTTTTGAAGTCAACACCTTTCTCCTCCTCTCCAGTAACCCCTGGACATACGGTTTGTGACCAGAATACCATGTCCACTGGGTCCTATGGAAAAGAACAGCACAACCCGGGATTTACAATGGTGGAGGAAGCTATGAGACTCTTTAGTGTACCTTGCAAGCCGACACTCAAAGGTTAAGATAGATGTGGTAAATTCTTACTTCTGTCTGCAATCTCAAGAGGACAGCAGTGAAGTTCAGACTGTACAGGTTATCTCCTTACAGAGTCCGAAGGGAAAGTGATAATACAGGAAGATTTTGTGGGAATGTTGTACATACCCTGACTTTGTACCTGTAGAGCTGGATTTCCCCTGGATCTCCTTCGTTCCACATAGTCTCCCAACCAGGGCCAGCTCCAGGCACCAGCTTGTCAAGCAGGTGCTTGGGGTGGCCACTCCGGAGAGGGGCGGCACGTCCAGCTATTCGGCGGACAGTCCCTCACTCCGGCTCGGAGCGAAGGATCTTCCGCCGAATTGCCGCCGCAGATCACGAATTTTTTTTTTTTTTTTTTGGCTGCTTGGGGCAGCCAAAACCCTGGAGCCGGCCCTGCTCCCAACTACCTTACATTAGCAGCAGTTTTCCATAGCACCGCATATAACTTGACCCCTTCATCGACTCCCTCCCACTTTAAAGTTTGCTGTGAATCTGCAGCATTTGCTGCAAACTCCAGGGCCTGACTGTAAATGCAAGCGAAACCGGCAATGATGTGCAGCTGCTGCTTTTCCATCTCTTCCCCATTCCTTGGAGAAGCTTGTTAACAAGCACCTTCGAAAACCAAGAGAAGCAAGTTTCATAATTCACGTTAAGAAGTTTTTTCCCTATTTTTTTTTTTAAATAGGCCCAAAAGTTTAGCTTAAGTTTACATACTGCACACATCACCATGGTATCTGAGCACAAGAACCCAACTCATAGCATGCCAAGACCTTCTACATCCCCTGGGTATTGGCGGTTAATGCCTTCTCTTACTGAAAACGTCATTCCAGTTTTTGTGCTGCCAAATCTCCTCTAATCCAATTCTTCTACTTGGTACATTTTAGTAACAGTCTTTTCCTAGCCAAAGCTGAATGGCTCATAGGAATGAGACACAAGTTGTTTTAAACAATACTGTTGTTGTACAGCTAGTGAGATCTTGTAATGCTGCTGTAGTTATCAGTCTCCCAGTACTTCTATCTTTAGCCTTCATTTAATCATTTCATTTTAGGATGTGAAGGTGATATTCGTCCCAAACAAAATTAACACACAAAACATCTGCTGTTGATTGAACTAAAATTAAAAAACTTGTGAGAACTTCACATGTCCATCAGGAGCTGCTTCCCAAGACTGTAAACAGAGCTTGTCAAGCATTTGCCTATATTGTTGTAGCTAAACCAAAAAAATGGGATGACCTAAGACTGTTGGGTGTTTAATCTCCCCTTGACTCCCATCCGTTGGATTTATTGTGATGAACAAGTTATAACACTTCCCTACCCAGAATAAACAAAAACCATCTAATAATAACTTGAAAACCAATCCTTCCTCCAACCAATGGGAAGATAATGAGCCTCAAGGATCAATACCTGTGTCATAATCTGTCAAACCCAGGAAGGCTGGACGTGTCTTCTATAAAGCAATGATTTAGATGTATTGATAAGCACCATGGCTGTAAGCAAAGAATGGCTTTCATACAAGCTATACTAGCTCTTGCTCCGGATGACGCACAGAATGATGGTCAAGATGCCAGGATCAGCTCAAGAGACTCCTAATCTCAGCACTTAACATGAGTTTTAAGAAACTCCGCCTTTTCTGCCTCATGCCAATCCCCCATGACTGCCAAGCATTGCAATCCTGCCTTCCCTGTGGTACTGACAGTTGTGTAACCTTGGGCTCCACTCCAGAGCCAGAGAGAGCAATTTGGAAGATGGATTTTAAAAAAGCAATTCCCCCCCATCCTCCCACAACTTAATAACTCTGCCAAAAACCTTCAGTAGTTTTACTTATAATGCTTCTCAAACATCTTTACCAGTCACTAAGTTACAGGACTGCCCCCTCCCGCCCATCTCTCATTTATTGTTTACTCAAAGACTCATTATATTCATTATCTTACATGGAACACCGAACACAGTTATTAACATTCCAGAAGCATCATTCTAGCTAATATCTGTCCAGGCAGGTTTAAGAACAATGATGAAAGAGACCATGAGTTCTGAATCTGGAAGTCATCCAGCACTGTTAGCCAGCTCATTGTTTGAAGTCACAGTGAGCTGGTGTCGAATGGCTATTGCACTGCCATTCAAAACTCATCACCAATTTGGAAAAAAGAGATAAGGGAGTTTTTTTGTGTGTGTGTGTTTTTTTTTTTTTTAAGAAATACTGTTGGAAACTCCTGGACAGCTGAAAAGGTTTAGAGGGCTAAATGCTCCTCACCATTTCTGCCAAGAGAGGGGAATAGAAAAGCCATGATTTCGACTCATGATTGAAAGGGTAAGGCTGGCTTCTCCACATGCTCCATGGAGGAAACCCTTCCATGAGTATCAGGCAGGGAAGAACCAATCTCCTTTACTATTTCCTCATTAATCCGGCAAGCACATTGATGCTAATCTCTTGGCAAGTAAATTTTAACTTTTACCTCTGCTTTTGCAATTGAACCCTGCCCCGAAGAGCAATTCCAAGGCAGTGGAGGAGTCCAAAGGAGCTCCTACAGAAACTGTGCTGCTGTTTGTTAACTGTATTACAGTAGTGTGTAGAAGCACAATGTACTAGGCACTGTATAGATATGTTGTAAAAGCCATTGCCCCAAAGAGCTTAAAAATCTTAGTTTTAAGACAAGACTACCGCAGGCCTGGAAGGGGGTAGACAGCAGGGAAGGCCATGGCTTTCTGTGGGCCCTGAAGGATCCAGGGGCTCCCTGGTACAAAATTTCCTTCTCATTTCACATGGGGGCAGGGACACTAGTCTGTTACCTGCACAGATAATTGACCATCCAAATAGCCCCTTATTTAGTTACTTGCCTACAGTGCTTTTATCCTCAGCTTATTTTATTGTGACTATCAGCTCTCTACGTAAGTACTGGTTTAAAATTCCTCTGTAGCCACTACAGAAAATGCACATCTTATCTTAGAATGTTACACTTGGAAAAATATATTGCAATACACATTGAAATTTACTTGGAATGCTCTTCAATGTTCCCTATCTTTATTAAGTTTAATGTTTATTATAAAAATGCCTGAAGCGACTGAAATTTGTGAAACATATTCATTTTCCAGTAAGGAGAAGGAGACGGTACCCTCCTCATTCACAAATACTTACTTCCCCAGTCTGATTGCATACTCCTTCAACGCAAACACATTGTCAGCAAATACAATGATCTTGTCATTCCTTCGCTCATGAAATTTGATCAGGAACTGGCATGCTCTGAATTTATTTGGGTTCATAGTGTAGAGCAATATCCGCTTCTTTGTTTTGATAGCCACATATTCTCTGTAAAACTCTGGAGACATTGGGCACCAAACCTAGAATTTTTGAGAAAAAAAAATTATACACAGTAATAATGAGTCATTATTATTTTATGATATTCCATTTGTAGTAGAAAACATATTCATAGATTTTAAGGCCAGAAGGTACCATTATAATCTAGTCTGATTTCCAGCATAACCTGGGCCAGAGAATTTTACCCAATAATTCCTGCAACAAGCTCAGAACTACTGGTTGAACTAGAGGATATATTTTAGACATCCAATCTTGGTATAAAGACAGTCTTCTTTTGGACTTCCCACCACTAGTTGAAATCATCTCTTAAATCACTGTCAACTGAAAGAGACATTTAGTCTTCATTAGCGTATAAGTGTAGCAACTCACCAATCTGTTTTTAACATGTCCATGCCAAATTCCATTTAATTTTAATTACTATTTTCCAGAGATTTTTTTCAAAAGAATCCATCACTTCACTGGTGCACATGTAGATTCTGCAGGTCCTGAAGTGCTGGCTTCAACTAATACTGCTAGCTCAAATTAGTAGGGTTCTAGAGGCTTTCCCCATTTATGGTCTTTCTTTACAATACATTTTTTTAGCATTACATGATTTTATATTTAGTGAGAGACCTTTATTTACTGTCATATTATTGCATATAATTAACCAAATTTGAGGAACTTGCCACAAATGCAGTGGTATTATCTGTACACCATAGTTTAGAGTAGAAGTTCATCTTTTTTTTTTTCTCTAGTCTACATACCATGCTCATTACCATAGAATCCAAGCACCCAAGAACAGAACGCTTGCAAATAAAGCTAAGAACAGATAACAACTACATTGTAAATGAAAGCATAGTTTATAATAATTGTTTAATAAATCAAGTTTAAAAACAGAAATCTGCCATTAATTTAAATGAACATTTGCATTATGGCATGGAAACAATATAGGAGACACTGCTGAATAATTATGTGCTTCCTTAGTGGTCATTATTATTTTCTTCTACTCAAATCCCATCTTCAGTGCACAGATTAAACAAGTGGACTATACAATGGGTTTAGAGGAGGTTTCCTTTCCCACCAGGTTAGAGTCTAACAATGGAACTACTCTGGATTAGGCTTTATCGCTCCTGCACATCCCCTACTTGAAAGGGGTACGAAATTTTACATCAATGAGTATTTTCAGCTAGGACCAGCAGATGTGTGAGTTTGCTAGGGGAGAAAGGGGAAGATAGAAATAAAGGCTAATTCTTGACAACAGAATAATTTAAACCACAGGATTTAGGAATTACTGCCACAGAGTACACAGGATCTTTCCCACAAAGTGATTTATGCACTCGTTCAAGGGTAAAACTAGTAAAAATGTACTTCCATCCCCACTGATCTTTTAATTTTAAAATTTTGCATGGCATGCACTCCAAGGTATAAACCCGGTACAGAATCTGGGGACAAGTTTACTGCAAATCAGACACCTCTGGAAACAGAGCTAGTGGAAATATTAAAAATAATATTAGATAGGAGCAGCATTTACCTTTAACATGCTGCAGCTACTACCAATATAATTTTACATTCTGAAGCAGTGAATGAGCAAGCGATATATGCAGTGAATACGATCTGCTGTATCATTGGGTAGCACTGCCCTCTACTGCCACTTGGAAGATCTGGATTCAGAAGCAACCAGGTTGCTTTCTTAGGCCAGAATAGATAAGGCAAGCTATGAAATGACACACTACATGAATGTGAATAAAGTTCATACCGATCACAGATGTTTGTTACTTCCCAGAAACCACCATTACTTGGTTGGTTGTTGAAATAATGTAGATTCTAAATTAAATGTCAAAAAAATCTAACACTCTCTTGAAGAACATGAACTCACACGAAGCTGCAAGTACCTAAAAAAAGTTTACAACAGGGAACATTCTTTGTGAGTTGTATGCCATATTTAATGCACAGGAGGTCAGCCTAGATGATCATGATGGTCCCTTCTGACCTTAAAGTCTATGAGTCTATGACAGGGGTGAGCAAACTTTTTGGTCCGAGGGCCACATCTGGGTATGGAAATTGTATGGTGGGCCATGTATGTTCACGGAATTGGGGTTGGGGTACAGGAGGGGGTGAGGGCTCTGGCTGGGTGAGTGGGGCCAGAAATGAGAAGTTCAGGGTGTGGGAGGGGGCTCCGGGCTGGGGCAGGGGGTTGGGTGCGGGGGGTGAGGACTCCGGCTGGAGCTGCAGGCTCTGGTGTGGGGATGGGGATGAGGGGTTTGGGGTGCAGGAGGGTGCTCCAGGCTGGGATCGAGGGGTTCAGAGGGTGAGGGGGGGCGGAATCAGGGCTGGGGCTGAGGCCAGGAGGGGGTTGGGTGCAGGCTCTGGGCAGCGCTTACCTCAAGAGGCTTGTGGAAGCAGCAGCATGTTCCCTCTCCAGCTCCTACGCGGAGGCAAGACCAGGCGGCTCTGTGCGCTGCCCCGTCCACAGGCGCCGCCCCTGCAGCTCCCATTGGCTGCAGTTCCTGGCCAATGGGAGCTGCGGGGGCAGCGTGCAGAGCCCCCTGGCTACCCCTACGCGTAGGAGCCGGAGGGGGAACATGTTGCTGCTTCTGGGAGCCACACGGAGCGCTCCCCAACCCCACTCCGTGGCTAGAGCGTAGGAGTGGGGCAAGCCCCAGATCCCGCTCCCCAGTGGGATCTCGAGGGCCAGATAAAAATCGGCTGGTGGGCCGGATGTGGCCTGCAGGCCATAGTTTGCCCACCCCGGTCTATGAGCTACCAACAGTGTGTGCAATAGGGAAACCATACTCCTGAAATGAATTGCCTGAAGTGGCTAATCATGGTTTCGTCAGCATGGATTTTCTGGTTTTGTGTTTCAGCTTGTTCAATTTCCAGACATTCCAACTCCTGACAGAGCACCATCCACACAGTACGGCCTCAAAACAAAAACAAACAAAAAACGTAATTTGGATGAGACTTGAGATTTATAAGGTTCTTTTTAGCAAGGCAAAAAATTACTCATTCTTCGGGGAAAGGTGGCTGGAAAATGCTGACAAATGTAAGTAAAACTAAAACAAAACAAGGTTTTAGTAAGCTTGGGTGTTTCTTGTAATTAAATGGGTACAAAGATAAGATGAAATTTTCAAATTGTTGTCCCTATAATACTGCAGTTTCAGTGCTAGTGTACATACACACGCATTTACCATGACAGCAGTTCTCCCAATAGCTCCATTGGAGGGACAAGACTAGTGGAAGCTCCATAGGACCAAGGGCAGGCGCGCTATTATAGCTGAGAGGTTGGAAGTTCAATCTGTTTGGGGATTTATTTATTTTGTTTTGTTTTAAGGAAAACCTATTTGTCCCTAAGGAGACTGGGCTCACTCTCTAAGGAAGTGGAGTGGCTGCTATCAACTGAAAAGCTATGATCATTAGTCCTCCCACCTTACACGTTCTTATTTAAGACAACACCGTGGTTGATAACACAAAGCAACACTAAAGCAGGAGAAAAGCCTCTAAATTTGCACCTTTGGCGGTCATTCATTCTGGGACAACCCCTCACCTGCCAGCCACTCCCTGTATGGACACCCTGAATGGAACGGCAGAAGTACAGGCACCGACTCATTTTTCCAGGTGGGTGCTCCGCCCCAAGAGCCCCCCTCACTCCGCCCCTTTTCCCAAGGTGCCACCCTCTCTCCACCCCAAGGCCCCTGCCTCTTCCCAACCCTGCTTTTCCCCCCGTGCCCCCCAGCACTTCCCAACCAGCACCAAACAGCTGATCGGTGGGTGGCTGGGTGCTGAGCACCCGTTTGGTTTTTTTCCATGTGGATGCTCAGGGGCTGGAGCACCCACGGAGTCGACACTTATGGGCAGAAGGAGAACCCCAGAAGACTTCCATCTCACAGCCATCACTTACACTGAACTCTATTCCTGTCTGGGGAATTGCTTTACTTTATTTCAGTTATATCCTCAAAAGCCTGAGGGCTTAAAATGTGAGAGAAAGATTTTCCCTTCTCAGGCACCGTAGTTTACGCTAATCCTTTCCCTCCAATTGACTGACTAGAGGAGCAGATCACACATGGGCACATTTCAAAGGTATCACAAGAACCAGTGGCTGGAATTTACAGCCAAAGAAATCTGAACGTGAAATAAGGCACACATTCGTAGCAGTCAGCATAATTAACCATTGGAAGAGCTTTCCCAAGGGCTGTTGGAGGGTCTCCATCACCTAAAGTCTTTAAATCAAGAGTGGGTGCCTTTCTAAAATAAAGGCTGTCATTCCACCACAAGTTCCTGGGCTGGATACTAGGTGGCATTCCATGGTTTGTTATGCAAGAGAACAAAGGAGATGGTCATAATAGTCCCTTCTGACCTTAAAATCTATGATCAAAGCACTACACTAGTATTGAAGCCATGTCTGAGGATGGGTCTACAGACAGCTAACCAAGTACCACAGCATCAGCAGTCAGCATTAGTGTCTCAACAGATGCATGTCCAGATACCATTATATGAGCATGCAATGACTGAGTCACAATACGGGATTTACCATGGATTTATGTTGATTACCGACAGTCTTGCCTGAAACACACAGTATCTCAATATTGTTGCAGATCTATAAAGAAGATTGTTTGCCCTAATTAAACATAAACGGGATTAGATAGTTCTGGCTGCAAGAAAATATAGACTCTAGCACTTGTGGTAGTAAAAAGCAGAGCATCACCTCAGCACACTGGACTTTAGCAATGTAGCCGTTGTTCTGCAGCTCCATCCAGTTGGCTTCATAGAGTTTTGGTCCAATCAGGAAATTCAAGTCGACAATTTTGTCGTCTTCTCTGACGAGAGTAGCAGTCAGGCCCAGTTTGCAGTGAGCTTGCACAATGGTGAGCACACGTCTGAACATTTTGGCTAAGAAACACAAGGTGAGATTTCCTTTTGAGTTCATAAATGGGTTAAAAAGACACACATTGCTGTGTTAGCTATACGCCAGAGATGAGCACAGTATAAATGGTTAAGCAAACACAGGATTCTAATCGAATATTACTCCTACATTAAAACCAAGCACTAGATTTGTTGCAGCTTTTGACTTATACTTAAGCACTTTTACTGCACAAACCTTAAGTAGTCCTCCGACCGCAGTATTATCCATGTCAACTGTCCGGAGTGGCTCACAAACGCGGGTGCCAACCTCAGGGTAGACTGTTACCAACCAGGTTGCTAACACCAAACTGGCTGTGTTCTATCATTAGATTTCACCAACCCAGTATCAAATGTGAACTCCTCAAGCAATATAACAGCATTAACATGGAGTCACAGAGAGTCCCCTTGGGCACGCCGGTCTATCTCCCCACCCAGGCAAGCCCGCCTTTGTGACAGAAGGACCGGTACACCAAAAAAATCACAACAATGTACAGGTTACTTCCAGTCCCAAAAGGATCAGTCACTTACCACAGGTCAGTTGTACCTTAGATCTCTCATCAAAGACAACGCTAATAGCCAATCCTATATTAAGCTAACTAAAGGTTTGTTAACTAGGAAAACAATTAGAGTTATTTGTAATATTAAAGCAGGTAAACACACACACACACACACATATGCATTACAGTCTTAGGTTTCAAAAAGTAATAGCAGCTACTGTAATAGGCAGGCTCTAACCCAAACTAAGCATCTTGGGGATCCCCTTGCTTATGCTTTGAAATACTGCCCTGGCCAAATTCCAAGCAGCAGAGTGATATAGATCCTCCTGCTCAGGGATTTTTATTCCTTTCCCCCAGAGTACCAACGGCGATGGGATGCAGATTTGTGCATATCCCCTCTTCATGGGCGTGGGAGGAGCAATCAGCAAAGTCTTTTGTTCATTGATGTTCCACAGCAGTTCGTCTGGTGCCTAACACCTCTTGTGGCAAAACTAGTATTTTACGCTTGGTCATGTTTCTCTCCTGATTGTGGGGGTTTCCAGTTTCATAAGAAACACTTTTATAGTTACAAAGCAAACACTCCAATATTACCTTATAACATGGGATATGGATATAAGAAGTGACATTAATGCAGGCAGCAACTCACAAGCATTTTATAAAGTCCAAACACAACTCTATAAATCTAATACCTATTTTAACAATACTAACATACAGGTGAGCCAGACTGGTTTCCAGCTATGCACTGGTCAGTGATCAGTGGGGATCTTGCCATGAGCTGGCACCTGGACTGCCAGCATCACAATCCCCATTTACCCGATGGAAAAAAAGAGGTATAGAGGCGTTAAGTGACTTGACCTAGGCCACATAGCATTTCAGAACCAGGATTAGAATACAGGGGTTCTACCATTCCTAGGTTCAGTCCATTGGAGCACGATGGCATCATCTCTCTCAGGCATTCCTAGCACTCCCATCATCTTTCTAGTAGCATAAAGTAGGACTTCTGCCTTATTTTTTATGACCAAGTCTAAGAAGCGATGATGGTAAGAAAACTGAGGCAACAGCATAGATCTTCGTTAAAGTGGCTGCCAATGAGCAATGGCTATTTCCATATTTTACCATTTCTCCCACTTCTGTTAATACTCAAAAATTACATGCAGAGACTTGGACTGGATTGGTGGGGCATTTCTAACCAGCATTATTTTCTGTAAACTGAAATGCTCCCATTCTTTCCTTCCAACACCATATATCCCTATCTGGAAGTCAACACACCTATCTCAACTATCAACAATTATTTCAGAAACAAATTAGCATGGATATATTTCCTCCCAGTAAAATACATACATAGACAAAGGGATCCCTAACTTATTCACAGGGACCACACTTCAAGAGATTGTATCAGGACACCTCCCTTCCCACTTAAGAGAATGCAGACCAACTCCTCTCCCACTTGTGGTGATGTAACCGCCACATGGCAACTTTAGCAACTGTTACGTGAAAAGTAAATGGCTATTACGTGTACTTCAGGAATCTTTTAGTGAAGTTTAAGCAGCTTCAGAAGAAAGCCTGCATCATGTGACCATCCATTCTCTGGACCAAAGCTCTAGAGATGACACTTCTTACTACTGTAATTAGGAAAAAAAAAGTACTAACATTACTATAATGCTTTCCCACTGGTATTAAGAATGGTAACACGTATACCCTAATGAGTTGAGAGGTCTCTGGAAAGCAGTCTTCATAGAAATACTGCAGTACTGAAAAAACTTGTACCAGAGCCTATGATCGTCTACATGTATTAAGCCTCAAATACTAAGCTATGCATTTATTCTAGAACTTCAGAACAACATTATGAGAAAGCCAGAAAGAAACTGCATGGCAACAGTAGCGCAGCATTAACAATGGGTCTGGGGGGAGGGGACTATTTAAGAATTTGTACACTCCTTACCAGGTATGGTGTGCACCTCATCAAGTATCATAAGGCCCCACTCTTGACTTTTAAGCCATTCCATAACCCTCTCTGCCTCCCAAGACCTCTTAGTTGTGTGTCCCAACATAGAGTAAGTGCTAATGGCAACAGAGCAGCCGATAGGCTTGTCCTTGGCATCTGACGTGAATCGACAGATTTGGCTGTCATCTATGGTGGACCACATTTTGAACTGGGCTTTCCACTGCTCCACAGAGACAGAAGAGTTGCCAAGTACCAGGCAGCGCTTACGGACTGTACACGCAGCTGTAACTCCTACTAAAGACTTGCCGGCACCTGCATGAGGGGAGGAAAAATAAGAGCAACTGTCATCAGTAATCAACCCGACAGACAGATCCCATCATTCCTTGGATAAAAAGGGGGAGGGGAGGAAAACCACTGTGGAATGATTGGCCAGGAATCCTAGAGGAGGGGAAATTTCTCAGTATCCACAGCTTTAAGACTATAACAGAAACAGCAGCCTTTACATATTAGCATATGAAACCACACATCTGTGTTTGCTGCTTGTCATACACCTATGAAGAATCTCAACAAAATCACTGCAGTTAATATTCTCTTTGCAGGAAAATGAACTGCTTCGAATAGTTTCTTTGTTCCAAAACTTTGTTCCAGTGGTTGGCTCTTTGATCTATAGACATTTGCAGACCTAGCTGCTAACCAGATGCCAGGGGCTCTGTGTCTCCCCTCCCCCTTTTTTTTCCCCACAAAAATCAACAGGGTTATGCCCAGAACATTCCTTGAAACTCTCTTGAATCGATCAGCTTTGGCAGTCAAAAATTGTGTTACAAACAGAAATGCCATCTAGTTGCATGTAAGGCCTTGCTTCAGCTCAGGCAAAATCCAACTACTTACCACATGGCAGGACAATGACACCAGATCTAGCACGCCCATTCCCAAACATCTTCCTTAGACTTTTCTCCTGGTAAGGTCTGAGAACAGCTGTGGGCTTCAGGTCTATATTAATGTCAGGATTCACTGAATCATTTCTGAAGTCATACTCTGCCAGCAAGGGGTACTCCAAGTGGATGCAACGCTTCTGAAGCTCTTCAATCATTTCCTGGAAAGGAAACAAAGCTTCTAACAGCACATTCTAAATTTCTAAAACCTGCTGGGGATTTTTTTTAAATAGCCAGTTTATATATACAAGCTGTATAAAGGCAAGTTAATTGTTCTTTTACACCCTTTGCTTGCTCTGTAATAGCAGGAGTTAAAACTTATTCCCAGACTTTTGCTGGTGATCAAAGCAGAAAACAGAACAATTTAAGTATTATTGTATATTAGAAACAAAGGGAGGAAATTGTTGACAAATGGAAAAAAGTGAGATATTCAAATATCTGAAAGAGTGTTATTCTGTAGGGAAAGCCCTCGATAATGTCCTTTACAGGACTATTGACAAATCAACATTTTGAAGTAGCAAATCCCTTCTTCAAACACAAAAAATTCAAAATACAGCATATCTGGTCACTGTTTTGTAACTGAAGATCCACAAAAGCTACACATCTGGTAACTGAGAAATCTTCACTCCCCAGGAACAGTTACTCTACCACATCAGCATGTTGCTTTTAATTGCTATCTGAGACATTGAAAAAATGACCCGAATAGCCTGCCGATTTTCTTTGTGTTTCCAATAAGGCAACAAAAGACTTGCCAAGTCTAGGATAAAACTACAGAAACTTCACAAAAAAGCCTCCTAAGTAAGTCTGATCTAATACAGTCTATTCACATATAGCACCTGCTACCTGTTAAGCATTGGTATGCTCCATTCTGTACATGACAGAAGTATAAAAAGCATCTTTGTCCAAGGATTTAGACAAAACACTGCAAGAAACCCAGCAAAATCTGATTCAAACCCCTGCATGATCTCACACCTCACTACTTACACACTCCTGGGATGGGGAAGGCACTTGACAAACAGAAGCAGTAACATTAAAGGTTCCACACCCGCAAACAGGGACAGTAAATCTCTTTACATAGACCAGGTTTGCATAAGGAGTAAGAATGCTATTGTAGCTAAGGCACTAGAGTGGAACTTGTCCTTGGGCAAGTCACTTAAGCTCCTGGGACCTCAGCTCCCCATCTGCACGAGGGAATAAACAACGATCTCTACTTCACACAAGATTGGGTTTTTTGAGGATTGAGGTTGGGATTTTCAAATGTACCCAAGGAGTTAAGCACACAACTCCCTTTTAACTTCCATAGGCTCCTCTGAAAATCGCAGCCAAATTCACTAGTATTTGTGACATGCTCAGAAATTACAACAATGAGCACCAAAGAAAAGTCCACAAGATCTTACTACACTCCTCAAACATATGGGGTATGTATGCAAGCCACATTAACTACACTATTCAGCAAAAATTAACAGCCAACAAGATCAAGCAGACAAGGTAAATTTAAGGACAGTCTCTCAGTTGCCAGAAGCTGCTGGGGCTGGAAGGAGATGTGAAGTCACACAAAGCATCCAGGTGGATTTAGAGTCTGCCTTCACACTATATTAATATTTTCACGTAATTAACTCTCTCAGGTTTGGTCAGCATAACAGTCCACCTAACACAGAGTTAGCACATTCAATCCTGCAGAAAGGGAACTCCCCATATGCCCTAGCAACTGCCCTGTAGCCTGTCAACATCACTCATGCATCAGCCAGGGAAGGGGCAGTGTCTTGTTCCTCCCACCAGGCTGGAGAGGAAGAATCTGTGATGTGGGACTTTTGGAGGTGGGGGAAGAAATCTTTGTGGCTCAGAGGGCCCCCCCAATAGAAAAGCCTTAGAATATGGTATTTAGCAACCCCATATCCAATTTGCCTGCAGTGGGACTCACCAGGAACATGGATGCCAAGGGGTTAACAGATATTTACCTGCTTGACTTCAAAAGATACAGTCTGTGTTTCTTCCTCCTCCTCCTCATCTTTGTCCATCTGCTCGTAAAACTCATATAAGTCAGCCGGGACATCCGATTTATTCTGAGCATCTGTCCCTTGTGATGTTGAAGGACCTCCATCACTGGATTTGGAAATCTGAAAACAGGAATTTAACAGAAGCTATTAGAGATTCTCACTGAGTAATGGTTCATTAATAAGCACAGAGCACTTGCAACGTTTACAACAGAAGGAAGTATGCAACGACCACCACTGCAGATATTCAACAGCGTGTACAGCCTCACAAAGAGGAATCCTGATTTTTAGATGGTGACCCTCGATCCCAACGTACTGCTGATTTACTCGTGAATGTCTCCGTGATGAGCTCTGTTTCTTCTCCCTCAGCGTTTCTCAGCCGACACTCTTTGATGACGTGGTCCTGAAGAAGCTGCTGGATGACTTCAGGGTGGGTGCTTTCTACAAAATACCTAGATGGAAAGAACAAACAAGAACTATACAAGCAGCTCCCAACAAGTTTAAAGCACGTTATACCAATCAACAGAGAATCTGTCTGAGCACCTACCAGAACACTGCCATTGACGTTTCAATCTACCTGACAGTGATTCCAGATGGAGTCACTCAAGCTCTAGCATCTTAGCCATCGCTTGTGTGCGTGAAGGTTAAAACAATTGTTGCTACTACAGAGAACTTTTCACAGACACCCTCACAGCAAATATTTAGCTGCTAAAGATTCCCTTGCTTGGGAATCTTGCTTGAATAATCCATTTCAAAAATTAGATAAAACTAGAAAGACTCCAAAAACACCATTCAGATAACCCTGAAAATCTCCCCAATTTACAGTCCATCTCTAAAAGGAGTCAATTCTTTTGAAGCCTAATTGGGGTGGGGCCAGGAAAGGAATCTGAGTACACGCAGTGAGCTGCCTGAGCCCTTAGGATTAAGGCAGAAGCTATGGAAACCTTACGCTGCGAGCCCTTGAAGCGTTTCTTCCCCTTGAAGCTTGCCAATAAAGATGCTCGTTGGAGAGTCTCGTTAAAATTTGAGCCTACAGAAGCTGAAAAAAGTTTGAACTGGAGAAGCAGAAGGTGGTTCAGGGAGGCCTCCTAAAACTGCTATAAAGAGTTTGCTAGTATTGAACATAAGAACGGCCACACTGGGTCAGAACAAAGGTCCATCTAGCCACGTATCCTGTCTTCCGACAGTGGCCAATGCCAGGTGCCCCAGAGGGAATGAACAGAACAGGGAATCATCAAGTGATCCATCCCCGTCGCCCATTCCCAGCTTCTGGCAAACAGAGGCTCGGGGCACCATCCCTGCCCATCCTGGCTAGTAGCCATTGATGGACCTATCCTCCATGAATTTATCTAGTTCTTTTTTGAACCCTGTTATAGTCTTGGCCCTCACAACAGCCTCTTGCAAAGAGTCCCACAGGTTATCAAAGGAGCAGGTTAAAAGGGAGGCAACAGGGACAGGGCACTGGGAGTCAGGAGCCCTGGGTTCTATTCCTGGCTCAGCCACTGACATGCTGTGGCATCTCAGGCATGTCACTTCCCCTCTGACCCTTGGTTTCCTCAGATGCAGAATAGAGAACAGATTTTAAGGCTAAAAGGGACCATTTAGATCATCTAGCCCAGTGGTGGGCAACCTGCGGCCTGGCTCATCAGTGTAATCGGCTGGCGGGCCGCCAGACAGTTTGTTTACATTTGCACAGCTGCCCACAGTTCCCAGTGGCCACGGTTCGCCATTCCAGGCCAATGGGAGCCGCAGGAAGCGGCAGCCAGCACGTCCCTGCGACCTGCACCACTTCCCACAGTAAAGCAATCTAACGCAGCAAAACAAACGTCAGCTCAGCAGTCTGAGACCACAGATTGACCAATTAATGTAAATCAGCGCTTTGGGTTTGAAGAGTCTTTCTAAAAAAACCAAAGCATACCCATGCTAACACAATGACCACCACTAGAGTGAACACAGAACAGTCAAACTTAAAGCAAATAACTACTATACTAAAGCACTGCAAGCAGGGTGAATAAAAAAAAAAAAAATTGATATGCCTCCCACCCCACCCCCCAAAATAAAAGAGAAAAGCTGCTTACCTGTTGTGTTTCAGCACTAGCTTTACCTTTCCATAGCTGACAGTACACAGCTACAAACAGACAAGAACATCCATTAGGAACAAGCAATTCAGATTCAGCATAATAAAGCAGTGGCTGATTTAGTGACAGCACATGTTTTTGTGTGTATACAGAAACACATACACACACCCCTGGCTGTGTAACCAGACTGGTTCACCAAGACTAGTACAGGACCAATAAGAGTCAGAACAAATGGGAAGTATAAGGGAGAACTGACATCAGTCAAACTCTACACGCACAGGATTGCTGAGAGCTGCTGCAAAATTGATGGGTATCAAAGATGAGAGGTCTTCAAGAGATTTCACAGCCTATTACGGATTACGAAAAAACAAACAAACCCGTCTTAGTTACCATTAAGAACTGGATGCTTTGAAAAATCTGAGCAATTCCTCCCCTGGATACAGAAGAGATGGGAACTCATCTATCCCACAATATAGTGTCAGACTCCAGGGCAACAGTCCCATTGTCAAGTCTGGAATCTTTGGTAATATCTGTCAAATAGCAGCTTGTTCATAAATATTTAAGGCTACGCCATGATATCTTTCACACACTTCTACACTCTCACAATCCATATCCAGAGAGACCTGGAGACCCAGACAGGTTATGGCTATTTGCTGATAACAAGACTGGTTACAGCAGGTGCCCGGCAATGCCCACAATAGTGTTTATTTGTATTATCATAGCACCTAGGAGTACAACTCAAGGACAAGGACCCTGCTGCTCTAGAGGTTATCCAAAAACAGAACAAAAAGACAGTCCCTGCTACTTGCTAAGGTTGAAAGGCATAGTCCTCACTAAGGAGCATATGCTTTTCTTGTCTTAAAAGAAATTACATTTTTATCATTTTCAGAGAACTGCCTCCCACCAACCAACGTATATTAATTTCCATTATTATGCAATAATAACTACAATATGTTTCATTAATGCAAAGCTATGATTGCTCAGTTAAAATAAGATTCTTATAACAATGTTAACTCTGCCACACTGCATAGCTTGTATATTCTATGGAATACTTTCTATCGATTTCCTAATTCCTGATTAAGAGTGTATATTCTACACTACTTTTATGGTTAAATGTGTAGATTACTATATTTCTGTTAATATAAAAAACACATTCCAAAAAACATACAGGATGTACAACACTGGTGTGTTAATACATTTGTTGGAACCTTGACTATGGCATTTCTGACTTTGATTTTAATAGAGCCACCTCACCTATGCATTAGCTTACTATTAAATGCAAAAAAAAAAAAAAAAAAACATAAGCAACTCAGACACTGTTGAATAGTGCAGGTTTGTACCTTTTGACAATGTGAAGTTTTAATGCATATAGCAGGGGTGATTCCAGATTTGGGGTCAGATGCTGCAGCACTTACTGACTCCAATTAAATTATTTACATGAACAATGGTTACAAGATCAGACCGTTACATAAAATTTTCTGTTTGTGGGTCAAACCTATTTATAAGGTATTTTCAGTATTTAGGACATGCATACATGTTGCATGGAGAAACCAATTAGAAACATGCAATTTTGTTGTCCAGTTCCAATCTGTCACAGCCTGAAAGCTATGTTTCTCACGCTATCCTAAGGGTAAAGGAAGAAGATAGGATGAAGAGCGTGCTTCCCTGAATTTTGAAACAGAGCAATAGACGAGAACAGGAATATAGAGACATGAAAAGACAACAGAGAATGACTCTCCACTGAAATGGTCTTACCTTGATAAACTGAATTATTCCATCTGGGACACCCGTCTTGCTCAGCTTTTGCAAATATTCAGTGATGTCACTTGTTTGTAAGCCAACGCTGACAGCAGCATACAGCGAGTAAGCAGTGAGTTTGTATTCGTGTATGTGGGTTGGCCTGCACACGGGCTCAGCAATAGCAACTAGAAAATCCTGAGCATATTTGTAAACAGGCGAAAAGGCTTCCAGGAAAACATGGCCATCAGGAGCCTATAAGACAGCAAAGGAAAAATATGTTAAAGAAATAATGAGGTTGTGTGAGAAAGGTCGAAAGCCCTCTCTACTACTAGGATTAAGGACACACCATGCAAAGAGACCATTGTTATTTAACTGACAGTACATCATGGGGCATCAAAAAAGTGCTGCTGTCTCAGTGTGAGAGCCACATATGGAAGAAAACTAATCTTAAATTCAAGACGCAAACAAAAAAAGTCAGCAACAAACTCGAGGTCACCTTGAGGTTCATCTAATCAGTTTCACTATTACCAATTTCCCCATCATAGAGCACCAAGTGAGAGAACAAAGCTGTTTAAAAATAGAAACATGAGGCTGTAAAAGGGTGAATAAAATTGATGATTTAAAAAGTCAGATCTTTTAAAATTAAATACAGGTTTATTGTATATTGGGGGGGAGGGATAGCTCAGTGGTTTGAGCGTTGGCCTGCTAAACCCAGGGTTGTGAGTTCAATCCTTGAGGGGGCCACTTACAGATCTGGGGCAAAATCAGTACTTGGTCCTGCTAGTGAAGGCAGGGGGCTGGACTTGATGACCTTTCAAGGTCCCTTCCAGTTCTAGGAGATGGGATATCTCCATTAATTTATTTAATTTATTTATTTAAAATTAAATTTAAAATTGGAAATTTATGTTAAGGCCTAAACCTATCATAATCTGTTAAAATCATTTAACGAAATACAATAAACAACATGTTTGCTGCCAACTTTTTAAGAAAATCCAACCGCTGAACTGGTGGAAGTCATTGGCTAAGCATCTGGAACCACAGTTTGCTGAAGTGTTAAACCAGTTTTGGACAGCAGTAACAGAGTGAATATTTTCTTCATTTCAGTTTATTCAACTAGTTCAGTTCAATGACTAGTTCTTTCAAAATTAAGAAACCAATGGGATCTGAAAAAGCAAGAATGCTTGTTATCCTCTTCCAGTCTATGAATAAAACCTGGGATGAGATCTACTAATTCGAAAGGCTTGAAGGATATAGTGACCAGAAACAATCAGTTCAATTCACTAACTACAGATCATAGTTCCTTTGCTTAATAAATTAGTTTTAAAAATAAAATCTGTTTTGATAAACTTTTTTCCTATGTATCCAGCACATTTAAAGTAGTTTAATTTAATAAAACAAAATAAAATGTTGGTTTGGTCCTTTTTTAATTTAATTTGAATTTACATCCAAATAGAGCTTGACACAAATCATAAGTAAAAAGTTAATTGTCTACTAAATAAGAAATACATCATTCACTATTTCTTAACATAATGCAAAAATTAAAACTGAGAATGCGAATACATGTAAGTTAAACTGTATAACTGCTTAAATAAATGTGTATAGATACAGTGTATCCTGGTTAGCAACAAGAAGCACCAAGTGTAGTGGAAAGGCTATATTAGTTGCAAATCAATACGGTTACCAACCAATAAAAATAAACTTTTCTTTAGGAAAATAACTAAAACATACAAATGCAAAACATGATTAAAATCGATGATTTAAATCAAGGTTTCCTGCTTGCTGATTTCAATCGTGTTGACTTACATCAATTCACCCTGGGCTGTAAAACCACAAACACTGACAGGGGACTCAGAGCTGGGTATAGTACCAGAAGCTACTTTTAACTCATTTTCTGCAAGTGACCAGATATTAATTTGTCAGTGTCTTTTTAATGCATTCAAGCGTAAATATCACTAGAACTGATGAGGTTTTTTCAGTCTGACATATTAATTTTCTGATAAGACCACATACTAACTCTTCGGGAGGAGTCATTATGCTAATCAAAGTTCTGAATCATAACAGCAATACACACTGATTCATGGGATAAGAAGGATGGTCCTCTCATGGATCAGTAACTGGCTGAAAGATAGGAAACCAAGGGTAGGACTAAATCATCAGTTTTCACAGTGTAGAGAAGTAAACAGCGAGTGGTCCCCAAAGAATCTGTATTGGTACCAGTGCTGTTCAACATATTCAATCTACAAAAAGGGGTAAACAGTGAGGTGGCAACATTTGCTGATGATACAAAATTACACAATACAGTTAAATCCAAAGCAGACTGCAAAGGGTTACAAAGGGATCTCACTAAACTAGATGACTGGGCGACAAAATGGCAGATTAAATTCTATGTTGATAAATGCAAAGTAACACACATTAAAAAAACATAATCGCAACTATACATACAAAATGACTGGGTCCAAATTAGCTGTTACCACTCAAAAGATCTTGGATATTTCTCTGAAAACATCTGCTCAACATTCAGTGGCAGTCAAAGAAGCTAACAGAATATTAGGAACCATTAGGAAAGGGACAGATGATAAAATATCATAATACCACTATATAAATCTATGGTGCGCTCACACCTTGAATACTAGGTGCAGTTCTGGTCGCATCTCACAAAAGATATATTAGGATTGGAAAAGACCAAAAAAAAATGATTAGGGGTATGGAACACCTTGCATATGAGGAGAGATTTAAAAAGACAGGGATCATTCAGCTTGGAAAAGAGACGACTGATGGGGATATGAAACAGGTCTACAAAATCATGAATGGTGTGGATAAAGTAAATAAGGAAGTGTTATTTACACCTTCACATCATACAAGAACCAGGTGTCAAACAATGAAATTAATAGGCAGCAGGTTTAAAACAAACGCAAGGAAGTATTTCTTCACACAACACACAGTCAACCTGTGCCAGAAGACACTGTGAAGCCCAAAATCATAACTGGACTCAAAAGAGAATTAAATAAGTTAATGGAGGACAGGTCCATCAATGGCTATTAGCGAAGATGGTCCTGGAGGCAACCCCATGCTCTGGGTGTCCTGAAACCCCTGACTGCCAGAAGCTTGGACTGCATGACAGGGGATGGCTCACTCGATAAATTGCCCTGTTCTGTTCGTTCCCTCTGAAGCACCTGGCACCGGCCACTGTTGGAAGACAGGATACTGGGCTATATGAACCATTTATCTGACCCAGTCTAGCCATTATTACGTTCTTACTGAGGAAAGCAAACTTTATGTTTAAGGGCATAAACAGATGGCCTGCAAGAGTTGGTTGGAAGGTTCTCCCACCAAATACCCTTGCACAACCAACCAAAATTGGTCATATTTCTTTGTGATCCCCTTTACACAGAGGGAACAAGCTGCTGCCAGAGGCAGGGTATCAACTACACTATACTAATTCTGCTTTATTCCAACTACAGGGAATCAGATTACTGTGTCACTTAAAAAAATCACAGTCTATTAGCTTCTGTTATCCTAACTTGATTTGTTTCTTCTGTTGTTTACACTGAAATGCACAAATTCTTCCAGAATGCTGCCCTGCTTCACCCACACCTTCTCTTAAAGTGACATTATCAACCCGTTAATTCTACCTACTTCAGGAGTTTTCTATAGGATTAACTCTGCAGATCCCTGAAATGACATCCCCCTACACACACATCCTCTCATGCCATTCTAAACTAGGACTGGCTCAAACTTTAAAGTTTGCTCAGAAGGTTTTATACGGGCAAACTCACACCAAGGTTTCTATCTACCCGCAGACACACAATACGTTTTGTTTTTTTCCCCCCCACTATGCCTCTCTACTAGATTTCAGGAAGCAAAGCATATTTTGAAATGGCTACGAATCCTCCTGTATTCCCAGCTTTTCTCTGGGGAAAAAATATTGAAGGGGGCTTCCAGTTTTAACTTTGTACCTCAAACCTCATTTGTACCTCATTTACAGAGAAAGGCATTTGTCTAGATAACATGAATCCTTCCTCTAGATCTCCAGTGCATCTTGTCCTATGTCTGTTAGCAATCTAGGGCAGAGACTGTCTCACTGCCTATGTTTTCCACAGCATCTGTCCGTATTGCTGGGTCTTAAGCCAAATTTTTCTCCTCACAGTGTCCCTTTCTAAGTCTACCTAATTCAAACTCACACCTAAGCCACTGCACAATACTACACTTCATTCTCCTTTGTTATTTGCCACACACAAAAGGAGTCTTTTACAAAGCTGTTTGATGGGACTTACCACCCAGAGTGGACGTGAGGAATGATCACCCTTTAGAAGCATCTGGAGTCTGTAGTCTTTTGCTCCATACTCATCCACTTTGATCCCAGATTCTTCCACTTGCTTCCCTGCTGCAGATGGAACAGCTTCCTGAGACTCTCTACCAGGCGTTTCGTCTTCCTCATCATCGTCATCATCGTAATGACGTTTCTTGGATTTCTTCTTATCTGAAAACAGAGTCACAAAAATTAAACGATAAATTTATCTACACCTTGATCAGTTAAGGTCCATCAAGAAGAAATACACAGACAGCACAAGGCACTGTCCAGATCTGTAGCCAAGCGAGGCAGACATCTGTTAAAAAAAAAAAACCTATGTGAAGAGGTTATTGATATGATAGGCATCATGGAAACTTGGTGGAATGAGGATAATCAAGGAGACACAGTAATACAAAATATATGGAACGACGGGTCGTGCTGGTGAGGGAGTGGCACTACATGTCAAAGAAAGAGTCAAATAAAGTAAAAATCTTAAATGAATCAAACTGTATCACAGAATGTCTAAGGATAGAAATCCCATGCTTGAATAATAAGACTATAGCAGTAGGTATATACTACTGACCACCTGACCAGGATGGTGACTGTGAAAAGTTCAGGGAGATTAGAGCCTACAAAGGCAGAAAATGCAGAAAGAATCTGAAGAGCAACTAGCAGGGGAGACAAAAACTAACACCAAAAATACTTTTTAAGTACATCCAAAGCAGGAAACCTGCCAAACAATCAGTGGGGTCACTGGAAAATTGAGGTGCTAAAGGAGCACTCGAGGAAGACAAGGCTGTTGCGGAGAAGCTAAATGAATTATTTGCATCGGTCTTCATAGCAGAGGATGAGGGGGAGATTCCCACATCTGAGCCATTCTTTTTAGATGACAAATCTGAAGAACAGTCTCAGACTGAGGTGTTGGTAGAGGAGGTTTTGGAACAAGCTAACAAATTAAACAGAAAAAAGTCACCAGGACCAGATGGCATTCACCCAAGAGTTCTGAAGGAACTCAAATACGAAACTGCAGAATTACTAACTGTGGTATGTAACCTATTACTTAAATGAGACTCTGTATCAGATGACTGAAGGGTAGCTAATGTAACACCTACTTTTAAAAGAGGCTCCAGAGGCAATCCTGGCAATTACAGGCCAGTAAACCTAACTCTGTACCAGGCAAATTGGTTTAAACTATAGTAAATTACATAATTATCAGACACAGACAAACATAATTTATTGGGGAAAAGTCAACACAGCTTTTGTAAAGGGAAATCATGCCTCCTAATCTACTACAGTTCTTTGAGGGGGTTAAACAGACATATGGACAAGAATGATCCAGTGGATATAGTGTGCTTGGACTTTCAGAAAGTCTTGACAAGGTTCCTCACAAAAGGCTCTCAAACAAAGTAACAAGTCATAGGATAAAAGGGAAGATCCTCTCATGGATGAGTAACTGGTTAAAAGATAGGAAACAAAGGCTAGGAATAAATCATCAGTTTTCACAATAGAGAGGTAAATAAAAGGGTCCCAAAAGATCTGTACTGGAACCTGTGCTATTCAACACGTTCATAAATGGTGTGGAAAAAGGGGTGAACACTAAGGTGGCAAAGTTTGCAGACAATACAAAATTACTCAAGACAGCAAGAGTTACAACAGGATCTCACTAAACTGAATAACTGGGTGACAAGATGGCAGATGAAATTCAATGTTGATGAACGCAAAGTAATGCACACTGGAAAACATAGCCCAACTACACAAACAAAATGATGGAGTCTAAATGAGCTATTATGACTCAAGAAATAAATTTTGGAGTCATTGTGGATAGTTCCCTGAAAACATCCACTCAATGTGCAGCAGCAGTCAAAAAAAAGAAAAGAAAACTAGCCGAATGTTAAGAACCATTAGGAAAGGGATAGATTAAAAAAACAGAAAACGTAATGCCACTATACAAATATGTGGTACACCCACACTTTGAATACTGCGTACAGTTCTGGTTGCCCCATCTTAAAAAAGAAGATATATTTGAATTGGGAAAAGTACAGAGAAAAGAGAAGGGCAACAAAAATGATTGGGGGTATGGAACAGCTTCCAAACAAAGAGAGACTAAAAAGAATGGGGCTGTTCAGTTTAGAAAAGAGATGACTAAGGGGGGATATGATACAAGTCTTTAAAATCATCCATGGTGTGGAGAAAGCAAATAGGGAAGTGTTATTCCTCCCTTCACATAACACAAGAATTAGGGGTCCCCTGCCAAAATTAATAGGCATCAAATTTAAAACAAACTTAAGGAAGTACTTCTTCCCACAATGCACAATCCACTTGTGGAACTTGTTGCCAGGGGATGTTTTAAAGGTCAAAAGCATAACTGCGTTCAAACAAGAAATGGATAAGTTCACAGAGCATAGGTCCATCAATGGTTATTAGCCAAGATGGTCAGACAGGCAACCCCATATAACTGGGTTGTGTCCCTAAACTTCCAGCTGCCAGAAACTGAGACTGGACAACAGAGGTTAAATCACTCGAAATTGCCCTGTTCTGTTCATTTTTTCTGAACCATTTGGCACCGGCCACTGTCAGAAGACAGGATACTGGACTAGATGGAACACTGGGTTGACCCAATATGGCCATTCTTATAGCTTAGCTCCTGGTTGGCAGATGAAGAAGGACCTGCATGTAGGCCCTCTTTGGCAGGAAGACCTGAGATAGGAATTTAGAAGTGGGGGAAAGGACAATTCTATTCAGATTATTTTGTAAACATAGGGTATGCCTACACTACAAGTGCTACAGCAGCACAGCTGCAGTCATGCCACTGTAGTATAAACACTCACTAAAGCCACAAAAGGGGGGTTTCCATTATAGTAAATTCACCCACTCCAGAGGTGTTAGCTAGGTTGAGGGGAGAATTTTTCTATTGACCTAGTAGTGTCTACACTGGGGCTTAGGTCAGTTTAACAACATCTCTTTTCACATGCCTGAGCAACATAACTAGGTGGACCTAAGTATTAGGTGTACACCAGGTCTTAGTTTTCACAAGTACAGATCCCTCAACTTCCCCAACTGCTCTTGGCTCCCTGTATTTCAGTCACGCTGATCGTTACAAGGGCACCAAGCACAACAAGGTTATTTGATGAGCGTACTACAGTAATGACCAAACTCGCACACCAATAATGGGGCTCCCTTGTGCTAAGCGGTGCGTGGATGCACACATGTAAGGCATGCACAGACACATGCCACACACACAGACACACGTGCACCTGCCACACGCTCACACTCATCCACCATGAGCATACACACAGACATGCCCACACCTGCCACACGCCCGCAGACACACACGCACACACAGACCTGCCACATGCGCACACACCTGCCCCACGCACACACAGACACACGCACAGACACACACACACACACCTGCCCCACGCCCAGTCTAAGAGTTACAGCTCCGGGGCCCGGTTTCCAGACGCGGCCCTGCCGGCTGGTGGCGGCCGGAGCGAGGCCGGGCGGGGGCAGCTCCCACCGGGCCGCAGCCGGGCGCGTTCAGGCCGCGCGGGAGCCCCGGGCTGCGCACGGACCCGGGGGGGGGGGGACCGGCGGGCGCTCACGGGGAGCGGAGCCGCTCGGGGTCTCACCTCGCTCCCGCCGGCCCATCGTCACCGCCCCGTCACCGCCCGGCCGCCGCCATCCCCGGCCGCCCGGCGCCTGCCCCGAACGTCACTTCCGGGACGAGCGCGCCAATGCCCCGTCACCTAGCAACCCCCGCCCCATAGAGCCCCTCCCCTTCCCCTTCCCCTTCCACTTCCCGCCCCCCTC
>NC_048308.1:3520278-3622348 GCF_013100865.1 Trachemys scripta elegans | reverse complement strand
AGAGCCCCATGTAAGTGGCACCATCCGGCCAGCTGCCCTGTTAGCCGCACGCACTCTGCAAGGGGGACGGGGGGAGTCCGGACATTTACAGATTCCCCCTGGACGCTATTTTTAACTCTAAAAGCCGGACATGTCCGGGGGAATCCGGATGAATGGTAACCCTATCAAATACCCCCCAACATCCCACCCCCACCTCAGTCCTCATGTTTCCCCCTTTGATCGCTGGGCCCCCCCGTACAAACCCCAGCACCCCCCCACTCCCCAGACACCCCCTGTACAAAACGTCAGCAGCCCCTACCTGGGCACCCCCTGTACAAACTCCAGCAGCCCACATCACCCCCCCACTCTCCAGGCTCCCCTGCAGCCCCTCAACAGGGGACAGCAGACATCTCTTTTAAAAAGCCTTTGAAATGTGTAAGGACCATCCGTTGTGCAAATTGTTCACCCCCAGCCCTAATGATTATTTCCATTATCCTCAGCCCCAGGGCATTTTGTCAGGCACCAGGGTGCTGGGACAATTTTTTTTTTGGGGGGGGGGAAGGGGGGCTGCTGAGAGCTATTGAACCAAACGGTAAACCCTCTATATGATGGAAACTATTTCAAGCCAGCGGGTGCAGCAGCACTTCCAGTTCCAGCAACTATCTCAGTCATGCTCAGTGCATTGCATTCCATTGAAAGCTATTCCAGATACAGCCCATGTGGCCTTTCATCTTTGTACAGCACCTAGCACCAGAGGGCACTTCCCAGAAAGAGCTCTTGTCTGACTTACAGCAGAGCTTTTTAGAAAAACATAACATCTTGATTTTAAAATGGCCAGCGATGGAGAATCCACCCCCACCGTTGGTAAATTGTTCTAGTGGTTAATTACCCTCTGTTAAAAATTCACACCTTCTTTCCGGTCTGAATTTGTCTGACTTCAGCTTTAAACCATTAAAATAAAATAAATAATATAAATTAATGGAAATATCCTCTTAGACCTGGAAGGGACCTTGAAAGGTCATTGAGTCCAGCCTTCACTAGCAGGACCAAGTACTGATTTTGCCCCAGATCCTTAAGTGGCCCCCTCAAGGATTGAACTCACAACCCTGGGTTTAGCAGGCCAATGTTCAAACCATTGAGCTATCCCTTCTCTATTAAATCTTGTATACCTTTGTCTGCTAGATTAAAGGGCCCATTTCTAAAATAGATGGCTAGACTCAGGGAGCTCACTCAGCAGATAGCTCCTGTTTCTACTGAACTGTGAGGATGTGAAGCATTATATTAGTGAAGATTACTTAAGAGCTCTAGTTTTGCTCTTATTTTTGAAAGTTGCCCCCTTTCCACATTGAAGTTCTAGTTCTGAATGACAGCATACTTTGAGCCAGCTCCCTTATTACTTCCTTAAACTTTAAACAGATGTTACCTCCCCTTGCCTGGTATGGTCATTAAAAATCCCTCAGCATTTTTGCAGAAATAATGGTTCCAGGCAAAAAAAGTTAAATTAGGTGACAGGTCCCAATCCTGCAATTTACAATGCACACAAAGGCTGCTGCAGCCCCATAGAGCCCTGTTGATTTCAATGGGGCTTCATACAAGTGCAGTAGTCTGCCTGTGCATTGAAAACTGCAGAATCCGTGCCTTAGAGAATATCAGTTAAAACTAAGTCAAAGTCATATAAACTCACTACATTTTAAAAAATACTTTTAGACTTACTGTCAAGCTCTGGGACAATCACGAGGTTGCACTACATCAAGAAGCTGCAGAATATTTGCAATTTCTCTCCTAACAAAGTAACTCTCCTCCCGAATTCTGAATATAGCCTGAATATTCCCTTGTTTGTATAAATAAATACCCAGAAGTCAAATAAAAACACATATGGTAAAGATGGCTTTCCCCCCATTCTACAACAGAAGTGTGTCCTTGCAGATGGTATTTCACATATACATCTATCTGCTGGAGTTTACACATGTCAAACAACCTTTGTTAGGCATGAGCAGGAGTTGAATACTGTGCTCCTGGTTCCCATCTCAGCTACGCAGGCCAATTTTTACTGTGTAACAAAAATCAGAGGCATTTGTTTTACAGTATGAGCGGGTGATCATTTTTTATTTCAATGATTTTTTGCATTTATAAGAGGACTGTCGTAGATTTAAACATTCTAGCTAATAGATGTTGAGAGATGCCTTCTGTACCATTACTAACATGTTATATTTTGCTTTACTTAGAAAGAAATTGTCTAGTGTTGCAGGCAAATGCAGTATGTGAAGTGTGTAAATCTGCTGTTTTGAAAACATAAAATAAATGAAGGGAAATACAAATTGGAAATAAATATTTTGTTTTATTAACACTCAAAGTGCCATTATCTATAGTCGTTCCATAGTTCATAAGGTTACATCCAGTAAACCTCTGCACCATAACCTTTCAAAAATGAATAAAAATTTGGAAGAAAAAGCAATCTTTCATTGTGCTAATTCTTGCAGGTCCTCATGCATGATCAACCTAAACAAAGATGTGTACCAACAATATACAAATTTCATATAAACAAAGTCATTGGTCAAACACAAAATATAAACATGGCTTCCTTTACATCAGATACAAAAAACCCAACCCAAACAAAATAAAAGCCATTTACCAGCAAGAAAATAAAACAGGTAAATACATAAAAAAGTAAAAAAATCAAAAAAGTTTTTATACATTTTTACAAGCACAATTTTGAGAATGTAACAAAGTCAAAATGTGCGTGAAAAGTGGAAGAAACCACACCGTACCTGGCAATTAGTAGGTCCTTTGTTTGACAGAGTATACTGGCTCTTTTCCTAAACTATGGATTTAGAGACATTCAACAGTGCACTGTATACCTAGCATGAGAATTTTTACTTGGTATCACTTTAAACATTATACAGGATTTTTATTTTTTTAAGCCACAAAAATGTTAATCAAATTGGAAGTCAAAAGTTTGACTGGTATTCTTGAAAGGAGTAAGCCACATTTTTAAAGCATGTTCTTATCTCATGCGCCAATCAATCAGCAATATAGTAACATGCTTTTATCTTTTCTAATACCAGAAAACTAGAAAGGTAAAAGGATAAAGAAAGAGAAGCATTAACATTAAATGTAACAAAGAACAGGAAATGGAAAAATCTGACTTTTCTAAGATTGATTTTTTCCCCCCCATATTTTTTCAAGTAGCTCTGAGAATTCAAAGATTGCTTTCCCCTTTTCACAACAGTGTATTTTCTCTGCATCACTGACACTTTAGCATTTTGTTTTTTTACAAAATTCTTAGAAGAGAAATAACACTGTTGTCCCTCCAGAGTGTTTTAATATACTTCTAAGTACAATTCAGGTCCAATTTTGGAAATACAAATACATTTTGAATGATTAAAAACAAAATTAAAAAAATATTTTCTGAACATCAGCCAGCTGAAAATATATTTATCTAGTAAATTATCTCTCAAAGCTTTTATATATTTAATTATTCTAACTAAACATAGTACCCTTAAAAAACAAGTTCATAAAAATGTAGAAATGAAACTGTGGAATAAGACTACTGGGTTATATATATATATATAGACGTGTGTGTGTGTGTGTACATACACACACACGTACATACACACACACACACACACACACACACTCAGTTTGTACACAGAATTACAAGTATACTTTAAAGTTGGGAAAGTTGTTAGACACATTATGGAACTAGTAAGCAACGCTCAACTCCTGAGTTCCTCAACCAAGATATAACCATAGGCTAATACACTTTTACACAAGAAATTCCATTTAAAGCAGCAACAGCAGTGCAGTTACTGATAGCAACATCTCAAAAGTAATAAAAAACATACATCCAAACAGTAGTACATTGCACACATACGTGATTCTCATACGCCCATCAACAATTGGTCAGAGTATTAAATCAGTGTACAAATTAAACATTTTCAAAAATGTGCAAAAAAGTCAACATTGATAGAAAAAAACACCTTTGTGTACATACATTACAAACTGTGCCCAGCATTCAACTGAGAGTAAAAACATTTACAGAGAGAAACGGATAGATTAAATATAGAGAATTTAACAGCTACATAAAAATGTACATTAGATCAAAAGGGCAAATTTACACATTTATTCATAGCATTGTGAAAATTAAAAAGCCTACTTTCAAACTTATCCAAGTCTCCAACATTTATTTACAATGATATTCCATTAAATGAACTGTGACACATCTGAGATGGCAGACAAGTTTTAATAAACCATTTACATTTTAGAATGAATGACATCAAGATTTAAACCAGTATTAGGGAAAGATAAACACTGTGAAACTGACAAAAAATGCAATGCTTGTCTTTATATCCACATTTATATATTCTTGGGGGAGAGGGGAGAGAGAAGAACTATTATCGGGGGAAAAGATGCAAAACTTTTTGAAATATTTCCCACCCTACGTTCAGTGTAAACCCATATTCTCTTTCTTCTCTGCTCCCCATAAGAAGCCTGGTCCTGCAATCCTTACCAGCAGGAGTTCCACCAGCATAACAATTGAATGATCAGGTCCAAATTTTCACTAATTTTCATCCAGTTTTTCACCCCTTTTAAAAAAACTAATGGAAAAAAACGAAGAGCTAGTCAAAATGAGCTTACTAAATTCCGTCTTTTCAATACATGAGAGGTCAACTGAACTACAGTTTTCTTGCTACAGATTTTCCCCAAGGTTTTGCTAATGGCAGAACTTAAATATGACCCCAAAAAAGGTACTGAAGTAAAGTCAAAGCAAATTAAAACAAACTAACTAGAGGTTAAATGCAAAAGCACTCTTTGTTCCTGATCTGGAGTTTAATGACTTAGAAATCCTATCTTGGGGGAAATTCTGCTTCCTCCAGTGTGCATTCATGGCTCTCCCCTTAAGGGCAGTGGAAGTCCCGGGTATCTAGGGGTGAGATTTGGCTCTTAAATTAAAAGGACTGCTTTCCCCAACAACCTCTGAAGTGTTCTTGTTTGCTGTGGCACTATGAGCAGTTCAGATCATATATCTACTTTTCTTCATGGCTTTCCTTAAATGCCCCCAAGCTAAAAACTTGGCTATAAAGAATGTCATAGGAAAGGAATTTAATCACCAAGTTTGTGCCTTATGTTAGTGATGTCAATAAGATTGTGTAGAGTTTTGTTCAAACTTTTCATTTTAATGCTGGAATGAATTTTGCATCTCAAAACAGCAACAATGAAAATCCAAACCTATCCTTAAAAATGGGCAGTGCTGGACATAACTTTTACTAGTGCCTGTTCTATTCTATTTAGCAATAGCTTACTGGTAGATAAGGATGAGTAACAGTACTAGTCTACAAAACATCACTTTTGGCTCTTGTAGAGGGGATAGAAAAGCTTTGGTTTTTTAAGTGATTTGACACTGCATACTTGTCATGAATACAAGATAGGAAGTTCCCAGCAATAAGAAATGGTATGGGCAATAATACCTTTGCTAATCCAAAAAACACCATATGGACTTGCATTCAAGCACACAAAATATGCTTTTTTATATTCATGATAAAGTTTAAAGAGCTAGAGGATTAAAAAGCTAACAAATACATTTAGTCCTAACCTGTAAATCTGACCAATTTGCTCAAGTCTCTGAAGCTGCAGTTTGACATTGCTCAATGTTGTCTGAAGGAATGGCTTACTACACTGCACTGTACCTTCTGCTTCTAGCAGGAAAGCTTTCATTCAAGACAATGGCAGGGTTAGGATTATTTAAAAGAAGAGAACACAATATTATTGGAAACAAAGGTAGCGCATTTGAACTATCTGCTAATTTGTTAAGACCGAGCCAATACTACTGTACACTTTTCTTAGCCAAACTTCATTTATTATAGTACAGTACCAGGTATAGCAAGTGGCATGTCTAAGTCTATAATCTTGGGCAAGTTATCTAGCCTGTGTCTCAGTTTTCCAATCTGTAAAATGGGGATAACACTAACATCCTTGCTGGAATGTTTGTACAGTAGGAGAGCACTGTAGGTGCTAAGTATTTTTATCATTTAAAAACAACTGTAGTAAAATTTCAACCTAAAACTCTGCTACAGATACTAGTTAAATTACAACTTTTGATACAGTTAATGAGTTCTGCCTTGGAACCTTGCATATATTTTTAAAGTATTTTGGTGGTACTGAATGATTAGACAGCCATATGATTTAAATATGGTGTTTATACACAAACAAAATTAAGGCATACAGATAAAAAGGCACTAGCTGAAGAGACAGCTGTTAAATTATTTTTCAATATTATAACCAAAAGGACAGTTTAACTCAATTAGAAACGTACCCTCAACTATTACACAAAAATGTTGCCTAAAACAAAATGGAAAGAATTATGTATGCAAAAAGTATAGTGTGTGTTTTAGATTTAACCATACTGCTACTGTAGATGCGCTGCAATTCCATTCACAATTCTTTTTTGTAAAGTAAGCATTTTCTTAAAATTATCAATGGACATTTTCCCCTCAGACAGGACTGAACTTGAAGCAAAGCACGCTGTTTGTTTTTACACTAAATGGAGTCTGTGCCAGCCAGCTGCTGTTCATATTTTTCTCCATTTCTATCACATAGAAACCAGCTTATTAAAAAATACACAGAAAACTGTAGTTTAATTAATAAGCTTGTTTCTGACTGGCTGAAGTACAACCCAACCTGTTATGTAAGCCAATAAGAATGCAGCATATCAGAATTATGCAGAGACTAACTCACTATTAAAACCAATTTACAGACAAGTTGTTAAATATTTATTACTACACAGGTGTAACAGAAATAAAGTCAGTGTACTAAAAAATAGTGGCCAGATCAATAGCGCCTGATTTGAAAAATAAGCATTTCTACTCTCCCAATAAATCTTAACACTTATTTTCTATAAGTCCAGTTCTGCTTTGGTATTTACATAGGAGACCATAACCCTGTGACAACATTCTGTCCCACTGACATTTTCTCATAAATGGACTTAGCACTCACAAGTTAATGATTCTAAAATACTGTAATGTTAGTTGGTAGGTTATTCAAAGTGGCACAGAGAAATCTTGCTTCATGACCCTCATCTTCAATGGGATTTTAATCATGCAGCTCCATGCACCTTCGGAATTATGGACATAAATTTTACTAGTTATAGTGCCAGTGGTGTGCTAGATGCTTTATAGACATGAAGGGATCTACTACTGTACCGTCATTAAAAGCAGATAATGCAAAAATCATTTTACTTCAACGTGACTTTACCAAGTTTCCAAAAATGCAACATGCAAGGGGCTGAATGTACTGCCTGTTTCTCAAAAGGTAGAATTTGACTGGCTTCATAATTCCTATTTCTAGCTCAAAATATACATTTTTAATTTATACAGTAATTGTTTAAAGGGTTATACATAAGTAACTTAGGTCAGTTGGCAGTTTCTCCCAAGGGTAAAAACAATAGTTCAGTCCTTGTGATTCATATGACAAGATCTTAAAGAACAAAACTGGTGAAATTAGTCATCATTAAAGAGGTACTATATTGACTCAGTAGTTTTTTGAGATGTCCAATAATTTATAATCCAGATGGAATTATATTTTAAGGGGAAAGCTATGCCTAAAAGTTTTAAAAACTCTGTATTATTCTGCAAGTTCTCTCTTTTCCCGATCTCAAACAAGTTTACCATTGTCAAGACAGAAAGCACTATCTTTTAAAAAGGCACAAAAGCAGCAGTCTTATTTTGTTTTTTCTCCCCAGTCACAGCTAAGAAATAACACTGCAGTATAGAGAAGCCAACTCTGCCTTGCAAACAGGGTATATTTTTAGAAAACTTCAAGCTTCAGAGAGTACAGTTTCTTTTATTGATCCAACAGTATCTTTAAAATTTCTGAGTGCTGCAGTTAAACCTGATTAAATTTTCCCTTTAAAGTTCATTTTTTGTACTTTTTGGTAATATAAATAACTTTCTTACCCTTTCAGATACCGACTATTATATATGTACATTTTTAGCTTGGTTTTTGGTACCTTCTTAATTCTTTTGAAATCCATTTCAGATATATGGTTTGTACATTATGTAAACTATTAGTCTACAGTAGAACCTCAGAGTTACAAACATCTCAGGAATGGAGGTTGTTCGTAACTCTGAAATGTTCACAACTCTGAACAAAACGTTACGGTGATTCTTTCCAAAGTTTACAACTGAACATTGACTTAAATACAGCTTTGAACCTTTACTGTGCAGAAGAAAAATGCTGCTTTAACCATCTTAATTTAAATGCAATAAGCACAGACACAGTTTCCTTACGTTGTCAAATCTTTTTTTAAAAACTTTACTTTTTTAGTACTTTACATTTAACACAGTACTGTGCTGTACAGTATTTGCTTTTTTTATTTTTCCCGTCTCTGCTGCCTGATTATGTACTTCTGGTTAAAAATGAGGTGTGTGGTTCACCAGTCAGTTCGTAACTCTAGTGTTCATAACTCTGAGGTTCTACTGTATTTTAAAGACAGTCTCTACATAACTCTCCCTACTGTCCCCGCTGCCACTAAATTTTGCTTATGAAGCAAAGGTCCTTTAAAGCACAAAGGTTCATGCAGATTCTTTCCAGAGGCTGCTTCCATCGAGTCACAAAGAAGCCAAAGAAAGTGAACACAAGTTTACTTTAATTTTGGCCCATGGGTTTTCCCTGATTGAACTCTCATCTCACGCATGTAAACCCTGCACTGCTGCTTACCGTGACCAACAAAATGACCAACCAGATAAAAGTCACAATAATCACAGAAAACAGACAACTGGAATAGGCCACCTGCCCAAAATATTGTGATAGTGGCCCCAGTAGAAGAACAACTGAACCTATTACAGGTAAATGGATTAGGATAGACCCAGACTCCTAGTTATGCTGCTGATACAGAATTTAGCAGCTAAATTAGAAAAATAAAAATTCAGAAACCTCAAGAGTCTGTCACATGAGCCAACACTAATTTCTCATTGTAGCACCGACACATTCATTTCTTTATTTTCACCCACCTCAAGCTTTTGATAGTCCTAATAAAGACATAAAGCAGAGTGGACTCTTGGGACCATCCTTGTCAGAATAGTTTGATGTCTAAAGCATCAACACATTCGGTCTTTACAGAACTGGGAGGGAAAGACAGACAACTAGTGAATCAGCCATATTAGCAAGAATCAAATTTAAGTTATACAGGTCAAAGAACTTATTTCCAAACTCTTTCTCAAATTCTGTATATTGTCTACTTTTATAAAAATGGGAGGGTTTGACTTCTCTCTCTAAAGTGAAGTCAGTTAGTACATGCTTCTCATTAGTATTTTTCAGTGGAGCTGTTCAAGGCCTGTGAGATCGTGTCTCCGAATTTTACTCTTTTATTACCCTGTTCTAGAGATGGAAAAGATGAATAAACATTTTATGACTGAGATCTAGCACAGTTTGATCCTTCTGGATTGCAAAATTAGAGACTCATCCTGTTTAGCTGCTTTGTTCCTTTTACATCTTTGGTCATTTTTAATGTAAAACTCAACATGACAGTGGGTGCCACTGCTCTTTGTTTAGTTGGACTTCATTTTCAAAATTCATGTACTATTGCTGTGTCACACACGCAACTTTAAAAATAGTCCACTTTTTCTGTGTGGTCTGTCCCTGATGTTTCTATGTTGATTGCTTTTAAGGCTTTCCCTAGGAAAGAGGCATTTTAATGTTATTTTTATCATCATTGCGGCTTGAAAAATATGACCAAAGAAGTCTTGAAGTGCCTTGTCATCATTTGACACTAACGGAATTAGACACAAGGAATTAGAATTCATTTTATTTCAGGGACTTTTTCAAACATCCTAATAACTGGATTGTGTTATTAAAACAATTCCATTTAAAACAATTTAAGAAGGATTATTATATTCAGGTGCATGACCTTCAAAATACATTCCTTCTCAGTCTCTGACAATTGTTCTGAATCTCTTATTCCTTGCAGATAATTTTGATAGTCAGATGATGCATACAGTAGATAAGGATTAATTTTTTTCTTTGCCATTCATTGGATGGTGAAGGACTTTATCTCACACCATTTTGTGTCTTACCATCACCTAAGGAAAGTGACCCCCCCCACCCCTTTAACTTATATGGTAGGCATATCTTTGGCAGCTGCAGGGGGTATTATTTTTATTTATCTGTTGATCTTTTTGGTTATTTTTTGTTTCTTCATTATGGAGACTATCCCCTGAGCTTTGCAGTCTCTAGGAGTTTGGATCTATCATCTTTGATTTACCTGTAATTCTTGTTTTATGAAGGTAATAAAATAACTTTATAACAGCTCTCACCAACTACTCATTTAGAGTTATGTTCCTGCCTTATTTTCTTTTGGTCACAAAGGAAGTGTCAGGCAGGTGCTCTATTATGCAGAGCACTCTCTACTCAGGGTTCTAAGTTCTTTGAGCTTTCTAATTAATTTCCAGAAATGTGGGTTCATGCCTCAAGTGTGATATTCAGAAACTGATTAACAAGCTAAAATATAACTTTAAACCCTCAGCAGCAACTACCTACAGTACAAAGAACAAATCACAGATGATGATTTTCTTCTCCCTGCGTGCTAGCTGCTGCTGTATTTTTCCCTGCATCCTGAGACAGTCAGCGGTGTTAGAAAAAGTTACAGTTCTTGACAGTCCAAGTCACATGTCTGTTTTCCCCTTAGTTAAGGAATGAATATGTACTAAAGTGCTTTATCTTTGTGAACCACATCAGTACATTACAGAAACAAAAGGTTCTGGGTCCTGTTGGGGGGCGGGGGAGAGGAGAAGAGACCCTCATTCTAAATACAAAAATTTAGATTCTTGCTTATAATCTAAGTAAAACAAAGAATCAAGAGAAATGTTTTCTCTCTTGTCTTTTTTCTCCTTTTTTTGTAAAAAAATAAAAATAAAAGTGCAGTCAAATAGAAAATAAATGCAGTAGATGCAAGCTGAGTTGAGGCAGGCTGTTAGTGATAATGTGCAAATGTGTGTCTTAGCAGTTCATCTGCAGATGGTCGCAACTTGGCCTCGATAAAAATCCGCTTAAGGAAATCCCGACTATGGTCCGAGACATGAGGTGGCAGCTGTGGACTGGTTGGCTGGGTGGCAATTTTAAAGATGGCAGCCATTGCTTCATACTCTGCCCAAGGGGGTTTCTCAGTGAGCATTTCCACCACCGTACAACCTACGCTCCTGAAACAGAGGTGAAAGTAAAAGAGCAGGTTACAAACAGAATCATGTTCTCCCCCTGTGGAAACAAACTACAACAAGGAAGCTTACTGAAATGCCACAAATGGAAGACTGTTACCCACGCAACATTGCAACTCAATTTCAATTGAAAAAACAGACTTTTATCACGTCTATAACTACGCACTTTATTTGAATGTCACACTAGCCACTGCAAATCACAACTTATGTCCTGCTCCACGTCAGCTAACCTGAATGTAATTACTCCAGTGGCAGATGTTTATGTGACTTGCTCATGTGACCCTGGAATCCATCTTGTGCCTATAATTTTCCACAAACAGCCTGAGAACTTTGTTTGGACAGTAAAATTCCATCCACACGGGAGAAGGTACAAAAGACCCTTGGAAACATCTCCATTTTGTCTTCATGTCCTGCTTCGTTTTTCTGGACTGAATTTCTAACAAGGAAGCTCTAAACAAGGACTCATGATCCCTAAGCTATTTGGGTAATTTCCAGATAGACTTTTGCAAACTAGCAGTTTATGCCATCACTGCTTCAAACCTGATATAAGAACTTATGCATATAATCATTGCAATGATTTCCTCGACCATTTTAACGATGTCTTTTCTCTTAAAAATAAACCTTTAGATTTTAGCAACTAAAGGACTGGCAACAGCGTGATTAGTGGGTAAGAGCCGAGTTATATATTGATCTGGCGACGTGGTTGATCTTGAGAGACCAGAAGAACCCTGTTTGATGAAATTGGTTTTCAATAACCACTCATCATAAAGTCTAGTGTCTAGGTGGTAAAATAAGTGCTGGAATGCCTAAGGAGACTGCAGTTTTGACTTCTTGTTAACCAGTGTGATGAAACAGAAGTTTACTTTTGTTACTGGCTTGGTATATCTTATGATAGAATAACCATCAGTTTGGGGGTGAGTCTGCCCTATTTCTCAGCAGTCTGTCCTAAATCTGGCATCCTCAGCTGTGACCCACTGACACTCGGTGAGTTTATCTAGACAGCAGGCTAATTTCTTACTTGAAAATAAAATGTACAAATGCTAGAGCCAGCAATCTGAATTTCTGGGCCAACCCCACAGTAAGTGGCAGTGCTGTCACCCACTGAATCACTGTTCAGATTCAGAGCTTGGACCCTATTCAACAGGGTAGCAGGGGTTGAGAACACTACACTACAGAAGCAATTATCTCTGGAGACAGCAGGATAGCCTTGTGATGGTAATGATGGAGAGAAATGCACTCAACCTTCCTTGGCCCAGAGAAGGCACATGAGTTTGTTTTAACTGCAAATATTTCTGTCACTTTGCATCTCCATCAGGCTCTAGCTCCTACCAGAAATCAGACATATTATTTAGTGCAATACCATTACATTTAAAAACATGTTTAAGGTGACGACACTCATTACAATGCATTAAATACTGAAAATTACAATGTTTAAAATCAGGCTGCAACAGACAGTTTCTTCCTCCCCCTTTGGTTTAGGGCATACAATTTCTGTGGTTGTCAGTTCATTAGCAGGAGAGTTTGCAAGGCAGTCTAGAGCTTATTAATCAATTGCTTCATTATACATACCAACTTAGGTTGAAATGATTTCTAAACACTGAGTAGAGAGAATACTAGCAGTACATCAAGGCTCCATAGGCCTTGCCAATTCAGTCTCTGTTCCAAAGAAATATCTGAAAGATATTGCCAAATGGATGACCTATATCAGGGGTCGGCAACCTTTCAGAAGTGGTGTGCCGAGTCTTCATTTATTCACTCCAATTTAAGGTTTCGCGTGCCAGTAATACATTTTAACGTTTTTAGAAGGTCTCTTTCTATAAGTCTATAATATATAACTAAACTATTGTTGTATGTAAAGTAAATAAGGTTTTTAAAATGTTTAAGAAGTGTCATTTAAAATTAAATTAAAATGCACAGCCCCCCGGACCGGTGGCCAGGACCCGGGCAGTGTGAGTGCCACTGAAAATCAGCTCATGCACTGCCTTTGGTACGCGTACCATAGGTTGCCTGCCCCTGACCTATATAGTCCTCCGCCCAACAGCACGACTGCCTAACAGGAGGCTCGCTTCTTCACATCTGCACTTGCTGAAGAATATGTTCAGCAACAGTGAAACAAGTTAATAAAATTTGTGTCGTTTTTCACTATAACCTTTCCACAGAAAGCCAGGTCTCTATCTTGGTACAAGTGTTTCTCAATTGTACAATTGGGTCTGCTTATTTACCAGCTATAACTTTACAACAGCAACACCGTTGGGGTTCTCCATTGTTCAAAGTACAGTAGGACACAACTGCTCACTGGTCTGAATTATTCTGATTATATTTTACTGACCTGTGTCCTTTATGCTAGCTGCTTTAAGTGTGGCACTACTGTTTATAAAGCCCTTAATGATGTTGCCCTTGGCAACATGTTCCTTTAGGTCTGTACTGTTGGTTCTCTGTGCTAACATGCCATGTGTTTTGTAAGGAATTCCCTCATGGTTGATATCACCTGCCAACTGTGCTTTTGCTAAGATAGACTTTATAATGTGGAAACATAAATCAGTCTCATTTTAATCTATCCCTACTTCTGAAAGTCATTTAATGTTTCCTCCTCGCCCTGCCAAAAAAGGTGTTTTACAATAGATGGCCCTATATGAGAAGATTATTCACCTTGTGCAGTAAATGAGGTTCTTTGAGATGTGTGTCCCTGTGGGTGCTCCACTTCAGGTGAACGTAGAGCAGTGCCCTCATGAGGATGGAAGGGACTTCAGAGTGGAGTTCGTTGCTTAGGCTAGTACAGTGAGACCTAGTTGTGTGTCCAAGCTTGAACCGAGAGTAATTGCATAGTGGTTCGTGAATGTGTGTTCAGAGGCCCCGGTGGCCATCCTGCAGATGTCTAGAATGGGAACATTGTGTAGGAATGCTATGGAGACAGCTAAAGCTCTTGTCGAGTGGGTTCTGATGCCTGGAGGGGCTTCAGTGTTGTGTGATGAATAGCATGTAAGCATACAGCTGGATATCCATTTGGATAATCTTTGCGTCGATATGGCAGAGCCCTTTGATCATTCTGTTGACACAAAAAGTCGAGGTGATTTACAGAAGGGCTTCGTTTTGTCTAGATAAAAAGCTAAGGCATGGCACATATCCAATGTGTGCAGGGCCACCTCTTGAGCATTAGTGTGTGATTTTGGATGGAATGCAGGTAAGTGAATTGGCTGGTTGAGGTGGAATGAAGACTATATCTTGGGCATAAACTTAGAACACACCCTAAGTGTCACTTTATCCTTGAAGAATATTGTGTTTGAGGAGTGAGCCGTGACAGCCCCCATCTCATTGACTCTTCGCGCAGATGTAATGGCGACCAGGAATGCCACTTTCATAGATAAGTGAAGTAATGAGCATTTGACTATGGGTTTGAAAGGGGCTCTGGTTAGACTTCTAAGAACCGATTTAAGTCCCAAGCAGACTTGGGTTCTCGGATGTCTGGGTACATATTCTGTATGCCCGTTAGGAATCGCTTAGTAATCGGGTGGGCGAATACCCGACATCCCGTCTACCTGTTGATGGAAGGCCATGATGGCCACAGGATGAACTCTACATGTGAGCTCATAGCAAGCCCTGAGTTCTTTAGGGATAATAATCAATCCATGATTAGTGGAAATGATGCCCGGTTTGCAGCTATTTGTTAGTTTTGGCACCATAGGAAGAATCTTTTCCATTTCTGGAGGTAGGTAGTACACATGTGTTTCTTGCGGTTTATTAACACTTGTTTTATGTGTTTTGAGCAGTTTAGTTCGTTGGGGCAGAGCCATGAAGGAGCCATGCCTTCAGGTGAAATTTGTCCAGGTCCAGATGGAGGATTTGGCTATTGTTCTGAGAAAGAAGATTGCGCAGTCGAGGGAGAGTGAATGGTGTGCAAATCGCCATCCGTGTCAGGTAAGGGAGCCATGTCTGTCTGGGCCATGTCGGTACTATGAGTATTATTTTGGCCCTGTCGCTTCGTATTTTGTGCATCACTCTGGAGATTAGAGATATCGGTGGGAATGCGTATAGCAGAGGAGCATTCCATTTGATGAGGAAAGCGTCCCCCAGGGATTATGCTCAGAGTCCTGCTCGTGAGCAAAAACTTTGTGCATTCCTTTTTTACTGATGTCGCGAGCAGATCTATGTGTGGTGATCCCCACATGTGAAATACGTGTTGTGTTATTTTGTCATTCAGTTCCCATTAGTGCGCTTGGAAAAACTGTCTGCTGAAAGTGTCTGCCATCGTGTTCAGTCGGCCTTGGTGGGTATGCTACTATAACAAAGATGTAGTGTTTTATGTACCAATTCCATAGTTTTAAGGCCTCCGTGCATAAGGAGTAGGAACATGCCCCACCCTGACAGTTTATATAGAGCATACATACGATGTTGTCCATCAGGATGCTTATAGTTTTTCCTTGTATAATAGGGAGGAAATATAGACATGTGTTGCGGACTGCGTGTAATTTGAACAGGTTGATATGTAAGTGTGTTTCTGTAGGGGACCACATGCCTTGGGTTGTATGTTGGTTTAGGTGAGCTCCCCATCCGATCAGTGAGGCATCTGTTGTCATTTGTATGGATAGCAGATCCTGTTGAAACAGGATGCCTGAGCAAACGTTTATTGGGTTTGTTCACCATCGTAGTGAATGTAGGACCTCTAGGGTCGGCATGAGTCCTTTGTGTAGGCTGTGCTTTCGTGGAATATATACCGAATTCAGCCATCCTTGAAGGCAGCACAGGTGTAGACTGGCGTGTTTTACAACAAAAGGGATGGCCGCCATATGTCCCCAGACTTGTAAGCAGGTACATGCAGACATCCACGGGCAGCCTGAGGCCACCAATATAAGGGAGGTCAGTGCTGTGAATCGGGGCATCGGGAGCGATGCTTTGGCCTCCACTGAGTCCAGGTGTGGTCCTATAAAGTCCAGTTGTTGTACGAGAGTTAGGGTAGGTTTCTTTAGTTGATTTGTAGCCCTAGGGAGTGAAAAAGAGATTGTTTGTCAAGCGATGTGTAATGTTTCCGTCCTGGTAGGGCCTTTTAGTAGACAATTGTCTAAGTATGGGAATATCAGTATTCCCAGTCTATGCAAATGAGCAGCTACCACCACTAGGGTTTTGGTAAAGACTTGTGGGGCTGTTGACAGTCCGAATGGTAGTACTCTGTTTCGGAAGTGATCTTGTCCCAATGTGAACTGTAGGAATTGTCTGTGAGCAGGATGGATGGTAATCTGAAAATAAGCATCTTGTAGGTCAAAGGCTGAGAACCAGTCCCCCTTTTCCAGCGCTGGGATGATCGAGTTCAGTGTGATCATTTTGAACTGTGGGTGCAGACAAATTTGTTGAGTTGTCTGAGATCTAGTATGGGTCTCCAACCTCCGTTTTTCTTTTGAGTCAGGAAATAATGGAAATAAAACCCCTTCCCTCTGTGTTGTGTTGGAACTTGTTCCACGATCCCTAATTGTAGAACGTGATATACTTCTTGTCTCAATAGGTGCTCATGAGAAGGGTCCCTGAAGAGGGACCAGGAAGGGGGGTGGGTAGGTGGGATGGAGGTAAAGGGGATGGTATAATCTGTTTGGATGAGCTCCAAAACCTAGCAGTCCATGGTGATAGTGGTCCACATATGGTAAAATGGTCAGAGTCGATGACCAAAAATTCGGGTTGCTTGTTCTAGTGGTGCTGGTGCTCGGCAGAGGTCTGTCAGACCCTCGACCAACGCTTCAAAATTGCGTCTTATTTGATGGTGCTTGGGACATCGCAACCTGAGACTGGGTAGGTGATGTCTCTGTGGTCTGTGCCTTTGTCTTCGTCGAAAGGTCTCTATTGTCGCTGTACAGTTGTGTCTCTATTGCTATGACAAGGTTGGTATCTCCGACATTTTCATGGGCAGATGTCTCCCTGTTCCTCGACTTTCTAGAGGAGAGGGTACTCGCTCTGTCCAGGGAGGCGGTTTCTGGTGAATCACTCGATGGGATTGTTCCCGAAACAGATGATGGTGTTAAAATGATTCTTATGGAGAAATCCCTAAGTCAGAAATCCTGTTCCTCGCTTTGGCTTAAAGGTTGCTGCAATGAGAGCATTTTTGAGGAATGTGCTCCTCCTGTAAGCAGTGGACATACTGAGTGTCCATCAGAGACAGGCATCGCGTCCTTACAAAGTGCATCTTTTAAACCCAGGAGAGCCTGGCATTTTCAGAGTCCAACTTAAGTCGTGGGACAAATAAATGAAACAGGGGAAAGGGTGAACTCCCGAGTGGGTTTTGTTTTTTTTAAAAGGGAAAGTCTAAATGGTTAAAACAGAAACCCAAGACTAACAATGAACTAACTAACTACTGAGGACTAAACTTTAATAACTATTTCTAATTCTTTTCTATGTAATTTTGTAACACTGCCGTTGGAGCTCTGTTTGCAGCTGAGGACGGTTGAGAAGGAATGAGGGGGGTTGGGACGCGCGAGCACTAAATGAAGTGCCAATGGCACCGTGAAACAGTTACTGTGCACGGGCGTCCCGACCAGGCACTACCACCAAAAATCTCCGATCTGTGGCGCTGGGATGCACCAGCACCTGAAATGGAGCACCCACAGGGACAGCACTCAAAGAAGAATTATTCTCATTCTTGAAAGACAGTGATATTTCATTGTGTGTTCTGTGTCCCAAGCATTTTGATCGGGAATGGCACACTATATAAATGAAATTATTAATTTATGAGACCTTTTGAGTATCAAGCATCCAGAGTACAATGCAGTTGCAAATTGCTCAGTGTCATTTCACTCAAAGAGCTCTTCAAATCACAATGCTCCCTTAGCTGTACTGCTCTGAATGCTGCAGTTTCTTTTTTTAAATAAAAGCTTCAGTATAAAATATGTTGGTGCTTATATTTTGCTTGATAGCTAAGTAAACTCAACATGTAATCCACCCAGTTAACATATGGTAGAGACCTTTAGTATATAAGGGAGCAGAAGGAAGAAACAAAACTAAAACAAATTAGACTCTTCCCCTCTCAACATGGTAGTATTCATGATATGGTTTGGGCAAATGCTACTTAGGTAACTTTCATTAATCACTGAACTGAATTAATTGTGACATTTTCCTATGTTAGTGCCCCTCTAGTATTTACAAGTATGCCCTATAGGCTTAACTTCATGTGAGCTTGGTCCAAAGTCTTCTCTTGTGGTCCTAAGTCAGTCAGCACAGTTGCCGATAAACAAAGACGCATCTGTTTAGTGTTAACTGATCTTCCCACCCCCAAAATATATTCTTTGTTGCCTACACAGCTTGTTTTCACCTTGGGCAACCAAAAAACACATAATGAGAGCGCTCACGCTTAAAATAATGAACATTTAAATTTTGCTGTGAAACCATCTCCTCTGGGGTAGTGTGTAGCTTTCTTTCATTAGAATAGCTCTTTGACATACCAGATATCTGCTTTTCTCCCATACCCTTCTCCACTGATAACTTCGGGACTCATCCAGTATGGAGTCCCCATGACAGATTTCATTCCCGTGCCAGAGAGACAGATAGTCTGAAGTCGCTTGCTGGCACCGAAATCACCTAGCTTCACATTGCCTGCTGAATCCCGCAGAATATTTGCTCCTGGAAGAAAAAAGAAAAATCTCTGCTTTATATTCAGTAAAAGCCCATCAAACTGCATGAGCGTGAATGGCATCAACACACACTTCATTTAACTGATGCATTATAATAACGACCCAGCATATTACATGGCACAGAACTTGCCCCTGGCCTCAGAACTGTTCTCTAGAATCTGAGCTTTCATTTTAAAAAATATTTCTAGCCCTTATGGTTGCAGGCAAAAACCCCTCAGAAATGTGAACCAAGTGTAACTGATGCGGTGTCATCTACCTGCATCTGCAGAGAGTCTGAATAATATAGTCCTGAGGCATCACCTGCCCTATTTGTCTCACTCAAACAGCTTGCATCTAAGGACCAGGAGGAGATGAAGTGTAGTTTGGTAAGCTAGGAAGCAAGAGACTAGGACAATTAGGAGGGAAACCGCTAAAGCTAGCTGCTTCCAACTTTCCTGACTCTTATGAGGAGAAGGAGGATCTGAGCTGAGTTCTCTGGGCAACATCCTGGGATCTGTTTCAGAATGGTAGCCGTGTTAGTCTGTATCAGCAAAACAACAAGGAGTCCTTGTGGCACCTTAGAGACTAACAAATTTATTTGTGCATAAGCTTTCGTGGGCTAAAACCCACAGTGCCACAAGGACTCCTCGTTGTTTATCCTGGGATCTGAGGCCCAGGTAGTGGAACTGGGCCACCCGGAGAACATAATCAAATCCCACCACTGATGATCATGAACAAATTTTACATTAATGAATATTTTCCACTCTGAGCCATAGCTGTGTGTGTACTGGCAGTAGTGATGGGGATGGGGACAAGAGACTATTTCATGGCCTTAGAATAAAGTGATGTTGCTGCAGAGTTAAGAGTTCTTGCTGTGGAATATATGGAGCTTGATTCTAATCTTAGATGAAGTCACATTTGAATTAATTTAATGTACAAAAAGCAAGTCAAAATTCAGAGGGCAGAATATCAGGGGCACCTCTGTCATCTGAGAGTTTGCAGGTTGTCTCCATATCCTTCAAAAATTGACCAATTTGAAAAAAAAAAAAAAGACTGGATTAACTCAGTGCTTCTCAATCTTTTCCATTATCAGAGTGCTCTAGGGGTCTTCACTCCTCTAACCAGGACTACCTATCCCCCCCATTTAGCAATATAAAAATGGCAGGGGGGCCACAACTCCCTGACACTGATTTGCAACCCCTGAGAATTATGGAGGTCCTTTCTATGGACTTTCTGAGAAAGTTATTGACTTGCCAAATCTATCTTACATTAAGAATGAATAAAAGGGAACTGGGTGGGTAAGAAAGAAGTGAAGTAAGGAAGGAAAGTGCCTAGAGCACTCAGAAAATCTGCATCTTCATATCATGTTCAAACTAAATGACATACTTTTATGTTTACAAATTTATTTAACTTGGTATAAGCATGATAGATTAAATCTTGTCACCTTGAAATTTACTTTAAAATTATATTGACACAAACAGGAAAATAATGTAGCAATTTTCGCTGCTATGATATTGTTATGTCCACCAGATTTAATCACGCTCGCTAAGGGTTTCAACATTGTGTTCTCTGGATTGTTGCTCATAAACATCATTTTGAAAAGTCCTGCTATTAAAACAGTCATATATATCCCTATTAGTATCCTATTACTCACTAAAACATTTTTTTCTTAGTTTGCAACATTGGCAATTTTCAGATTTGAAAAACATTACAAAGACTGGACTAGTGAAGTAAATCCTGATGGAACTACTTGAAGTTAAGCCAATATTCTGGCATCACAAACTTAGCAGTGACACTTTAATTTTATTGCAATAATTTCCCTTTGGTTTATGAAGCGTCAAATGTTTCAAGTCATGTTGCTTATTTGGATTAGAGAAAGAAGAACTCACTCACATCTCTTCTTTAATTACCTTTAATATCTCTATGTACAATCATATTACTGTGCAAATAGTAAACTCCCTCCAAAATCTGCCGTGTGTATTTTCGGGTCACATTCTCTGTGAGTGCTCCATATGCTTTTAACTGGTCCTTAATGGAACCCTGTGGCCAAAAAGAAAAAGTATTAATAATTACAGCACTTTTAAGAATGATAAATTATTCTATCTTTAACCATTATTAAAAAATAACTGGATTGTATGAAGTTTGTACCAGAAAATTTAGAGATGCAAGGCTCTATAACTTCTCCGGATCAGCTTAATTCACATAAGCAGTTATATCTCCAGCTAAACTAAATGATTCAGCCTTTAACAGGAGCATAACGATACACAGAAATGTTATCAGACAATGAATTTTTAAAATACCAAATAGTGTAAATGCCGCTGAGCTACTGTACAGGCAATACAGTAGAGTATTTTCATTCTAAGCAGGATTTTTTAAGAGATTTACTAGTTACATGATGCTGTTTTTGGCACTGTACATGACACAGCCATTGACTGTACCCCAATCCATCTTACACTCGGAGCGACAACAAACAGAGAAAAAACGCACTGGACAACCCAGAACATGACATTTAAAAAAATGTTATTTGATAAGTTTTAGGTCTCAATAAAACAACAGGCAGAAACTTGGCATAAAAAAGTCTCAGTCTGTATTAAGATATTTAGAAAAACATCAGTTGTAATTTGGGTTGGCCATTTTAAATTACACACATTTAATGGGTTAAAAAGGAACAGTATCAAGACAAAAACCTAAAACTATACATGTCTTTAAAACTGAATACTTTGAAACTCTGTCCTCCAGATCTCAGAAAATCTAAGAAGTCTCTAAAATGAGATCCTCGTCTCATCTAAAATCCTAATTTTTCTTCTGTGCAGCCTTACAACAACAAACTAGAATGCAGCAATTATTTATGAACATTTAGGGATACATGAAACAACCGCATCTTACTATTCTCACGTCTGCTTGTTCTATTTTGTGAATAAGTGAAAATCTGCAGTTTTCAGAAAGCAAAATATTTCCATAAAGGAGTAGGCAGATAGGAGGGACAGTACAACACACACCTCTGTGCCAACAAAAAGACAGCTGCAAGATCTAATTTTCAACTTATCGCTGGCTATTATTAACTAGTTTTTGCCCTCATAACATCTTTGACTGGCTGACGCAGTTACCTGGTAATAGTGCCCAATGCACTAAGAGAGAGATCTAAACCTTAGAACTCAAGCTTGATCTGTCTCTCCCCAAGTCAACAGGAGTTCTACCAGGAACGCTGCCAGCTTTTTTGCCGCCCTAGGCGGCGGAAGGTCCTGCCCCCGAACTACTGCCCTCGACTGAGTCGGCGGAAGGTCCCGCCCTCGAAATACTGCCGATGACTGGGGCGACCAAAGAGCTGGCCGCCACGGTTGCCACCCCCCAAATGTTAGTGCCCTAGGCGACCGCCTAGGTCGCCTAATGGGTTGTGCCGGCCCTGAGTCCTATGTATGGCTACTGTGATACTCCCTTCGTAGGCTTGCTAACTGGTTCAAGAGGCAGCTGTATATATCCCTCATCTGTTAGAAGCATCTCTAGAACACGGTCAAGCTGGAGGTGGATGCAAACTGAAACAGGAATGTTAAACTTGAGATACATGATTAAAAGTTGTTAAAAAAAGCTCACAAAACTGTTTTTAAAAAGACATTTGTTGCAAAAAGTAGTCAGCCAGAAGCACGCAAATATTGTACTCTAAATTATTCTAATTCTGAATTAATAAGCAATTATTTACAGTAGGCAAAAGTCAAATAATGTTATAATGCAGTTGTCTGTCTTTGGTTAATAATTTATTATCAGACATTTCCTTAACATCTGTTTGTGCTCCTGCAAATCTTATCCATTTAGATCACTGGTTCTCAAACTTTTGTATTGGTGATCCCTTTCACACAGCAAGCCTCTGAGCGCGACCCACCTTATAAATTAAAACATATTAAACACTATTATAAATGCTGAAGGTGGAGCGGGGTTTGAGGATGGAGGCTGAGAGCTCGCAACCCCCCTTCTGCCTGTAATAGCCTTGTGACCCCCTGAGGGGTCATGACCCTCAGTTTGAGAACCCCAATTTAGACGCTCGGCACACATTCTTTAGAAATGATTGCCTGCAATGAGCTCTCTTGCTTACCCCTGGCATGTATTCCATGAATATAGAGAGTGTTCTTTCAGAGGGATCCCTCAAGCAGCCATAATACTGAACAATTCTTTCATGCAGCAGGTTTTTCAACAGCTGAATCTCACATTCAAGTGCATTTACCTCCTGAAAAGAAAATATTCAGTAAAGCTTACTATAGTTAAGAGACAAATCATCTCACACAACTTTTAGATTTCTGTTAACAAGACTGACTTTATGGAGAAGCTTTTGGGGAATCTAAATTAAGTAGAGGGTTTACTCTGCAGTTTGTGCAAAGTTAACACATTTTCTTGTTAGAAAACATCAGCACTAGAATGAGGGAGAGCAGAGCTACAGCATAATCTAAGAAATGTGTGACTTCTACATATTCTTTAGGGATATTTTCCAGTTATTTCAGTTTCTTTTGATTTCAAGAATCAATCTCACATACTCAGAAACAAGAACCTGCCAGGTACTTTATTTTAAAATGCCGATGAATTCAAGAGCTGTACTGTAATATTATGTTACAAATTTTCAGTTGGATGAAAAATTCTCAAATTAAGTCTTCCTTCAGGTATCACTGGAATTAGTTCTTAAAAGCTTATCTCAAGTTATGCCAAATAAGCAACACATTTATCAATCTAAACTATAGTTCACAATTAATTACATATTTTAGGTTTTTTCCTCCCAGATCTATTTTATTTTATTATTTATTTTTATAGCATGGAAGCGGTTAAGGGTGGAAAAGCCATTTATTCCCTGTTATAAATTTCCCTATACAAGTTAATTAAAAATAGCTATGATTTAGAATGTTAAGCATTCCAGAGATTCCATGTGGAAGCCCTTCATCAAAACTTGGTACTTATCCATCACAGAACACTTGTGGTACTCCAAAATTAGAGGGAGAAAATTTTCTTGATGTTGCCATGGGTGTGTTACAAGAAGTAATGGCAAGTTTGGGTATCTTCTGAAAGGTAACTACTGCAAAAATGGCATCATGTGGTTCTATGTTTACCGCCTCTATGATTTCCAAAGCAATTTGGTTATTTTTAAAGCAATCAGCACTAAAAACTACAGCTGCAAGTCAATCTTTGTTCTGTCTAGCTCCTATGCCATCAGCAGTAATAGAGTCTACAGCTGGAAGTCAGCCAGTCAATTCTGCAGATGACGCAGAAGCCGCAATGGAATCCAGCCCACTCTCCCCACAACTGGACTGACTATGGAATCCTAATGAATGAAAAGAAGAATTTATTTCTGTCAGTAAAACTGGCAGCTACAACTTGGAATACAAACAAGATCCGGGCAGTAACATGGTGCCATTTTTACATTGTCTCTTTTCTGACTAACTGTTTTTAAAGAAGGACAAGTTCAGATTAGACATATGAAAATACTCAACAAAAGCACTAAAACAATGCTCTTGGGAGAGCAATATAGGGGATCAATTATAAAACGTTCATTGGCATTGGACTTTACCTATAATGTCAATTTGTACGTAACTGCAGTCATATCCATGAAACAGTGTTCTTTATCATAACATTCTCTATTGGTTTCATTATAAAACAAAACTAATGTATGCTAGGTTCCTATATTTTTCACTTTACTACTTGAAGTAATATTTCTGTAGAATGTACCTTCCGTGTTAGATTACTGTTTAGCTTTATAGTTTCAGGCTGTGTTGAATTTGTTAATACATGTTAGTTTCAAAGAGATATATTTGAAGATGAAATCATGTGCTACATAATACTATAATCATTCAACAGTTATTTTCATGAAGATTTTAATGAAACAGAATGTCTTTTTATCGTACTGACTCATAGAAGTACACATCCTCAAACATTCATAAAATGAAGTGAAAGCAAAAAGCAACATCGGTTTAGACCATACAGAAAACCACTCTTACAGTGATACCTTTACAAATATTTATTTCAGGGTCTCTTACCTTGCTCGTCTCTGGACTGTCAGGGTCAAATTGAACTTGTTTAACAGCCAATTCTCTTCCGGTGTCAGCGTCATAACATAGATATACTTTGCCAAAAGCACCTTGACCCAGCAGCTTGCCAAGTCTCCAGTTAGTTGGTGCTCGTGGTGCTGAAAATATAAGTATGTTTTGTTTTTAGAATGAGTTTGTTATTCAGTTGTTCAATAAAAACTGGAACACAAAAATAAAACACTTGAAAAAAGACTTTTTTAATTTTAAATCTCCATGTAAAAAGCATGGATTTATAAAATTTCCTCTAAATAGAAAAAGTGATCCTGTCAGCTACCTAATAACCTATATTTTATCCATAAAAGTACATCCAAACACATAAGTACAAGATACACACATCTGAGGTACCTACTAAGTACCTGAAAAGGAGACTAAAATACATTTAATCATCCAAGTATTTTAAGAGTACCCTTTAAAAACAAGTCATGATCTACAGCAACTACAAAGTATACGTATCTAGTATAAACACATACACCCAACCATACTAATTAAGTCCCCCGTTTATCAAAACAAAAAAATTCGACCCATAGCAGCAAGAGTAAATAAAGTTATTTGACTGGTAAGCATCTTACTACTTCAGGTCCAGATGTATATTAACATTATTAAATGTTCAGAAAACCTGTAGTGATTAGTTGTAATATAATGTAAGTTATAATTATAATGTAATAATGTAATATTATGGGTATGCCTTTAATAACATGTATTTTAGTAATTTTGTCAATTCTGGTGTATTATATATTGAACAAGATTTTTTTAAAATTTTCCTTTGAAGACCGTAATGTGCCTTTTTAACTTACAGCGGCTAGGTGGGCTGATGTCCATTACTGACAGGGTAGGATTGTCTATGTCACTTCCCCTTCTTCTCATTCTGGTCTCCTCATACTCTGGAGTAAAGGTGCTACTCCCACTGCTTGTACTCAGGGAGTGATCGGTGGGGCTGAAACTGACTGGAGACCGGAAGCTGTTCCCCTGGGTCCTTCTGGCCCTTGGAAAAGTTTTACGACCTGTAATGATGCACAAAGACTACCTATAATACTGTACCATGAAGAATAAGTACTAAACAATAGGTGTATGCATACTTCATGAAGTGTGCACTGAAAACGTAACAGTTCAAACCTTTCATAGAATATGATGGAATGATAATGAAAGTTACTGGTTCAGCCTGCTGAGAGGGAAAGCGTGCAAAATGCCTACCTGTAGATATCAGACTTAAACTAGCTTAATGACTTAGTCCAAGACTGACTAGCTGGGAGCAGTGCATAAGTACGTCTAAAATTCCTGCAAATAGTTTCATAATTAAGTGACTCTTTCTTCTGATGGTTTGAAGAAAATTGAAACAAGTTCCAAAGGGAACAATACTTCTATCTTCACTGCTATGAGAGGCTATATGTATTCCTGAAAAACAAACCAAAGATACACTAGAGTTCTAATAGTCCATCTAGTGAGGTATCCTCACACAGAGGGTGTTTAAGTTCAGATGAAGATGAAAGACAGTCCATAATGGACACTATGGGAATTACCTGCCTGTAGAAGTTTCTTCCTAGCTCCCATCAGTTAGTGGTTGACATACCCTGAAGCATGGATTCCTCCCCCTCCTTTTTGTCTATCTAATGCAACTCATTATCCAAATGTCTTATCTTGTTTTGAAATACAATACCTTCCAGCAATTAGTTCCACAGGTTAATTATGCATTAGGTAAACAAGTATTTTTGAGTTTTAAATTTATTGCTTTTCAATTTCATGACATATTCTTCTCCTCTTTTATTATGAGAATCAGTAAACAGGAGCGACAACTTAGCTACTCTATGCCATTCCAGATTGAATAAGAGTGAAGTTTATTCTGGGTAGTAAACAATCACAATTACTCATGGCATTCATTATATGTTCTGTATAGTTTGTGCATAGGCTTTTGGCAGAGAAGGTTTCCATGTACAGCTGCTCCCATGATTCTCTAATGCTCTAATCTACATCTTCACAGGAGCTGTTGTAGTCAGCATCTTTGAAAATCAGGCTACTTTAATTTAGGTACCTAAACTCAGATTTGTGATTAACTTTAAGCGTGCTTTACTTTTATTTCAGAGAGAACACCTGTTTGCTTCTCTTTTCAACATTTTCTGATTATAACGTTAACTCTTTCAACTTAATTTTTGAAAAAAAGAATAAATATTGAAAATGTTACAGTGTCCCATGCTCACCATCATTGTAATCTTGGTGATGATATGAAATATGATACCTTCGGGGATAAGTCCCGCCTTTTCCAAATTTCTCAAATATTGGGATATCATAGTCTATGGGGAACAAAAAGAAAATATGACCATACACTGCAAACTTAAACACAAGGAAAAATTCATAAAACAAACCAAATTTTAATCGGTCTTGCAATTTTTTAAAAAAGCAACCCTACACTTAAGAGTTAAGTGGACTGTTGTATAAAGAGACTTGTAAACTGGAAGGCTATGCACATAAAGATAAGCGAATTACCATTCAGCCTACTAATCATGTTCTTTTAGTCCCTATAAATGATAAAACAGTAAAATAATAAAAAGTAAATAAATTTAATTAGATATCACATCCACTCAAACGTGCTACCATCTGTTTCTAAGCAGGCACAAAATTACAATACCATTCAAACAGAAAATGATGTCTTAATATATTTTTTTCCTTCAATTGGCAAGTAAGCTTTTTATATAAAACCCTTAGTTAGTAAACTATTTGGAGTTGCAGCATTGTTTATGTGGGAATTTTCTGCATGAAATGTTAAAAGCAATGTCCTGTTTATGCTGAATGGAAAAAAAATTCATGGCAAGAATCGGGGGGGAGGGATAGCTCAGTGGTTTGAGCATTGGCCTGCTAAACCCAGGGTTGTGAGCTCAGTCCTTGAGGGGGCCATTTAGGGATCTGGGGCAAAATCAGTACTTGGTCCTGCTAGTGAAGGCAGGGGGCTGGACTTGATGACCTTTCAAGGTCCCTTCCAGTTCTAGGAGATGGGATATCTGCATTAATAAATAAAAAAATAAATTTCTGTAAAAATATCTATAAGGCATCTACAGACTTCATGTGTATGGAAACACTGCATCTCTATTCATTTAACGTTCAACACATAAGAAGGGTTTGTCTAGCATCCATGGCTAAACCCCTCCTGCACTGGTGTATCTAGTTGTCTGCCACCCACTAATCCATAGGTCACTGCATAATTCCTACCATAAGCCGGGCTGGTTGCACCACCTATTATTAAGGGTTGTCCAACACTTCCCATTATAAGACCCTTGTTTTTCAGTTTCTTATACGTTGCCAAACTTTAACCATTTGGGCTGACATTTTCTATGCTGGTTGTCTGCCTCAGGCTCAATTTGTCTTGAAAATTTCTGCCAAAAGGGTTTAGATGTTTCTGAGAATGAGGCTGGGAAAATATATATTGTTTTGACCATGTTAAAAAATTCTGGTGACTTTTTCTTGGAAATGCGCTAACACCTGCATGCTTTGGAGCTGGTTTCTGAAATTTGGCAGGGGGTAGGAGTGACCTTTGTTTCAAGGATGTCTTTTTGCCATCTGGTAAAGCCACCCAAATCTGGCTAAGTTATAAGCCTTTACAAAAAATTATGGTTTTCACATACTCAGTTGAGACTTGCTAGCTAGAGCTTTGCAGCTAAAATCTCCAAAGATTCCATTCTCACTGCTCCAGCCTCTCAGCTCCTAGCACTAACCAGACTTCACATGCACCATCCTCAAAGATTGACTGAGCAGGCTCCAACCCAGAGCTACAAAGGCTCTGGAAGATTTTTCCTGTACTGGGGGCTCTAGGCTGGGTATGGAAACTGAGAGCAAGTAGCTGGTCTCTCATGTGCTCTCAACAACTCTCCTGCCAGAATTCAGGCAGCGTGGAGAAGTAGGCTGTCTCATTCGAATGCAAAAGGGACAAAAACTGGACCATGAGGGAGAGAGAGGAGTAGATTGGAATAAGTGGCCTGGTGAGACAGGGATTGGAGGTGGAGAAACTGGGATTGGGAGTTGGAGAGGAGGCAGACTAGGAATTGGGAGCTGGCACTGGGAGTTCGTGAGGGAAACGGGAGAGGAGGAGGAGCTGGTAGCCAGTTGTCTGAGTAGGGAACACTGAGATTAGACGAGGAGTTGGGGAGACTGGGACATGGAGCCAAGGAGGTGGGGGTAGGGATTGGAGGCTGAAATTGGATGAGGAGCCCAGGGAGAGAGACTGGGAACCAGAGGTGGGGCAGGAGAAAGATATAGATTGCATGAAGATCCAGGGAAGGACAATGATGGGGGCTGTCTGGCAATAAGACTGTGGACAAGGAGCTGGGACAAGAAAAGAGAAACTGGAGCGGACTGAGCAAGGAGACTGGGATCAGAAGCCAGGAGTGGGGAAGAGTCAGCACTGGGACAGGTTGGAGGGAATGGGCATAAGGGGTCAAGCTTTGAGGAAGTAGGCCAACAGAGGACACTCCCCTCCAGAGCCTGGAATGGAACCCAAGATTCTCGAGTCTCAACATTTCTGCTGTCAGCAAAAACCTGTGAACCCCACTGCCAACGTATGTGTCTCATCTTCTGTTAGTGCTGCTCCACATAGAGGATGACAACCTAATACTATCATTTAGTCTGTTAGCTCAAGTGGCAGAGATGTGATGATCTAAAGGTTCAACATGATGACACCTGATGGAATTAGTGTGTGTGTGTATAAGTGTAATTTCATAGGTTTTTTTAAAAAAAAAATCTTAAAAAAATTCAGATTGCAGAGTCAAGCATACAAGTTAGGAAATGCCAGAATTAAGGTTGCCTGTGCAATCTTAATTAAGCTCCCTTATGTGTATGCATTATGACAGTCTTTAATTAATGATCATATACTGTTTTTTCCACAGGACTCCTGCCTCATTCAGTACACCTGATAGACCTACTTTGGGGACAAATTAGGGGTGTGTAACGAAGCAGGCTGTTGGCTGTAGGACTACTGCCTCATTTGGTGCAGAAGTTGGAAGGTCTGCAGTGACTGAGGCAGGAAATAGCAGGAAGAGATACGAAGATTCTGTGGTTAAGACAGTTGAATGCTGCCCCAGAAAATTTTATTCCATCATTGTCTCTGCCACAGAGTTCCTGTCTGATGCTAACCAAGTCATTTAAACCAAGCTTTTCACAGGTGGCCACTGATTGTGCGCGTCTCATTTTCTGGGTATCTGCCTTGAGACTCTGGGGTCTAATTTGTAGAAGTTCTGAACACTCACAACTGCAATTCAAGTCAACTGGAGTTGTGCTTCAATATAAAAACTATTACATAATACTAGCTACTCTGAAAAATCAGGTCCAAGCATCTCAAATTAAGCATGCAAAATTAGAGAATACTTTTAATCTTAATCTGTGCTTCAGCTCCCCATGTATAAAATGGGGATAATACCTTGTCACCTCACAGTAGTTTTGTGAAGATAAATTAATAGATGTTTGTGAAGCACTTGAATACTATCATGATGAGTGCCAATGAAAAACCTATGACAAAATTAATAATCCTGTCTTCGCAGAAGGGTTTGAATAGTGTTGAATAGTGTGCATTAAGTAAGATTTAGGACCATATACTGAACAAAGAGGATCAAACAAAATATTGAATAGCTGCCCATTAATTGATTGATCTATTCCGTGCATTGAATGAGGCATGGGACATGTGGAAAAAAACTGAATTAAAGGGTCAGACAGGTTAAATAAATCACCCAAGGTTACACAACTATTCACTGGCAAACCGGAACTATAGTCCAGGTCTGACTCCTAGTCCTCTGCCACCTGACAAAGATGTCTCTCTTGCTTTTGGATGAGAGGCAAAAATTATCTGGTTATCCTGTGACCCAGAAATCCCTTGGTGCCAACTGGCAGACAGTGCAAAGGGTTTCACAGGGATCTCTTGGGTATTTGCATAATAGTTCACCAAAGGGTGGGATGTGAGGTCTCTATTGAGAGCCAGTAGCCACTAGTCATTACAATCAATGCAAAAATGTCTGTACTATTTGGATAATACTTAAGGAGTTATGCATCTATATTGAAAATTATGTTCTTAAGGTCTTGGAATTAAGGCAGGTCACCAGGTGGTGACACACCTCAGAAAATGTTCCTTTCAGGCAGGAGGTAACAGACACTTATCTCCCCATTTGGCCGTTTGTGTATTGTATGCCTGAGATATATGCCTATACATATACTGAGCCAGCTGTCAGTTAAGAGATTGCAAATCGACCAGAAGGAACAAACAGAAGGGGAATATTCTGTTTATGAATAAAGACAAAAGATTGGTCTGGTCTATCTTGGAAGTCCAAAGGGACACACTGATTTCTTCACCTAGGAAGCAAACTGACACACATGCTTGTCTCTTGTCTCATGAAAGGCGGGACATAGCCAGCCAGGCTGTAAAGCACTACAAAGATTCTGGGTGAGCAATACTCTACAAGACATAAGTATTTTGTTAAGTTTAGGCTCTACAATGTGTGTTATGATTTTATTTCATTTGTAATAATTTGTTTTCAATACTTCTACTTGCTACTACTTGATTCTCTATGCTTTGTTAAATAAACTTATACTTGATTTCACTATAAACAAATCTAAGTGCTATGTGTTAAGCACAGCAATGATCTGAGGTGAAACTGGTAAGCTGAGGTGTTTTGATTCTTTGGAAGCAGTGAATCTGTGAATATGGCGTGTCCAGTGGATGAGAGGATGTACTGTAGAGATGCTCCAAGGGTTGGGGTGTGCCAACCACTGACCTATAGAGGGACAGTCGGGCCTGTGAGGTCTAGAGGCGAGTGCTTGTGTGGCCATGGCTGGTAGAGTTGGGGAGCTGAGCCATGACAAACACAAACAAGGTTTCCTCACACTAAGGGAAGGTGGTAGCGAGGTGCCTCAAAACCCTGGGTAGCCCAAGGAAGCATCACATATACTAGGTACATGCATCCTGAGACATGTTACTTACAGCTGGATGTATCTGATAAGACTAAATGAGCCCAGTAGTTTTACCTACCTGAAAACTCCTGGTGGTTATCTGGATAGCTCTGTGCTCGTGGCATCCGAGATTTGGGGTAGCTATCTCTAGAAGTGTAAGACAACAGTTTAGATGCTCTGTTACTGGAGAGTCAGAGTAGTCAGGCAAGCACTTAAGTCTTACTGTTTTATAACTATTGAATTACACAGCAAAGTATGTGCTATCCCAGTCTCCTGCACTTGTAAACATGAATGGGACCAACTTTGAAACACCAAGCTTGTACATCTCAATTACAATGGATGATCTTGCTTGGGATAGGGAGGAAACGAATGGCACTGCTCATTAGTACAGTCTATTAGTGGACACAAAGCAGTGCCAATGAAGCCACACAGGAGCTCGTGCCTTGCACCTTCATGGATAAACAAAATCCAAACATCAGTTACAGGATATTAATTTATCAAGAATTTTTGTTTAAATACTTTTGCCAAAGAAATGCAGAGTCTCTTGCAACTCTCGGATTTCCTTTTTCTTCTGTGAAGCTCAAGTGATTTAATAAAAAACACTTTAAAAAGCAATTTTATTGAATAATTAAGGGTGTTTCATGTGGTCAAATAATTTCTTACCTAGAAATTTGTCTTTATGCAACTCCCAGCCACCACACAGGAATGGATGGGATTCCAGTCAGACAGAACAACCAATTGCAGTAGAGCACTTCCATAACCATACCACCCCAGCATCTTCCTTTTCCAGATAAGAATTTCTCTAGTAGGCAACAGAAGCAGAAATGGAGAGACAAGCCTAAACCCCTGTTAGGAGTCCTCGAACAAAGTAAGAGGCAAACTAAATGAGGGTCTCTGGATTGGTTGAGGCAAGTCAAAAAATTTCTATGCAAGGAATGTTTTCATAGGATACTTTCAGTCTACCAATCAAGGTTACATTGGTTTTCTTAGAAAAAAATAGGGTAAAAACTAAGGCTGTTGATTAATCGCTGTTAACTCAGGCGATTAACTCAAAAAAAATTAATTGCACTGTTAAACAACAGAATACCAATTGAAATGTATTAAATATTTTGGGTGTTTTACTACATTTTCAAATATATCGATTTCAATTACAACACAGAATACAAAGTGTACAGTGCTCACTTTATATTTTTTTTATTACAAATATTTGCCCTGTAAAAAACAAAATAGTATTTTTCAATTAACCTCAGACCAGTATTGTAGTGCAATCACTTTATCATGAAACTGCAATTTACAAATGTAGTTTTTTTTGTTACATAACTGCACTGAAAAAAAACCCAATGTAAAACTTTGTAGGCTCTAAAGTCCTCTCAGTCCTACTTCTTATTCAGCCAATCGCTAAGAGAAAAAAGTTTGTTTAAATTTACAGTAAATAATGCTGCCCGCTTCTTGTTTACAATGTCATGTGAAAGTGAGAACAGGCATTCGCATGGTACTTTTGTAGCTGGTGTTGCAAGGTATTTACGTGCCAGATATACTAAACATTCATATGTCCCTTCATGCTTTGGCCACCATTCCAGAGGACATGCTTCCATGCTGATGATGCTCATTAAAAAAAATAATGTGTCAATTAAATTTGTGACTGAACTCCTCGGGGGAGAATTGTATGTCTCCTGCTCTGTTTTACCGGCATTCTGCCATATATTTCATGTTATAGCAGTATCGGATGATGGCCCAGCACGTTGTTCATTTTAAGAATACTTTCACTGCAAATTTTGACAAAATGTAAAGAAGATACCAATGTGAAATTTCTAAAGATAGCTATAGCACTCAACCCAAGATTTAAGAATCTGAAGTGCCTTCCAAAATCTGAGAGGGATGAGGTGTGGAACATGCTTTCAGAAGTCTTAAAAGAACAACACTCTGATGCGGAAATTACAGAACCCAAACCACCAAAAAAAAAAAAAATCAACCTTCTACTGGTGGCATCTGACTCAGATGATGAAAATGAACATGCATCGATTTGCACTGCTTTGGATCATTATTGAGCAGAACCCGTCATCAGCATGGACGCATGTCTTCTGGAATGGTGGTTGAAGCATGAAGGGACATATGAATCTTTATGGCATCTGGCATATAAATATCTTGTGACTCTGGCTACAACAGTGCCATGCAAATGCCTGTTCTCAATTTCAGGTGATATTGTAAACAAGAAGCAGGCAGCATTATCTCCTGCAAATGTAAACAAACTTGTTTGTCTGAGCGACTGGCTGACCAAGAAGGAGGACTGATTGGACTTGTAGGCTCTAAAGATTTAGAATGTTTTATTTTTGAATGCAGAGGGTTTTTTTGTACATAATTCTACATTTGTGAGTTCAACTTTCATGATAAAGAGATTGAAACCTCGTACTGATATGAGGTTAATTGAAAAAATACTATTTCTTTTGTTTTTTACAGTGTGAATATTTGTAATAAAAAATAACTATAAAGTGAGCACTGTATACTTTTTATTCTATGTTGTAATGGAAATCAATATATTTGAAAATGATTAATTTTTTTAATCGTGCGATTAATCACGATTAATTTTTAAATCACCTGACAGCCCTAGTAAAAACCCTAAATACCTAAAATCAAGTGCATAACCTTTTACACACCAGCTACAAAGTGGATATTTCAAGCACTGATGCAATCTCTCTGTACCATACATAGGTTTTCTTATCTGTAAAATGGAGATAACAATTACTTAACTCAAAGGGGTATTTATGAGACTGAATTAATTAATATTTGCGAAGCACTGATTCTCAGATGAAAAGTTGCTATAGAAGTGCAGAGTATTCAGCAGTAGAAAGCTATTTTCTTCTAAGGAAATTGAGTACACTCTTATTAGAAAACAAATGCTATGAGGGTATGTTTTTGAGGAATGGAGATCTAGGATTCAAGTTTTCCTGAGAAGTCTGTGAAGCTTCTTGAAACAAATTCTTAAACATGGTATAAATAGCCATAGAACAACTAATTTTTCCTTCCACTGGAAAGACTAGTAATTTCTCTCTCCTTCTCTAATTGGATAAGCATAACTAAATGAATTCCTCCAGTAAGCCATCTTTTGCCTCTAAGTACTTGCAAGCTTCTGGAAAGTTCAAATCTCAAAAGTTTTCAAAGACCCTTTTGTGATGCTTTGATGAGGACAATTAGCTTACAATTTCATGTCTTTCCCCAAAAAAATGGACATGAAGAGATACATGCCTTAACTCTGAAGGCTGTAACTACTATACAGTTTGTAGAATCCAACTACTTAAAGTTTAAACAATGAGGAGTCCTTGTGGCACCTTAGAGACTAACACATTTATTTGGGCATACGTGGGCTATAACCCACTTCATTGGATGCATTGTTTTTGCTGATACAGACTAACACGGCTACCCCTCTGAAACTTAAAAAAAGTTTGCCGTCTAAGATGTATCTGACCTTCAACTCCAAGACTGGTGTACTGAATATGGTTCTGATATCAAGCTAGATTTCAGAGTGACTGATATGCTTGTTGCTGTGCCAATATTTTGACTCATGGGACTCCAGTCTAGTTCTGAGTCTAATTAGCATGTGTTCCTGGACACAGAGGTTTTTCCCTACTGGTATAAACATTTGAGAAGCTGAGATAGACCAGAAGACCCTGTTATTGCCATTCTCTGTCCTATGTTCCATAAGCACAAAACAAGATGGGAACAGATGTCTTTCCCCACATTTTTTATCCTTTTCTAGCCCTGCATAGCTAGTACAGGAAAGGAGTGCAGTTGATGTTTTGACAGTAAGAACAGATTAGAGGAAGAAATTCCTGCGGTGCTTTGGACATGGGAGGTTAGTCTTTTGCCACTTTTGGCTCCTGTCAGAGCGGAACAGGAAGAAAGCAAGACTTCTGAATGGATATTTATAACTCCGTGAGCTCTTCAATCATCAACAGTTAATTACTGGCATGATCACAAAACACTACAGCAAATCAAATTAAAATTACAAGACAACACAAAGGGAAAACATGGACATGTTTAATTTCTGATGACAATGCAGAAATTTTGCACCATGTGCTGGGTTGAAGAATTTTATTTGAGTTATCTGATGTCTACTCACACCTTAAATCATCACCCAAAATTTAAAAATATTTTAGGATTTTTTTAATGTATCATTACAAAGTTTTGATTCAAACTTCCAATTTCAAATAGATTAATTTTTACTTTCCCACAAAAGAAAATAAACGCCCTCTCCCCAACCATATGGTGAGACCCTCTCAGATCATCCTTCAGTTTCCAGCTCCTCCACATATGGATCCCCAATCACTTTAAATGCCAGAAGAGATGGACTTGGCAGCATACGTGGAAGATAAGTCCTTCCACAATGATGTCCTTATCAAATAAGGAAAGGAGGCACAAGGAATTTACCTCAACTATGACTGGCTGTTCTGCCAGTCTGACTGGTTCAACATGGGAACAACCATCCATTTCAGGTTGGTGGATCTGTGGTTCATAAATGTGTACTAATAATTTTAATTAAGTATTTAAATATTAGATAAGAGTGGCACAAAATGACAAAACCTAAGTAAATTTAAAACCAAACCAAGATAACAGTTGACTGTATCTGCTTGTTTCGCCTGTACAATGATTTCTTTCAGAACAGAAAATATTCAACTTAAAAATAAACAAATAAATAAAAAAATCAGCAAATAACGTCCGTCAGTTCATCTGGGAAATCTTCACATTTTGTTTTATTTATAATATTTGGGCACGCAGGTGGAACTGAAATGTTCAGTAAAATATGTGCGAACAATATAATCCTATGTGTTGAATGGATCTTTATCTGCAATGACTATATACAACTATCACTCACCTTCCCGTTTACGTTTGCCTGTTTGCACTGATTTATCATCTGTGCAGTAATATTAAGCACAGTGCTGGGTAACCCATTAGTAGAATGGAAGTTTCTTGCAGATTATACCAGTATCTAAAGTGCATGTTTAAGGGAGCTGTTCATGGCTGTGGAATACACACAATTTACAAACAAGACAACCATGGCCAGATTTACAATAAATCTCTGTGTGCAACAAAAAGCCGCAAGTCCAGAAACTGATGTTTTAAATTTCATGCATCTTCAAAAACAACAGGCTGATATGGCACTCTTCTCTTCTGTGCATCAGTAAGCAGTTAAATCCCAATAAGTAAGAGAGAGCGAGTGTGTGCGTGTGCAAGTGTGAGTGTGTGTGTAAAAAGTACACCTAGAAATTGTTTCTGAAGGTTGAGTTACTGTGCTCTGGGGTAGGTACTTCCAAGCAATCTAGCAGAAAGAAGTGCTGAATAGAAGTAGTTCTTACCCATCTAAAGGGCTGTCAAGTGAGGGACAGCTTCCTGAGCCAGAGTTTTCAGGACTGCTCAAGGACAATGGATCCAGCATCTAGTAAGTTACCACAAGAGAGAGGGACTGAAAATCTTTTTTTAGGGTTGATGGTTCTTTACATCACATTTTATAGCTCAAAACCCCAACATACTGATCATAAAAATCAGCGGTTATAACGGAGGTGGCTGAAGTCCTATTGTATGGAGTCCTGCTTGTTGAAAAGCACTCTGGTGCTCTTCTCCCACCCAATACAAACACATTATTTGTATTTATGTATTTAATTTACAGTGTTTAGGAAATAGTAAGTTATAGCAATTATGTTAAAAGAAATGTATGTAGTACACACAAAGAGAGGGAATGTTTGCAACACCTATATTAGATAACAAAATTGCTTGGTCGCTATCTCAGGCTGAAATTTTTTGGAAAACATGAGCAAAAAAATTAGGCTACTAAAGGATAGTTAGCTGTGGCAATGTTTCAAAAAAATCCTTTTTTTTTTTTTAAAGAAACGGCTCCAGGAGAAGGAACCTGAAATTTGAAAAGGAGATGATTATGGGGTCAGAGGTGTGTCTTTTGCTGCGGCAATCCAGGTTACATGCCCTTTTGAGTGGCTGGTCCAGAGAGGATATCAGTCTACTACTTCTACCAGCTAAGTGAGTTATTCCTATAGTTTAAGTAGTAGAGGCATATGCTATAGAGCTGAAGGTCCTACGTTTAAATACTACTGATGACTCATGCAGGTGGTTGTTACAATTGCACATGCTATAAATATTTTACATTTTGAGTGTCCATACATGCAATCCTTGGTCTCTAATTCCCTGTGAGCATCTGTGTACTTGAAATGTCAGAGGCATCAAGTGACTTTATGCAGGCCAATAGTAATGATTTTTATTATGTACAGAAATGGGCTGGATCTGATCAGAGGATTGGTAGGCAGTGTTGTTCAGTGGACAGGGCCCTGCACTGAGGGTCAGGAGATACAAGTTCTACTCCCAGCTCAGACACTGACTTGCTGTGCAACTGACAAGTTACTTTCACACCATGCCTGTTTTCTCTTCCACCCTCTCTCACCTCATCTCACTGTAAATTCTTCATGGTAAGTACTGACTCTTTACTACTTGTGAGGATAGAGTCTACCTGTAGGAGGTCCTGATCCCAAATGGGGCACCACTGTAATAAGGATAAATAATGGCCCCGATGTGAAAGGCACTACATATCCCATTTTCAATCCTCTGAGCTATTCAGACTCCTCCCACCTTTTCCATCAGTATCCAGACAGGATACCGATATTCAGAGAGAGCAGGATTTCTTGTAGATTCTAATACTCAACTATTCTACCAGAATGAAGCTGACAGACAGATCAGAGGGACAGAATGACATGCCCCTGTGCACCTGCCAGAAGAAGGTGGTAATGCTTATTAGGTTTATAGTACTTCACTTTCTTAAACCATTATACAAACATTAACTGAAAAGCTGATAGGTGGTACTTGGTGGGTCAGTCAGTCACCAAGCCCACAGTGACATTTAATCAAGTGGAAATGAAAAAAAATCTGTATTTACTTGATCCATGCTTTCTGGAATGAACTCGCCTTCACTATTGATACTAGTGAATGATCCATTTCGTACCACCTGGTGCAGCTCATCTGGAATGTATCCCGGGGGAGGTGAACTTCTATCACGTGTATTAGAACCTTTAAAAAAAAAAAAAAAAGGCAGTTTATTGGAGAACACTTTGCTTGGACTGGAGATTAAAAACAATCCTCTCCTGCAAAACAAGCTTACTATGGTATTTTCTTTCTTTTTGTAAAGCACGAAGTTTGCTTCTACATCTACCATGATTTATTTCACAATTTTTAAAAGCTCACTGTTGCTCTCGTGGAGCCTGATACTGCAAGGTACTGAACTCCCAATGGCAAGGGATTAAAAAACAAACCAACCCCAACTGGGCACCATCAACTAAAACTTTAATGTCCTCTCCTAAAATTTAATGGATCTAATGTATTACTTTAAAATGTATTACTTTAAAAGTGACAAAATAAAGCCACAATCCGAGTCAATGGATGTGGACTCTGCTCGTGCCGAGCAGTTTCCAGGATCAGGGCTAAAACAACAAATTAAGAACTATTAAACATCATGAGTTAGGATTGCTTACGAGTCAATCTATATACTGAAGAACTGAAAAAATTTCCATTGTTTCTATAGCAGAGAACAAGAAAAGACGGTTACTCACCGTTGTAACTGTTGTTCTTCGAGATGTGTTGCTCATATCCATTCCATTAGGTGTGTGCGCGCCGCGTGCACGATCGTCGGAAGATTTTCTACCCTAGCAACACCGGCGGGTCGGCTGTGGAGCCCCCTAGAGTGGCGCCTTCATGGCGCTGAATATATACCCCAGCCGACCCGGCGCCCCCTCAGTTCCTTCTTGCCGGCTACTCCGACAGTGGGGACGGGGGGCGGGTTTGGAATGGATATGAGCAACACATCTCGAAGAACAACAGTTACAACGGTGAGTAACCGTCTTTTCTTCTTCGAGTGCTTGCTCATATCCATTCCATTAGGTGACTCCCAAGCCCAACTTAGGTGGTGGGGTCGGAGTGAGACATTGCTGTGTGCAAAACCGCTGATCCGAAAGCAGCATCGTCCCTGGACTGTTGCACTAGTGCATAGTGGGCTGTAAACGTGTGGACTGATGACCAAACTGCCGCTCTACAAATGTCCTGGATCGGAACTTGCGCCAGGAAAGCAGTCGAGGAGGCTTGGGCCCTCGTGGAGTGGGCGGTGAGGTGCGGTGCTGAGACACCTGCCAGGTCATAGCAAGTCCGGATGCAAGACGTAATCCAGGAGGATAAGCGTTGCGAGGAGACCGGTGAGCCTTTCATTCGGTCAGCCACTGCAACGAAGAGTTGCGTCGTCTTTCTAAAGTGCTTTGTGCGGTCAACATAGAAGGCCAGGGCCCTGCGTACGTCCAGGGAATGCAAACGTTGATCCTGGCGAGTGGCATGTGGTTTGGGATAAAAGACCGGGAGAAATATGTCCTGGTTGATATGAAATGTAGAAACCACCTTAGGGAGAAAGGCAGGATGTGGACGAAGCTGCACTTTATCCTTATGAAAAACTGTGTAAGGGGGCTCAGATGTAAGCGCCCTGAGTTCAGAAACGCGCCTTGCTGAGGTGATGGCTACGAGGAAGGCTGTCTTCCAGGATAGGTACAGAAGTGAACAGGTGGCCAGTGGCTCGAACGGGGGACCTGTGAGTTTGGAGAGAACCAGATTGAGATCCCACGTCGGGACGGGATGACGCTGTTGTGGGTACGTCCGGTCTAAGCCCTTGAGGAATCTAACAACCATCGGGTTAGAGAATACCGAGGACGCGAGTTCCCCTGGGTGAAAGGCCGATATAGCGGCCAGGTGAACTCTAATTGAAGATATCGCCAACCCTTGTTGTTTTAGGGAGAGGAGATATTCCAATATGAAAGGAATGGGTGCCTGCAACGGGGACGTGGCTCGTTGTTCGCACCAACAGGAGAACCGTTTCCACTTGGCCAGGTACGTGGTCCGTGTTGAGGGCTTCCTACTGCTCAGCAGGATCTGTTGGACAGAGTGCGAGCATTGCCGCTCTGCCTGGGTGAACCATGGAGCAGCCACGCCGTGAGGTGGAGTGATTGCAGGTCGGGGTGACGCAGCCGACCGTGGTCCTGAGATATGAGATCCGGACATAATGGAAGCGGGATCGGTGTCTGAACCGAGAGCTCCAACAGTGTGGTGTACCAATGTTGTCTCGGCCACGCTGGAGCAATCAGAATTACCTGTGCCTGGTCTCTGCGCAATTTGAGCAGTACCTTGTGGACCAGAGGAAACGGAGGAAAGGCATAAAACAGGTGGTCTTTCCAGGGAAGGAGAAATGCATCCGAGAGGGAGCCCGGAGCTCGACCTTGTAGGGAGCAGAACATGTGGCACTTCCTGTTGTCTCGGGATGCAAACAGGTCTATCTGGGGAAACCCCCACTTCTGGAAGACGGAATGTATGATGTCCGGACGGATAGACCACTCGTGCGTCTGGAAGGACCTGCTGAGTCGGTCCGCTAGAGTGTTCTGGACTCCAGGGAGGAACGATGCCGTGAGATGGATTGAGTGGGCGATGCAGAAGTCCCACAGGCGAATGGCCTCTTGGCATAGAATTGACGAACGTGCTCCTCCTTGCTTGTTGATGTAAAACATGGCCGTGGTGTTGTCGATGAGAACCAACACACAGCGGCCACGTAGGAGATTGAGGAATGCCTGGCACGCCAGGCGCACCGCCATCAATTCCCGAACATTGATATGCAGGGCTAGCTGGGGTGCAGTCCACAGGCCCTGGGTATGGTGTTCGTTGAGATGGGCGCCCCAACCCAGAGATGAAGCGTCTGTGACCAGGTGCAGAGAGGGTTGTGGGGCGTGAAATGGCATCCCCTCGCAGACCACATTGTGATCTAGCCACCAGGTGAGGGAGGCCAGGACCGAGTTCGGGACCGTGACCACCATGTTCAGGCTGTCCCGATGTGGACGGTATATTGATGACACCCAGGTCTGGAGTGGGCGAAGCCGAAGTCTGGCATGCCTGGTTACGTACGTGCAGGAAGCCATGTGACCCAGCAGGGTAAGGCACGACCTCACCGTGGTAGTTGAGAAGGCCTGTAGCCCTTGAATGAGGTTCGTGATGGTGCCAAAGCGGTTGTCTGGCAGGATGGCTTGTGCACGTTTGGAGTCGAGAACTGCTCCAATGAATTCTATTCTCTGGGTAGGTTCTAGAGTGGATTTGTCCTTGTTGAGTAGGATGCCCAACTCGTTGAATGTGTGCACTATTGTGTGGACGTGAGCTTGAACTTGCTCCTTGGTGCGACCGCGTACCAGCCAGTCGTCTAGGTACGGGAACACCTGTATCCCTTGTCGACGAAGGTACGCTGCCACGACAGCCATACATTTCGTGAACACTCTTGGGGCCGAGGATAGGCCGAAGGGAAGGACTGCAAACTGGTAGTGCACCGTGTTTACCACGAATCGCAGGAAGCGTCTGTGAGGTGGGTAAATTGTGATGTGAAAGTATGCGTCTTTCATGTCGAGGGCGGCGAACCAGTCTCCAGGATCGAGGGAAGGGATAATGGCCCCCAAAGAGACCATGCGGAACTTCAACTTTACTACGAATTTGTTGAGTCCGCGCAAGTCCAAGATGGGCCGCAGACCTCCTTTGGACTTGGGGATCAGGAAGTAACGGGAATAAAATCCCCTGCCCCTTAACTCTATCGGAACCTCCTCTATGGCCCCCAAGGCCAGGAGCGTAGAAACCTCCTGTATAAGAAGTTGCTCGTGAGAAGGGTCCCTGAAGAGGGACGGGGAAGGAGGGTGGGAGGGGGGGATAGAAGAAAACTGGATAGCGTATCCCCTCTCCACCGTGCAGAGGACCCAACGGTCCGAAGTTATAAGGGACCAGGCACGGTGGAAGTGGGAGAGGCGATCCCGAAAGTAGGGGGCTGGATCCTGGTGGATGACTGGGGCGCCGTCCTCGACCGCACCTTCAAAAGTTCTGCCTGGGTCCTGAAGGTGGTCTAGGTGGCCCTTGGTTCTGGCCGGGTTGAGGGCCGGTCCACCTTCTCCTACCACCTCGCCCTCGCCTCCGGGCCGAGTCTTGTCTCTGGCGAGGCGGGGGGGGGGGTAGAAGCGCTGAGGCTGCGGCCTAAATGGCCTGCGCTGAGGGCCCACAACATGCATCCCGAGGGAGCGCATGATTGTTCTCGAGTCCTTGAGGCTCTGCAGGCGAGAGTCCGTCTTGTCCGAGAACAATCCATGTCCCTCAAAGGGCAGATCCTGTAGGGTTTGCTGCAGCTCCGGAGGCAAACCCGAAACCTGAAGCCAGGAGATCCTCCGCATAGCGATACCCGAAGCCAGGGTCCGCGCAGCCGAGTCTGCTATGTCCAAGGAGGCCTGCAAGGAGGTTCGAGCCACCTTCTTACCTTCCTCTACCATGGCTCCAAACTCCTCCCTGGACTCTTGGGGAATCAACTCCTTAAACTTCCCCATAGAGTTCCAGGAGTTAAAGTTGTAGCGGCTCAGGAGCGCCTGCTGGTTCGCCGCTCTAAGTTGCAGCCCTCCGGCTGAGTAAACCTTACGGCCAAACAAATCGAGCCGCTTAGCCTCTTTTGATTTAGGCGCTGCAGCCTGCTGGCCGTGCCGCTCTCGTGCGTTCACTGATGCCACCACCAGTGAACACGGTTGGGGGTGGGTATACAAGTACCCGTAGTCCTTAGACGGGACAAAGTATTTCCTTTCCACCCCTCTCGCTGTGGGTGGGATAGAGGCAGGAGTTTGCCATATCGTATCCGCATTAGTTTGTATCGTGCGGATCAGGGGTAACGCTACCCTCGATGGGGCATCCGCTCCGAGGATATTCACGATCGGGTCGTGCACCTCCACTACCTCCTCCGCCTGCAGGTCCATATTACGGGCCATCCTGCGCAGAAGATCCTGGTGAGCCCGAAAATCTATTGGAGGTGGGCCCGTGCACGATGTGCCCGCCACTGCCTCGTCCGGCGAAGAAGAGGAAGATGCCTCCGGTGGAACAGGATCCAAGGGCTGGTCCTGGTCTCCCTGTTCCTGGGCCGGAGCATCACCTGCGCCTGGGTCCAGGGCGTCAGGCGGTGCGGACACGGAAGCCTCCATGTCCCCTGGTGGAGGCCGAGAGATGGTGGACTCCGGGGCCCTTCTGACAGAGTGACTCGAGCGAGAGGTCGAGGGTATTGGAGCCCCTTGCTCCTGATGGTACGCCCACGGGGTCCAGAACGACCAGTGAGATGGGCCATGAGAATGGTCCTCTGTCATCTCCCGCCAATGGCCCAAGTCCTGTTCCTCGGCTTGCCCTTGAGGGGGATATGCCGATCTCGAGAGGTCCTCCGAGGAGTGGGACACCGATCTCGATGGCCACGGCGGTGCCGAGAGCGTCGAGACGATTCCCGTGGGCTGCGGTGCCGCACGGTGCCGGTCCGGAGATGATCTATCTCTACGCGGTGCCGGCGATCGGTGCCGGGACCGTGACCGGTGCCGATGACCTCGTCGGTGCCGGGAGTCAGATCTGGACCTCGACGAGGACCTGGAGTATGCCCGGTGCCGGGAGCGGCCTCTCGACGTCGAGCGTCGACCGTAGCGGTGCCGAGAACTACGTCTCGACGTTGATCGGTGCCGACGATCATAGCGGTGTCGAGACGTAGAGCGGTGCCGCGAAGAAGATCTTGGCCGCGAGTACGACCGGTGCCGAGGCGATATTCGGTGCCGGGACTGCGAGCGGCGTGGGGACCTGCTTCGGGACCTGGATCGGTGCCGAGGTTCCAGCCCTTGCGATGGAGGGCGCATCAAGGCAGGTTTCCCCCTCGACTGTACCGGGCGAGTCGACGGTGCCTTCGGTGCCGGTGGTTGGGGCGGTGCCGGCTCTGTGAGAGCTATTAAGTCTCTTGCCGCCTCGAAGGTCTCTGGAGTCGACGGGAGGCACTGTATAACCGCCGGTCTCGGTGGAGACGCTATCTGCACCGGACTCAACGGCTTCGGCGCCGGAGTCGACGGTGCTGGAGGCACCTGTTTCCGGTGCTCCACCGGCGGACGCGGCTCTACCCCCGGCACTGGGGGAGCCGGCGTCTTCGGTACGGAGGCCCCCGTCTTATGGGCTTTTTTATGCCCTGGGGATAATGAACGGCGCCTAGGCACTTGCTGTGCTTGCGGTGCCGACAAGGTCCGGTGCCGGGGAGGCTTGTCCGACGCCACTCGCGTGGTCGTCGTGGCCGGTGCCGCCGGGGCACTGCGCACCGAGGCGCTAGGTGCCGGGGCCTGACTTGTAGATGGAGCGTCAGGACTAAGTGCCGCCTCCATCAGAAGTTGCCGGAGCCGAAAGTCCCGCTCCTTCTTGGTCCTTGGTCTGAAGGCCTTACAGATCTTGCACTTATCTGTTTGATGGGACTCTCCCAGGCACTTCAGACAGGAGTCGTGCGGGTCGCTCGTGGGCATATGTTTAGCGCAGGAGGCGCACTGCTTGAAGCCGGGAGCTTTGGGCATGAGCCCGGACCCGCGGCCGGGGGAGAAAGGGGGAGACGACCCCCTTAATCCCCTGAACTAGTATAACAACTAAACAACTTTTACAAACTATTTTAACTATTTAACTATTTAACACTAGAACTGTAACTATAACTGCTAACGAACGAAGCTAGGGAGAGTGGAGAACAGCTATGCCGCGCTCCACAGTTCCAACGACCGTCAGGGGCGGTAAGAAGGAACTGAGGGGGCGCCGGGTCGGCTGGGGTATATATTCAGCGCCATGAAGGCGCCACTCTAGGGGGCTCCACAGCCGACCCGCCGGTGTTGCTAGGGTAGAAAATCTTCCGACGATCGTGCACGCGGCGCGCACAAACCTAATGGAATGGATATGAGCAAGCACTCGAAGAAGAACAACAGTTCAGTTTACTGAAGAGGGTTTAAAGGTGGCTGCAAAGAATCCACTACTATCACATCGCTATGCCCTTTGTATTCTGGAGAGGGTTGCAAAATGATTCTTTGGGATAAAACCCCAAATTAATTGACTCATATTATATGAAAGTGTGTGAAAGGGATGAATCTTAAGGTGCCTTTCAGCCATCTTCCTTTCTCCCCAGAGACTGGTATATATCAAGTTTATGTTTTCAGTGTTATCTTTAAGGATAAAACTTAATTTAAAAAAATATATATATATGAAATTCTCCTTCACATTCCTCACTAACCCAAAATTAAGGGCAGTCATAGGCTTCCCAGGGCCCAGAGCCAGCTGTGATCACTTTCTCCTTTACAAACACTCCTAGACCTGTAGTCAACATTCTGTGTTTCTCCCGCAATTTTTGGTGCCCTTAACTTCATTAGAAGAGAGACAAGATAATTCTAAACCTGTAATCTGGGAATTGTGTCCATCTACAGATCTGTCTCTGGATAAAAATTTGCCTCTGTCAACGTGCAAGCTAATCTGGTGCATTCTAAATCTTGCATTTAGAATGCCCCATTTTCCGCTATACAGCACAGGCATATAATTCATTAATTCCCAGCACACCAGACAACTGGATCTAGATTTCATCAGAATGGAGCATTTACTGACGCCAACTCTCGTGATTTTATTGAGAATCTCATGACATTTTATTTAAAACCCCAGCTCCTGGAGTCTTATGAGGATGTGAGAATTTCAGCTTTCACTAAAAACAAAAACACAATGTTTTTAACCATCGTCATTGCAGAGAAGAGCTTGAAAACACAAACCCTAACGACTTAAAATCCAGAAGGCAAATAAAAATAATCCAAAATGTATTATTTATTTAAAAAACAAACAACAACAACAACATGATTTTTTGTGGCCTGATTCATTATTTTAAACCTTGCAGTTGGCACTACTTGGTGTTGTAAATAAAAAGCACATTTCAACTGCATCAAAACAGGTGTGACAAATTGTTACCTAAATATAGGTCCTTATATCACATTAACATTTGTATGTAATATGGTCATATTTAAAATTTTAAAGAAAAGATGGCTGAATATCCAATCCCAAAATAAAGTAAGCAAGCATTTAATTAAGCATCCAACTATCTCCCTAACACAGATGAGTTACAGTGCCACACTATTTTCTTTTGTTTGTAACAGTGCTATATAAAACATGTACAATTAAATTGACTGAAACAAATGTTACTTGTTCAATTAATTCTTTAGCCAAAGAAGAAGTGAAACCAAGGAATCCACAATTAAATTTCACAAGTTAACCTCACACTTCAAACTGTGCATAGGAGAAAAGGTTAATTAGCCCACTGCTAACGCAGCTGCTTCTCTTAGAGGTACTTTAAAAGCAGCATGAACAATCTAAATCGTCAAACATCATTTTTAAGAATGGAATCTTACAGTCAGGAAAATGCATTGCCATTTCAATAAATATGGCTTTGTTCAGAAGCTCAATCCTGCATGTAATGAAGTCAAAGGTAGTATTGACACTGACTTTAATGGATAGAAGGGAGGAGTCTGCAAATGAACAATAAAAAAAGAAATCTATAGATGAACATTAGGGAACAAAGAATTAAACCCATTTGCTAATATCCCAAATCTAATTCTATTACAGGGTTCTTTCAACTGTGGATTAATTCTTGTTTGGTCAGTGTTTTCTGCACTAAACATTTACACAAATTAAAAAAATATTTACCTTTATTTAATTTTTCTTTGATTTTTACAACTAAAAATAATCACCTAACTCATCAGCATGAATAAAACCTCAATAAAAGAAATATGGCATCAACCAATCAATCAGGATTAATAGAGATACTTTCTCAAGTACGAGTCTGCGGACAATTTAAAGTGAAAGCTCATACTCTTAAAATCACAGGAATATTAATTGCTTTACCTATTACAGACAGCCTGTTTTTCCTCTCTGCCACTCCAAACACTGTATTATCCAAATCTTCCAGTGATGGCAATGGTTCCATGTTACTTAGGACAGGAACCTAAAAATTAAAAATTTAAAACAAATAAGTTTAATTCTGTAGTCCCGAAAGAAGAAAAAAAAGAAAAAAACACTACAGATTTCCAAAAGCTCTTTATGTTACGAGAAATGTTTCCATGCAATATATCCTTTTTTTAAGAATATAAGCTTAAGGAAAAGAAGCCAATTTGCTTCAAAGTCCATATAGTTCATATCACTTCAGTAGTTTATTCAAACATTTCTACAACCACATCTTAAATTACACTGAAATACCAAATTATGTTTCAGTTAAAATTAGGATTTTTTTCAAACTTGCAATTTTCAGTTTGTGTCAAGAAAAATACACATTCTCTTTTAGTTCATGGGATCTGATGTTTGGATTTCAGCTTGAAAGAATCACTATACAAAATAATTATTATTATTTATAATGTGGTATAACTCAAATGACCAAATTAATTTCAGGGCCTTATTGTGTTAGTAATGTCCACATAAAGTGGTATTGTGGGACATAACACAAATCTACTATATCTCTCCACTGTTACCATTTGTTGTGACAGATGCATTTGAACATTTATTTTTATTTAAAGAAAATTTTAAATTATTAAATTTAAAAAGTTTAAATAGCAGTTTCAAATACTGCACTAGCCTCTGAAATTGCACGCCAATGTTGGCGATTTTACACATTTTCCTATTTTAAAAAATATATCTTTTGCTGATGTATGAAAAACCCACACAAAGAGGGTAACGAATAATTTAACTCTCCAGGGAAACACAGTGAAACTGACCAAATATGAAATGTTACATGCATAAAGTAAAGGAACTGAACAAACAGAAAAACATTCTCTCTAATCTCGGAGTAATCTTAGATGTTACTTGTAACAATAATAGATAAATATTTCACACAGAAGTGTAATTTTTAAGTAGGCAGTGTCCTGTTGAACTCTTTAATCTAGACATTAATAAATATACTAATTTGTACCTGTAAATTTCCATGTATTACAAGCAATATCTTGAGGCTCTTCATGTGAACACTACGATCTAGCAGTTCAACAGCTTTGTCCAAATCATCCTGTGTGGTTAACGGAATCACCAGCTACAGGGAAAGAGAGGAAAAAATTAGTCTTAATAAGGAACACAAAAATAGTAGTGTTGGTATAAACCTGATACTGTATGTGACTAAGGACTCCCCCCCCCCCCACCCCCAATTTTTTTTTGTAAATCAATTAACATAAAATACTATGATAATGCAGCATTGAGACGGCTCAGTCAGGCACTGAAGAGAATCAGGAAATAATATTAAATTTGAATCACAATTTTAACTTTGCCTTCTAATCTGTAAAGCATTATGAAGCAGGCATTCATTACAAAGTAACAACCATTTCAAAATATACAATGTAACATTTTCTGCAACTTTAGATACATGTGTAGCATCTTCTAGTATATTTTCTTCGTTCTCCCACATAGAAGTATCATAATAAATCACTGTACCTTTCCCCCCCGAGCTCATATAACTTCTTTTCTACATCATTATGTATTTTGTCGTCATCTCTCATAATATACATTCAAAATACAATTTTTAAAACAGTAATGTTGTTTATACACATTCACCAATGACTTATCTATTAAGTAATTACATTAATCAAGGAAGGGTGCCAGACAGGAACATTCCTACATGGGATAAATACAGGCCTCACTAGGAAGGCATGAATTGAATTTATCATTTGCCTAGGCCAGGGTCACAAATTGCCAACTAAAATCCACTTAAATTATAATTAACATTTTTTTAAACCATAACCAGATTTTAATCAAATTGGAATGGAAATATCTCCTGTTTATATAAAGAAACTGCAAAATACTGGTCTATATCAATGGATTTTCCCTGCCCACAAGTAACTATTGTAATGAAATTTGAGGAATGAAACATTTTGCAAATTTGGTTCTCTAGCAATCAATTAACCTCCATGTTACCCAAAGAAAAACACAATCAAACGGGGTGTGTGTGTCTGGGGGGGGGGGGACATTTTAGAATAAAACCAGAAACTAAGCTATTAATTAGTATTTGTATTATGTTAGAACCTAAAACCCATAATCAGGGATTGGGACATCATCATAATGGTCACTGTAGAGATATAAAGTAGAGTAAAGACTGTCCTATCATAGAATATCAGGGTTGGAAGGGACCTCAGGAGGTCATCTAGTCCAACCCCCTGTTCAAAGCAGGACCAACACCAACTAAATCATCCCAGCTAGGGCTTTGTCAAGCCAGGCCTTAAAAACCTCTAAGGATGGAGGTTCCACCACCTCCCTCGGTAACCCATTCCAGTGCTTCACCACCCTCCTAGTGAAATACCTAGTCCTACCTCAAAGATCTTAATTATGATACAACAAGTGGACAAAACCAAACAAATGGTTAGGGAAGAAAAGGTAAACAGTAGTTTCTAATATTTATTAGCTTAACAGTGGTAGGTTGTTTCTAACACACTTCTCCTTTCTCATTTTAACTCAAGAGGAACAAGAGGAGCAGAAAATTCATTCATATGCCCAGAGGCAGATTACCCTTTTGTGGGGCCCAGGGCCAGAGCAAGTGGGGGCCCCTCCCTATCCCTTCCGCCTGCAGTAGCTCCCTCTGCTGCCCCCCGCCCCCGTGCTCCTACCAGCAGGAGAGCCGGGCGGGTGGGCAGAGCGGGTTGCGGTGCAAGGGCACCCGTTTTTCTGAGGCCCCCCAGTTGGCTATGCTGCCTAGAGGAACTAGGAGGAAGAAAACAATTAAGTCCAGAAATGAGACAGAAGGTCTGGCTCTTTACTCAAATGTTCCAATACTAGTAATAGTATTTTACACTTACATAATATTAATTTTTAGATCTCAAAGCACTTTACGGTGAGGGTAAATATCATCCACATTTTACAAAAAGGAAGGGAGGCACAAAGAGATTAAATGAGTTGCCAAAAGTCACATAGCAGGTCAGTGACAAAGCTGGGAATAAAAATCAAATTCACACCCCCATTCCCTTCCCCAGTCTGGTGTCCCATCCACCAGAGCATGCTGCCTCCCTACAAAATCTTGGGTCTGTGCCCTCTGCCTTATCCCTGTTTAGACAAATCCCATTCACCTGACGGAATGGTGCAGCGGAGAACCCTGCAAACTCAAGGCAGAAGCGACTAACCTTGGCCCTTCTGCAGCTTTTTATGCAGGAGGCCATCAGGTGGCCTTCAGTCATCATGAAAATACCTTGGATTTCAGTCTTGAAATGTTCAGCTGTCAAAACCATTAATACATTAGAATATGGGAAACTGAGGATTCAGGAAGGCAGAATATTACCTCATTATTGCTGTAATGCAAGTCCATAGGCTGTCCAAAAGCAACTTTAGCTTTAGATGCAAGATCTTCTAGTTTGACAGGCCTGGGAAACTGTAGAATCCTGTAACAGAAAAAATAATTTTTGGAAATTTTTTTCACTAATTTGAAAGGATCATTGTTTATTCATGAATTACCCATGAGTAATCTTATAACAGGAAAAAGAAGAAACAGTTTACAAAATATTTGCTGCCTTAATATGCAGAATAAATTTAAAAAAGGCATCTTTTGCAGTAAAAATTAAAGGAACACTCAGTTAGTAGGCATAAAATTAGGTCCTGCTAGCTGTGCTTTAGTAACTTGCATATTGCTTCATTCTGGTGAGCACACACGGCATTAAATATTCCAGAACCTGCTCCAAGTATTCCAGAATGGAGGATTCTTGTAAATTTCAATAACTTCTGTTTAACAGAACTAAGTAGAACAGTGGAGGCAGCTATCACTGAGGCTTGATCTGCACAACATACTTACTTCGGTATAATTACGCCACTCAGGGATGTGAAAAATCCACACCCCAAACAAAGTAGTTATACTGACCTTAACACACACACACACACACACACACACACACGTACGTGTGTAGACAGAGCTATGACGGCAGGATAGCTATGTCAGTGGGAGAAGCTACCTCCTCTTGCAGAGGTGGAGTTAAGCCAATGAGAGAGCTCTCGTCCATTGGCTTAGAACATAAGAAAGGCCGTACCAGGTCAGACCAAAGGTCCATCTAGCCCAGTATCCTGTCTACTGACAGTGGCCAATGCCAGGTGCCCCAGAGGGAGTGAACCTAACAGGCAATGATCAAGTGATCTCTCTCCTGCCATCCATCTCCACCCTCTGACAAACAGAGGCTGTGACAGAAGCTTTGAGCATCTTCACCAGATGTGCCGATGTAAATTTGTAGTGTAGACCTGCCCTAAGAAAAACAGGATGTAGGCTAGTAATGGGTTGACCAGCAGAAGAGTTAGAATTCTAGGGGTAGGCAACCTACGGTACGCGTGCCAAAGGCAGCATACGAGCTGATTTTCAGTGGCACTCACACTGCCCAGGTCCTGGCCACCGGTCCGGGGGGCTCTGCATTTCAATTTAATTTTAAATGAAGCTTCTTAAACATTTTAAAAACCTTATTTACTTTACATACAACAACAGTTTAATTATATATTATAGACTTATAGAAAGAGACCTTCTAAAAATGTATTACTGGCATGCAAAATCTTAAATTAGAATGAATAAATGAAGACTCGGCACACCACTTCTGAAAGGTTGCCAACCCCTGAATTACATCAATATTACCACCTTCATTTTAACTAGCTAACAAATTTTCTAGAATCAGGAGGAGAGCTTAAAAATACCATCCACTCACCCCCGTTTTTGAAAGATATGATGTAGTTAAATTTCTGAGACCCTCAACACTCAGTGTTTCTTTTACGTAAAATTCCCTTAAAATTTTCTAAAATGTGGATTATAAACTCAAATTAAAGATTTCCTATTAGCTGAATGCCACCAAAACTAAAGATCCTAAATGTGTGTCACTCTCAGAGCTTCCATTATGTACAAATCTCTCTCAAATAGAGGCTATTAAATTATTTCAGCAGAAAGGCCATATAACAGACTTTTGCTTCATCTCTATTCTAAGTTACCGAGGCAGATAAGCACAAATCCTGAAGAGAAATTCCACTTGAATTTTATGGATATTACACTGGAAAATTAACAATGGCTAATGGTCCCTTTTATCTGGGTCTTCATTAACCAACATACCAGTAAGAACATTGTTTTCTTGGGGAAAGGAGGACAGAAGCTAGGTCATTAAGGAAAGTCTCTTTCCTTTCTCACTTTAGTCAATTGTGCATTCAGCAAGCTTGGAACTTTGCTTACTAGAAGACTTTGGCTATCAGTTTAGAATGCCATATATATTATCTTAGGAACTCATGAATAGCTTCGGACTCCTCCTTTCTGCCTCCTATTTCACAACAATGTAGAAGCACCATTCAAAATATTTATTTATTGCATAACCCTATTCCACTCTGTATGCATCCGAAGAAGTGGGCTGTAGTCCACGAAAGCTTATGCTCTAATAAATTTGTTAGTCTCTAAGGTGCCACAAGTACTCCTGTTCGTTTTGCCTATGTCCACTGTGCCACACCATCCTGGTATCTTTGGAGCTGCATGTTCTTACACAGAACATCAGAGCTCAACCTGCATATTGGACTTGGTCTGTCCAGTATCACCTGTTTGCAGTTGTAGCTATGTTGGTCCCAGGATATTAGAGGCACAAGGTGGGTGAGTTAACATTTTTTTATTGGCCCCACTGCTGTTGGTGGTGAAAGTTGCCTCTTTCACCAACAGAAGTGGGTCCAATAAAAAAAGTTAACTCACCCACCTTGTGCCTCCAATATCACCTGGGCATTCGCTCCAAATCACTTCTATCTAGCCTGAAATAGTCTTATTTTTAAAGGCAGCTATAAGGATGTATTTTGCATTACATAAAACACTCTTCCATGAATGATGTGCTAATACATTTCAATTACAATTTCAGACACAGATAGTGAAGTCTGGTAATGGCCACTAAGAGTACTTCTATTTTTCTAGCCATTTTAAAAGGTGGCCACGCTGCATTCTGATTAGCATGGAAGAACTTGCATTGATAGATTTTACAGGCCACTAACGACTGGTAACCAGTAGCACAGGCTTTAGTGTAATTTTGGTTTTGTTTTTTAAAAAGGAAAAGAGAACTCTTGCATTTGCTATTGTTAAAAATAGGGTTCTCTATCATCGTTATTATTGGTTACATAGTACTGAGCGTGCTTGGTGTTTCACGCCCACCAATATGAAGATAAAGGTCTTTGCTCGGAAGAGTTTACAATTTACACAATGAATATGATCAGAATTTTTTAGATCTTTTTTTAATTTGAGTTAATGTTCAATAGTTTAATTTGTGATCATTACTCTGTAGGAAGGTCTACTGGAAGAAGCAAATTGGCAGGAAGTACTTGGAGAAGAAAAATGAGGCATGGCAAACCAGTTGAGAAACAGATTCCAAGCAAATGAGATGCATGAAGGAAAGTGGGAGACTTCCACATAGGGGAGATGGAATCATACATCTTAGCTTTAATTATGCTTTTTAAGCTTTTGAATATCTCACTCTCTGCCCCCCAACACGAAGTTATATTTGAACTGAAGTTTCAGTAGAAACCAATCAGAACAGCGCAGTTACAAATCTCAGAAGTCTTTCCTATAGCAGAATTTCCAGTTAGGATTTTCCCACAAAATCACAGTCAGTACAGAAAGGGCAAATCAAAATGTTTCCTTTTCTTACTAATGTAGGGCTTGATCCTGCAACCACTTATTCATATGAGCATAAGTCCCAGTGACTTCATTCATGTGAATAAAGTTATTCATAAGACAGCATTTAAAGAATCAGGTCCATTCTTTGGAATTTACATCTAAGTAAATCATATTTGACAATTCTGTTTAAATTATACATTTCTATTTTCTGCTTATTTGTGCTGACTATTCTACTTCTCTTAAGCCATGTATGTACATCAATTTCTATCAAGTACTTTTAATGGTTTCTTTGGGACACTAGCAGAGAAATAGCAATAAAATTCATAAACTAGCAACAGAAATGCATTAAAATAGTTTATCTTTTCCTGTCTTACCTTTTTTCACCTCGGTGTTCGAATTTGACTCTAACATCATTCTGTAATGAAAGAGAGAAATTATATATATTTTTAAAAAGGCCATTATAAATTATTAGTTGGTGACAAATTCTTATTCAGAAAACCATAAAAATACATTTAACATTCTCAGACATTTTGTTTAATCTTTAGAGGGCCCATAAGGTTTAATTACACTCTTTTCTTGCTTACTGAACATTTTGGCAGAAACTAACAGATAAGTGGAAGACTTTCTTCTGCTAAGGTATCAGATATGATAAGTCCGGAAATCCATGAGGATCAAAAGGATGGTTTTGATCTAAACTAAATATTTGTGTGAGAAAAAACACACATTGTCCAGGAACGGTGAACCACAGCCACTGGGAGCTGTGGGGGGCCGTGCCTGTCGACTGTCAACATAAACAAAATGTCTCGCGGACCGCCAGCGGATTACCCTGATGGGTCGTGTGCCGAAGGTTGCTGACCCCTGATTTACATTTAGCTGTATTAAAATGCATATAAGTTGTTTGTGCCCACTTTACCAAACGCTCCGAATCAGTGACCTTTACCCTTCCTTATTTACTGCGCCCCAATTTTTGTGTCATTTGTAAACTTTATCAGTGATGTTTTTAGGTCTTCTTCCAGATAATTAACAGAAATATTAAAATAACTGAGAACAGAACGTTGCGGGACCCCAGTAGAAACACACCAGCTCAATGGATTTCCAACTCAGTTACTTTTTCAGACTGATCAGTTATCTAGTTTTTAATTCATTTAACGTGTGCCATTTTTATTTTAGATCTTTCTAGTTTTTTAATCAAGAAGTCATGCGGTACCAAGTCAAACACCTCACAGAACTCTAAGGATATTATACCAACACTATTAGCTGTATCAACCATAATTGATTTTTTTTTAAATGAGATTACAAGTTAGTTTAACAGGATCTATTTTCCCTAAACCCATGTGATTTGCATTAATTAGATTATCCTCCTTTAATTAATTATTAAAGGAGTCCCATATCAGCCACTCCATTATCTTGCCCAGGATCAAGGTCAGTCAGACAAGCCTATAATTTACCTGGGTCATCCCATTTACTCTTTTTAAAATTGGCACAACATTAGCTTTCTTCCCGTCTTCTGGAACTTCCCCAGTGCTCAAAGACTTATTGAAGTTCAACATTAATGGTCCAGTCAGCTCCTCAGCAAGCGCTTTTAAAATTCTTGGATGCCTGTTATTTGGGCATGTTGATTTAAAAATGGCCAACTTTCCATTCCACTAATATCTCTGGAGGATGTTAAAGAGTGTTATCACCATATGATGAGACCATATCATCTGTTTTTCCCCAAATACAGGACAGAAATATTTATTGAGCCACATCTGTTTTTTCTGCACTATTATTGATAATTCTACCATTTCCATCTAGTAATGGACCAATACTACTGTCAGGATTCTTTTTGTTCCCAATATATTTTTAAAAACTTGTTTTATATCTTAATATATGCACACACTTTACAGCTGCCGTCACTTCCCCTCTAACCCAGGTCAGTTTTTTTAACCACTAGAGCCTTCTTTTTTGATTATGACTCTCTGGGCAGCTAGTAAGGTGTTAAATTATTCACAATTATCATTCACATTTTTTCTGATTAAATTCTTCCTCCCAGATGATTTGGCTGATAATTGTTTTCAGCTTTGTGAAAGCACCTGTTAAAGCACCAAGTACACCTATTACTGGTTTGGACTTTATTCTGCTTGCATATTATGATACAAGCTTGTATCTAAGCTACCATTAATTTTTAGTTTTGTAATCAGTTCTTCTTTATCTGTTAGGACAAGGTCTAAGAAAGAATTACCCCCATATTGGCTGCAACACTTTTTGAGTTCAGAAACTGTCATCTATAATGTTTAGGAATTCCAAGGCTGTTTTAATACGGGCAGCATGAGAACTCCAGCACGTCACTCAAACTGAAGTTCCCCATGATCACACAGTTCTTTCCCCTACACATTGTAAATAGGTACATACGGAGGTTGTCATCCTGGTCCCTAGTGTGATTGGGAGGACTATAGCAGACACCAACTAGTACCCCATCTTGTGCTTTATCTGTTAGGATATTGATCCATAAGCATTCAAGATCATTTTCTTCCAAGTTATCAGTGACTCAGAAACAGATAATGCCATTTATGACAGAGGGCCACTCCTCCTCCCTTTTTGCCCGCTGAATCCTTCCTAAATCGGTATTATCATTTTAACATTCCAATTGTGTGAATCAACCCATCAGGTTTCAGTAATACCAACGTCATCAAATTTATGCTCATAAACGGAGAATTCCAATCACAATTCCTCGTTTATTACAAGTGGAATATCTAAGGCTTTTAAGCCACCAATAAGGAATGATCCCCCCCTTCTTCCAAATACTGAAGATAAAATAGATTAATAGACAAATACATGTAAAAATTCAAATGTCTTGATAGACCACCAATTCAGGGCGCAACCCAATAAACATCCATTTAATTCCATGGGATTATTATCATGAGCAATGCTATTCACATGCCCTTATACAGAATGTGCAGAATGTGACCTACTGTACGAAGGCGAAAAACTGTGGCTTTTTGCTTCTTTATGAAGCTCACAAAAGCCCTGAATATTATTTTTCAAAATAAATATAAAATTTTAACATTATGACTAAAAGCTCCTCCCCCAACCCAATTGTTCAGTTTTATCAATTCTCTTTTGCAATATCACAATCTCCACTAGTTCTCCAGCTGCCCATACAGTCTCTGGGGAAAAACACAGTTCACAAGACCTGGTATTTCGAATAAATGGAAAAAATCTTTCATACCTTCTCTATGTATTTCCCCCACTGCAAACATCCTTTAATATGACAGTTTAAATACCTGGATAGTCCAATTCAGTTGTATATGACTAAATTCAGGCTAAAGAAACAATTCAAAGAAGGGATGGAGCAAACTTTGCTTTTAAAATAAAAATCCTAAAACAAGTCAGCAAAAAAGACTGATCCAAACCAAAGTGAGATCTTGACAATTAGTGTAACTCTCTGATTATTGACTTTAAAAAATCAATTAGGGAGTAGGAAGTGGATGCTTTACTTTACCAGATACATTTAGTGTGCATGCGTTTAGAATGTGTCCTGAAACACTACTCTTCATTTTTGTAACCAATTTCAAAAATATGCAGCATCCACGGGAGATTAGAATCACCCAATTAACACTGACTTTAGTTTTGCAATTGGAAAATTGTAGAAGTCACAGTATGATATACATTGTTCATTGTGTTAGACAAGAATGCTGAAAATTACCTGTTTTTTGGGTGAAGATGATTTTGGTTTTCCTGTTTCTTGTACTGGCAATGCAGGACGACTAGCCTTATGAAGGACAGCCAAATCCTGCATGATTGAATTCAAAGCTTGCTGCTCGATTGAATTCAAAGACTGATCATCTGTTTAAAAAAAAATAAAAAAAAAAAAAAATCATTGTTTCACTTGAAAGCTGCATTTCAAAATTGACTAGGAAAATAAACACGTTTCCTAAAAACTTAAGAAAAGGCACACATTCATCACAATTAGCTTAATAAAAAATAAAAGATGCTGTGGCTAGCATGTTGCAATTACAAACATATTCTTCATTTAATTTGTTTCCAGGAAGTAACATCATAAGCAGGGCTTAAGGAAATAAACAACTTTTATTGTTAAAGTACTTAAATTTTAATTTTTTTCAAAAATTTAAAGCAGCTTCCCAACAAATTAGGACTGACAATTCAATTCACCTTGATACAACTGCAGACTATAACTAGGAGAAAGGGTTTCAAAGGCTGTTTCATGTGAAAGTCTTAGAAAAATGTGAGAAAAAAATTAGATCTTCAACTTGTAAAGATGCACTATTATGGTAGTCCTTGTTTGTAGCACAGAAAGACCAAAGTAAGGATTTACTCTGGGTATCATTCTTCCCCAGCCTAAACCAGTAGAACTCAGGGACATTGAAAAAGCAACGCATTGGACTCTAATTAGAAGAGACCTTTGCTACTGAACACTTGTTGATTGAATCCTTGCTTGCCCCTCTTTGCCTTAGAATGCTGCAGTTGCAATGCTGGAAGAGTGAACCTAATGTAAAAACTACATTGAGAGCAATCAGCAAGTGTTCAGTAGCGAAGGTCTCTTCTAATTAGAGGTGTCCAAAAGTCAGAATTAGTCCTACAGCCACATTAAGATGGACAAACATTGGACAGTAAAGTGTTTGGAGGTTTTGAGGGGTGGTTGGGAAACGTACCCTTCATTACTTCAACTCCACACCATAGGGGTTGCTCCTATGTACATTGGCCTGTAGTTTACTCCAAATGTGTCCAAGGATAAATCTACACTTGAAGGTGAAAGGAAAGAAATAATATCCCACTACTCACGCACAAAAAATATTAAACGGTGATATAATGAATAACTCCTCTCTAGATTTTCTTAATGCTGGACTAATTAGCAAGCTTCAGGACAAATTCTACTGCAAAGTTCATGTAGATAGGTGGTGAAGAGCTCCCACTAGAATCTAGAGAACTGCTTAAATGGATTATGTAAGCGCATGACTTTATATTCCATATGACTAAAGCCATTTGCACAGCAGGGAAAGCCTGGGCGAGAACAGTTACATATATTAAAACTTAGTTCTTCTTGGAAACACATTTTAAATATGCATAACCCTCCTTTGAGGACAATACAAAGTCAAACAACTGTATAAATGATCCCATCAGTCCTTCAAAAGGTGAAACACCTGAGTTTCTAATGTTTTAATAGAATGCCATTCACTGTAGTCAGCCCTGTAGAAGAACTCTATTAGGTTATCGAAGTTAAATATTAATGGCTGCATTGGTCCTATGCATAAATGAACGCCAGGTTCAAAGATTCAATTTTATGATCCTTGACAAGCATTCTTGTGAAATGCAATTTTGTTATAATGTTAATTTTGCAGAAGTAGGAAGCAAGCAAGAATAACGTGCTCTCACTTGAAGAGGTGTCAGGGCTAAGTCAGATGTCACCGACAAATATGGTGATTCCTCAGCTATAGGATTTGCTACTGATACTGTTCATTTATGCCAACATCACCTTACACAAGGAAAGGAAGATCTGTGGATAACAGTGATTCCATGTTCATCTAGCTAACTTCTCTCTTCTTTAAAATAACTTGTACTGGGATTTACAGCAGCTCAATATTTCACTGTCATGGTCCTTTTAAGCTGTCGTTTATGCTGAACACTAAAAAATGGTTGAAAAGAATAAAATACAAACTTGTATAATGCATAAACGACTGTTTAATGTAAACAGTAAATATAATACAGATTTTTATTTTTTTAAATTATCCAAAGACCTTTGGCCATGAATGCCTAAAATTAGTTAGACAAGGGAGGTAAGGTAATATCTTTTATTGGACCAATTTCTGTTGGTGGAAGGGACACATTTTTGAGAGTCACAGAGCTCTAAATAAGTATTAATTATCTATTCTTGCTCATTGATCAAACTGAACTCAAAAATAAAAAACAAGTTATGGTAAACTCATTTAAAGATAAAAAGACTGGCAAGTTCAAAAATACCATTTCCTGTCTTTAGTACTGCAAGAATGGTCATAAAATATTGATAACAGTACCATATGAGTGCAGTAACACCACAATTGTAAGGGTCTGCACACAACCGAAGATGTTAAAAATGTAGCTATCATTAGCCAATAGCAGTGAGCTACCCTAGAGTTTGTGTGGGATGAAGGATGATGATTCGATACATTCAAATAATTTAAATCTAGTTTACAGTCTTTATACCGAAACAGCTACACCTAGAGGAGCCTTCCATTCCTAGAATTAGGAATATTCTAAATCATATTTAAAATGAAAGAAATTAATAAACTCCCACTTTTCAAGGAAGCGTCTCTCCCTCGTTTTTGTTAGTAATCACCGATGGATAATACTTCTGCACTAATAATATTTTTCTATTTGCATCACTACAATTTAACAAGGCCATTCCTGGACATCACTACGCCAAACAATTCAAGTATCAGGCTTCCCAAAATATATCTGTTTTAAAAGAGAGGAATGCATGTATGCCACACAGAAAGAAGAGCAAGACCAAGCAATCTCTCCTGAACATTCCATTTCTTACAATAGACCAACATGTAAAGGAAAACTTTGAGACTTATTTTAATCCTGAATTTCTAATAAACCCATTTCCATGGCTCTCCCTGGATACAACTACGTTTATCTTAATGGGACACTGTTAAAATAAGTAGGTCAAAAGTTTTACTTGGAACTAACCAATAGTGAAAATCTGCTTTCGTAATAACGGTATAAAACCTCTAAAATTTTCCTACCAAGGGAAAAATTAAGAGCAGATCTGCTTCTTACTGCAATACTCTCAAGCAAGCCAACTGATGCACACTTGCTCTTTACTATGATTTATGGTGGAGTTTATGATGAGAATCCTGAACCTGGATCAAAGGATCTGAAGCATATCAGCAATGTGCTTCATCAGTTGCTGAACTACCTGAAGTCATCTGCCATGGAAGGTGGGGGAGGTAGTACAGCTTTATCAGGTGATGATGACAATACAATTGTGTGAGGTGTCAACATGCTTGTTGACCCCCTCAAAGAATTCTAGTAGATCAGTGAGACATGATTTCCCTTTACAAAAACCATGTTAACTATTCCCCAACAAATTATGTTCATCTGTGTGTCTGACAATTTTGTTCTTTACTTCTTAGGTGATGACCAAGATTTCTTAAGCCATCTAGTATTCCTACTTTTCTTGTTGGTACCCAGAGATTTAGAAATGAAGCTCTCTTTACTGCAGCCATCAATACAGGTGCTGCCTCTCCTGAGCCGGTCACCAAGACTCGGAGGCAGACAGGGTAGCAACGCATGGATCCTTTGAGACTCTTGGCGACCGGGATCCTGAAGTCTACGAGACATGAAGAGTACTCGGAGGCCTGTGTGCAGAAGAGTTCTCAGAGCCTGGGTCAGAAGCTAGTCTTAGGGCTTACTCTCTCATTTGATCTCCCTGTTTTCCCAAGATCTGCTTTTGAAGGAGGAGCAAATTTTACACTTCTTGGGGGAGATGGGTGTCTCCCAAATAGCAGAGGAACCAAGAATGGTGGTCATTGATTGGGATAGCTTGCTGGCAGGAGAGACCTTAAAGCCTCGGGACCTTGCCATACCCCAAAGCAGAAGTTCAGAATCAACCCTCAGTCGGGAAAATTGAACAAAAGGGGAACGACAAACTATTAAACTAAAACTATACTAGAAATTGAGTAAAGTGGGCATGGGTTGACGTTCTGCTTCAAGCCGAAGGCGGTTGAGAAGGAACAGAGGGCAGTTTGCCTGGGCAGCCCTATACGTCGTTGGTATGGGGCACAAGGATGAGTAGGGCGCATGCACGGGCCGAACAAGCACTGTTCCCAAAAATCTCCCATCAAAAGCACATGGATGGGCACACAGTCCTGAAGTGGAGCACCCCTAGGGACACCACTCAAAGAAGAATACCAAGTGTGATGGGGTGTCCACCCCACACAGGTAAATTAGACCAATTAACCTTAGGCTGCACCTGGAGGAAACATAGGGAGTGCTAGGGCCTAATTGCAGATGAAGTTCAGTTTGGGGGAGGAGCTCAGCTGGTCTATATAGAGAGGAAGTTGGTAGGTTGTCAGAGAGGAAACCGGCAGTTGTACTCCCTGACACAAAGGGGAAGAGCAAGAAGCTGCATGGACTGAGTAGGAAGCAGTCCAGGGAAGGAGCAGTAAGGGCTGGAAGAGTAAAAGCCCAGAGCTGCTCGGTTGAGGGTTCCTGGACTGGAAAACAGTGTAGAGAGTGGGCCTGGGTTCCCCTACCAGCTACTAAGGAAGTGGCGCAGATCAGACATGAGGAGCAGATTACCTGCGACAGGTGAAAGGTCCACCGCAGCTCCCCACAGCTGCCTCGTGCCATGAACCACCGCCCACCTCCCCCAGTCGGAGCCACACTGGGGAGAGTTGTGCTGGCAGCGGTGGGAAGCCTAAGTCCCTCCACCTGCCCTGGGTCGAAGCCCTGGGAGCAGGGACACGGGCCGGGGGCAGGGACACAGGCCTCCCACCCAGGGCAGGTAGAGGGACCCACGCTCCCCTCCACAGCACCTCTCCCCCTGACCTGGCTATGGGAGGGGAATGGGGAGGGAGAAAGAGGGGGTGCCTCTTTCCCACAGCCCGGCCACAGTAAGAGCCGGGCAGGCAGCTGTGGCGGACCCTCCACCTGCCCTAGATAGGGTTCCCAAGCAGCCCCCTGTCCGTGTCCCTGCCCCTCAAACCCCCCGCCAAGGGCAGGTAGAGGGTCTGCGCTGTGTTCCTCACAGCTGCCCACCCAGCTCTTACCGTCATAGCCCTGTGCGGATACATAATTTGTATTTGCAGCCACGCTGCTATCCGCAAAAATGGTCCAAGGATATACACATCTGCAGATGTGGATATCCATGGATATAAAGCTGATATCCATGTATTTTCAGGGCTCCATGGGTATGATCTCCCCTTGAGAGTGGCTGTGCAGGGGAAGAAGTAATCCCATCCCTCACCAACCTGGAAGACTAGCAGCTGGAGCCAGGTGAATGGCAGGGGCACTTCCAGCAGCACTGGGGAGATCAGACTCACCTCCAAGAATCTCCCCCAGCTGCAGGAAACTCTGTGACTGTGGCCTTCAAAGCCCAGCTCTTAAGGCAATAAAGAAGTGAGGGTGGCAATCCCGCAACTGCCCGACATCAGCTTTGCAACCCCCCACAACCCTCTTTTGGGTCAGGAACCTCATGGTTACAACGCCATGAAATTTCTAGATGTAAATATCTGAAAACATTAAATTGACCAATTTTAAAACCCTCCTTCTGTTAGTCTTAAAGGTGCCACAGGACCCTCTGTTGCCTCCGGCCATGAAATTGATCAAAATGGACTGTGAATTTGGTAGGGGCCCTACTTATAAAGAAGAAGCATGCTAGACCACTGTATTTGATAAAAATAAGAAATTAAGTTTTAGCTTGAGGACATTAAATGCAATTTAACATCTAATACATGTTATAATTTGACAAAATCCCTGTACTTACAAATTTCAGTGTGTGCAGAAACATTAGCAGCATGAAAAGCACTATATTCTTAAACAATCCTGGCTCATTAATTTTTTTAAAGTACCAGACTAGGACTAACACTCACACAAAAATCAGTTATATCATAACTCCCAGACAAAGAATACACTAAAATAGAGTTACGGTTGAGAGTACATATCAGTATTTTAGGTTAAAATTGGGATGGTGTAATTATTCCAAAAACTAAGCATCATAAACCCCAAAAATTCAGGTTAAATGTAACAAAAAATCCAAACATTTTGAGGTACAGAAATGCATAGTGAGGACACCTAGACAGCCTTAACGCCACCTAGTAGTGAAACTAGGCATCAAATGTGCTTATGATTAAGGCATTTGAGTGTTTGTAGTCTCAGATTAGATTAAAATAATTTTTGAAGAAAGATTTTGCCCCCCATGGTGTCATTAAAGAGTGAACGTTGTGTATTCGAACAGCATATTTCCATACTTTAACATATTTCAATTTCTTTTAAATTTATTCTATATCCACAGAGCAAGTGTTGTAATTTTGTCAACAATTTGCAATTTTTTTCATGTACAACTATCAAAGCCATAACATACACTTCCATAATAAAAATTTTAATTACATAAGTGGTCTTGTTCTTTTCACTAGGAATTTAGCCAAGGTAACAGTTTAATTGAATTCCACTTATAGGTAACTTACCCATCATGGCAGCCAGCCTGAAAACCTGAACTTCAGGGAAATGGCTGTCCCATTAGCATTCATTTATTTTCTAAAGAGAAAAACAATTAAAAAACACATAAGTACTGAAAACTTAAGAGTAAAGGTTTAAAGTGTAAAAAATTTTACATGTGAAGTATAATAACTATTTGCACTAACTCCTATATTTCTTGAGAGTTTTAAACCAGGTCTGAAACTCAAAGTTTTAATCGAACACAACTACAATTTAAAGACCAAATTATGAATCTTCATTTCAGTTATTTCTGCCTCAACAAATGGATGTGAAAGCTGAAAATCCACTAGAGCAATGACCCCAAACTTTTCATGTTGTGCCCCTCCCCGCCCACCTTACCACTGTCCGCACCCATAGTTGGGAGCAAGGCTGAGACCCCGGGGGATGGGGGCTAGGGTGACCAGACAGCAAGTGTGAAAAAAACAGGACAGGGAGTGGGGGGTAATAGGAGCCTATATAAGAAAAAGACCCAAAACTCGGGACTGTCCCTATGAAATCAGGACATCTGGTCACCCTAGGGGGGCTTAAGCCACAGACAGGAGTAAGAGGGTCGAGACTGGGGCCGCAGCTAGGGATGGGAGCGGGGCCAGGGATGAGAGAGAAGCTGCAGCCGGGGGTTGAGGGTGGGGCCAGGAGCTGAGGCAGGGGGTACAGCTAAGTTGGGTGGCATCCCTCCTCATCCCCCATGGGGACTGGCCTGGGCCCTGCCACACACCCCTGAATGTTCCTCTGTGTCCCCCTAGGGAGGCATGCCCTACAGTTTGGGGATCACTGCACTGAAGCATAGACAGCTATATAAATGCCTATGACAGCAAATGCCTAAGGAAAATACTAGATATTAAATGGAGTGAATTGATAACAAATGAAAGATTTGGCAGAAGGTTCAACAACTCATTATCTCCAAGTTTCTCCAAAAAAGAATTCTTCTGCTGGGTTTTCTTCCTCCTGGATCCCCTCCCACAAGAGGGAACAATGTGTTCCTCCACACACATTATAATCAAGACTTTTTTTTTTGGGGGGGGGGGGGGGCAAAGTCAGGAAATTCAGATTTATGGTTCACCTTAATTTGGTCCCCACTGCACAAATATAATATTTTCAGAACTAATTTCTTAGTATATGCAATGTGCTAACTTGCAGATATTATGTGACTATACACATGTTTACAATCACAGCCATAATCAAGTATTTGTATTTACATTTCTCAATTTCTTTTAAAGATATTTACACACAATTTATAAGGAAAAAATGCAAATGATCACTGAATAGAGACACATCTAGTCAAAGCACTCAGACAAATGAAGTATGATGGCACTAGAATTTATAGCCAAACCCTAATCCTTGTCACACATGAAGAGGAAATCCTCCTAAAAACAAAAAGGACTACCTTTGACTCTCAATAGTTGGAAAAGTTCCAGGTCAACTGTTTACATACACTATATATTCATACATTCAGAATCCCCCAGTCACCTTACAGCCCAAGATAAAAGCTGTAGAGAAAGCCAAGATAGGATAATAGTAAACAATCCAAAAAGAGTCGTGGCAAAGTATGCAAAGTATAGTTATCACCATATCTTAAACCACGCTAGGATCATGAGAAAAATCAGAAAAGCACACTTCCTAATTGATCTATGTCTGTATATCACTTAGCACCACTGTCCCCCGTTCTTCGGTGCTCCAATAGTACAAATAAAACAAGAACAGACTTCAACCCTGGAAACAGAACTGGCAAGCACACTCTTCCACTTGTGGCCTCCCACTGACTTCAATGATGCCATACACATGTGCAGTGGTTTACGTTACAGGATCAAGCACACAAAAAGACATCCACACGTTTTTCCTTTTAATTTACTAAAGCATCTGGCAACATTTAAGGCACAAAATGTTTTTTCTTTAAATGAAAAGAAAAGGTTATTTAATTAGGAAGTTTCTATACAAACTGAAAATAGCTTGCTTCCGTACAGCTGCCTACTTTTAAATCACTCAGCTCGGTGGGATCAGAGTTCAGACACCAAGAAGAGACTTTGAAACACACAGGGACTGTGTCCTTTAGGCAATGGGGAAAGTAATTACTCTCTAGGTGCCATTCTCCCTGGCAGCAAAAGACTATGGTCACTGCAAAGAGTAGTGTTAAGGAGCTCTGAAGGGAATAGCCCCTTGATCCTTTCTGCTAGAGCAAGTATCACAACACCATAGGCTCTAGAAGGAGAATGGGGAGTGTAAGTCAGGCCATTACGAACTATAGAGATACTGAAATGGGGCGGGAAGAAGAGACTATGCTCTTGTAACTATTTATAGCCATTAAAACTTGCCCTCCTAATTTAGAGATTAAAGCATGGAGCTGAGCAAAATCTGATCAGAATCCTTAAAATTATAACAGTAAGCATGTTTGTATCTTCTTTGAGCATTTGTCCATATAGATTCCACTTTTGGTACATATGCACTCCATGCACTTGAGATCAGAATCATTTGGCCAGCAGCATCCATTGGTGTCCATCCTCCAAGAGCACAAAGGGCATAGAGGAGGTAACTAACCTCACCGTTTTTTCACCAATACAGAATCTAGGTGTTGTAAGACGCTGTAGAAATGGGCATGGAGGATGGGTTGTGGAATATACATGTGGAAAACACATTTTAAAGAACCAGTTACTGTAAAGTAAGTAACTTTTCTTCTTTGAATGCTTGCCATACATATATCACTCTTTATGGCCCACAAACAGTAAACCTGTAAAACAGCTCTGCCAAAGAAGACATTCAGTCTAGATGCTCCTATCAACAAACGGTGTTTTGAGAAAGTATGAACTGATCCCCAAGTAGCTGCTATACATATTTCTGAGATGAGAACAATTCTGAAAAACTGCCTGAGCTCAAGTGAAATAAGCCCTAACTTGATCTGGTGGATCTAAACTAGCTAACTGATGACATATCTTAATATAATCTGAGACCCACTTAAGCCCTGATCTTTTTAACAACATTAAGTAGTCCAGGTATTTAGGAATGTTTGCTGCTGTTGGAGAAATATGATGTTGCTCTGCCAATAAGGAGAACTTTTCCACTGTGCAGCGTATGGGACCCTTGTAACATCCTTTCCATTTTGTAGGAGAATGTTTTGGATATCTCTAGAACAAGCTCTTTCGATGATGGTCAGCATCCAGAATGTGCGAAGTAGAGAGGCCAAGTTTGGATGCTAGCTGTTCCCATTGTTCAGGAAGACAATGTCTGGACTCACTGGCAATGTTATTGGAGGCTAAATTGAAAGTCTCATGAAGGCTGGGTACCAGAATTGCCTGAGCCAAGCTGGTGCTATCAAGATCACGAGAGTCTTGTTTGAGTTTCCAGGAATGGAATCTATATATGTACAACATTTTAAAAACCCACAATTACTGTACAGTAAATAATCATATTTTTTACATGTAACAACTGCACTCAAAATTTGTCACTTTTTTTATTAAGATTCTCAGCACTTATAGAAGATGGTGTTAAACACAGTCTCTGAATTCAGATATAGCAGTATCCAACAAATCCTGCAACAGCAGAACATGCTCATAGTTATTTTAAAAGCTTATGCTACAGAAGGGGAAAATATATTCAAAGTTCAACCTAACACTCCTAAAATACAGACCCAGATGAGTCCCGGAGCACATAATTTTGTACTTTATCACACTCCCACCCACTATGGAGGTGCAAGAAATTACACTACAGATAGAGGGGCACCATCAACTTTAAAAACACATTTGTATCTGAACATTTACCTCCCCCCCCATCCTCCCAAGGACACCTATGAGTATTGTAGCAAAGATTAGAGAAAATCTTCACTTTCAGTTTAATTGGGCATTTGTTGATATTTTGTTTCATTATTTCCCCTGTGGCGTTAGTTTCCCTTGTTTATGTGGCTGGTCTTTTGTATACCAAAAGAGGAAAAAGACATTTTTACAAATAAGAAATTGTTACAGTAAAACTACAAAAGTTGGCATGTTGACTTAAGAGCATGTAGAATATTTTAACAACAATTTAAAGTGGTTTCTAACTGCTAATGTCCCTTTAACAAGAGCCTATCAATCTGAAGCAATGATTAGTTCTATTCTATTCAGGTTTTGACACCATGTCCATCACCAGGACAAGATTTAGGGCTAGTCTACACTGGCAATGCTAGCAGCGCTTTAACGTGCCATGTGTGGTCGCTGCGCAGTGCTGGGGCACTGTTTACACTGGCGCTTTACAGCGCTGCAACTTGCTGCACTCAGGGGGGTGTTTTTTCACCCCCCTGAGTGAGAAAGTTGCGGCGCTGTTATTTGCCAATGTAGACAAGCCGTAAGACATAGCCACTATAGGCCCACATCTAGCATTCCAGTGTTATCATCAAAAGCTCAGCTTTCATTTTCTAAAAAAATAAGTTGATAGTCCAGATGGTGGTGAAGAAAAGCTTGAAAACATGACTCAAACATAGTAAACACAATGTCTTACATCTACTGACAGCCTAAAACAGTAGCTCAGAATTGTGTGAGCTTCCCCATGCGCTTCAGTGTGATGTTACCTCCAAGACCTACTGCTCTGGGGGCCCCAGACAACACCATTCCAGCAGAGAACTGTGTGTGTCTGGCAAGAGGGGGAAAGAGTGCAGCAGGACTGTCCTGGTCCACCCAACCAAGCAGATACACCCTAAATACTGGGTGATGCCCCCTGCTGGCACTCTGCCTCTCCATGGGAGGAGAAGGGACACCTTCTTCAGCCCTTGTTTCCAAGGGGAGGAAGCTCCTGGAAGGAGGAGGGGTTCATGCTTCTGCCTCTGGGAAATGAAACGGACCACCACCCCCTGTCCACGTGGGGGAAGGAACACGGGCATAAATATGGGGGCCTCCTGTCGCAAGTTGCCACGGGGGCCTGGATTGCCTTTATCCAGCTCTACCCATCGGTATCTGATCACCTTCCAGGAGTTCATTAAGTGACATGACTACCATGTATGGTTCTCTCCTTCTCACCCCTCAGATGGAAAGTTACATTTGAATGGTGGCTTGACGAAGCCCTGGCTGGGATGATTTAGTTGGGGATTGGACTAGATGACCTTCTGAGGTCCCTTCCAACCCTGATATTCTATGATTCTAATGTTTTTCAAAAATAATTTTTATGTCTGATATACAATGAAATGTTTGTAGTAGTGCTTAGATGCCACAGGATTTTGTTCCATACTTTGGAGGAGTCCCATAAAAGCTCTATCAATTTGTTATACTGTTCTTAAAAAAAAGAACAAAAAACCCCACCATTTTGCTAGTTATTTGTTTCAGCTTCCCTGAAATGGAAACTGGGTCCTTTTAATAAATGTCACCTATTTTAATTAGTTGTGTAATTTTGTTATATTAAAGCACCAAAAATATGTTCTATACTCTGCTGAAAAGCTATATTTCCCTGCCAACTGTGCTGCTAAATTAACCCCTCCATGCACTTAAAAAAAAAAAAAAATAAAGATTATATCCCATCTCTTCAACAACAAAAGCGTCAAAGGTATTAGCAGGATTTGAAATAGAAAGAACTGGGAGTAAAGAGACATAGGACTGGAAGGAGCATAGGGAGCAAAAGAGAAAGAAAGATGACAAGACCAGAAATGAAGCTGAGATGAGATTATAGCAGACCAGGACAGGCAGCGTGATTTAAGACAGAGGATACCCAGGAAGGTATCTCAAGGAGGGGGTGTTGTGGTAAGAATAGCAGACAAAGAAGAAAACTAGCAACTGCGTTTTGGTTATATTGGAAAAGGGTAGAGTACTCATATGCAAGGATGCCAGAACAGAAGGTAACAGTGGCCAAGCAAGAGGTGGATAACTAAGGTTTGAAGAAGGATTGTGGCCAGAGTGACGTAAAAAAGCCTTAATTTAAATGAGAATCAGCTGTTTTATTTACAGCCCATTATTAAATATTTGTTCCCAATGTAGATACGTATAGATTGCAATAAGTCACCCCTTAACCTTCTCTTTGTTACACTAAATACATAGAGCTCCTCGAGTCTATCACTATAAGGCATGTTTTCTAATTCTTTAATCATTCTCATGGCTCATCTCTGAACCCTCTCCAGTTGATCAACATCCTGCTTGAATTGTGAATAGAGCAGGACACAGTATTCCAGCAGCAGTCACACCAGTGACACACCTAGAGGTAAAATAACCTCTCTACTCCTATTCAAGTCTCTCTTATGTATGCATCCAAAGATTACACATCACCACATTGAGAGCTCATGTTCAGTTGCTTACTCATGACTCCCAACTCTTTTCAGAATCACTAATTCCCAGGATAGAGTGGCTCATTAAGTATGGCCTACACTAGGAGTGGGCAAACTTTTTGGCCTGAGGGCCATATCTGGGTATGGAAATTGTATGGCAGGCCATGAATGCTCACAAAATTGCGGGTTGGAATTCAGGAGGGGGTGAGGGCTCCAGCTGGGGGTACAGACTCTGGGGTGGGGCTGGGAATGAGGGGTTTGGGGAGCAGAAGGGTGCTCCAGGCTGGGACTGAGGGGTTCAGAGGGCGGGAGGGGGATCAGGGCTGGGGCAAGGGAAGAGGTCGGGGTGCAGGCTCCAGGTGGCACTTACCTCAACCAGCTCCTGGAAGCAGCGGCATGTCCCCCCTCCAGCTCCTACGCAGAGTCACAGCCAGGTGGCTCTGCATGCTGCCCTGTCCGCAGGTGCTGCCCCTGCAGCTTCCATTGGCCACGATTCCTGGCCAATAGGAGCTGCAGAGCCAGCGCTTGGGGCAAGGGCTGCATGCAGAGCCCCCTGGCTGCCACGCCCTCTACGCGTAAGAGCTGGAGGGGGGACATGCCACTGCTGCTGGGAGCCGCGCGGACCCGACTCTGCTCCCCGGCAGGAGCTCGAGGGCTGGATTAAAAGGTCTGACGGGTCGGATGCGGCCCGTGAGCCGTAGTCTGCTCACCCCGGCCTACACTCTTTGTTCCTAGCTGTATATAGTTACATTTGGCCATATTAAAATGCATATTCTTTGCCTGCGCCCAGCTTACCAGATGACACTGCCTCAGTGACCTGTTCTCTTCATTATTTACCACTCCCCCAATGTGTGTGTTTGACAAAATTTATCAGTTATTTTATGTTTTCTTCCTGGTCATTAATAAAAATGTTAAATAGCATAGGGCCAAGAACTGATCTATGTGGGACCCCCCCTGGAAATACCTCTGTCTGATGATGATTTTCCCATTTACAATTATGTTTTGAGACCTATCTGTATGCCAGCTTTTAATCCATTTACTGTGTGCCAGGTTAATTTTATACCATTCTAGTTTTTTTAATCAAAGGTATTCAATACCAAGTCAAATGTCTAAGTCTATTAGACTAACACTATTACCTTCATCAACCACACCTGGTATCTGTTTTTGATGACATTACAAGCTAGACAGGATCTATTTTCCATGAACCCACGTTGGTATGCATACATTATATTACTCTCCTTTAATTCTTTAAGTGCCGTATCACCCACGCCATTCTCTTGATTGGGATTAATGTCAGACAAAGGCCTATAACAATAGCTTTTTTCAAGCTGCTGGATCTTCCCTTATCAATTGTCTGATTCGTATTCATTACTATCTACTTCCTCTTTCTTTCATTTGTTATATTTACGTAGATAGATATAGACAGAGCTCTATCTGCCTTCATTTCCCCTCTAAATCAGTTTTTTGTTGTTTTTTTAACCAATACAGCCTTCCCCATCGACTGTGGCTTTTTGAGCATCTAGTAATGTATTCTTAAACAATTCCCAATTATCATTCACATTTTTCTGATTAAACGCTCCATCCCAGCTGATTTGGCTCAGTTTTGTGAAATTGGCCCTTTTAAAGCACTAATTTTATGTATCACTGGTCTGGACTTAATTTTTTTTCCACATTATACATGTGATCAAGTATGACAAAGTTTGAACTCTAACATTTGTGGCCGAGGTGAGAATGTTCTCATTTACTCTTTACATTGATTGAATTTGTAATTTTATCAAGTACAAACTAGTCCAACATTGTTCTTGGCTCTGATTTACAAGCAAGATCACTACATTTCTGTATAAGTACTGCCAGATCTTAGAATACTCTACAGAAAGGAATTCTTACTGTATATCCAAGTATGACATGATCTATTTGTCTGTGTCCACCACTGTCTACAAAAGAGACATGTTTCCCATTCAGTTTCTGCAATGGACAACATACTTTATTTTTTTAGTTTGGATTTTTGCTTTCTTAATTTCTGATGCATTTGAAAGTCACTCAACAGCATGCTGATCTCATATTACAGGATCTTAAAGGAAATATTGAATGGGCTTATCTTTATCTTCACTAAAATCGTGCTTGATTACTATGCTAGGATCCATACCCATATATTAAAAGGGTTTTTTGGTTTGTTTGCTCTTCGATGTTATTTTTTTCTGGTTTGGGGACGTGTGTTTTTTTTTTTTTTTTTTTTTTGCGCACTGCTGCTCTGTTTTTGTTTTTAAAGGCAATCTAAACTAAGGTGCCATTACCTTCTGGTGATCTTGGAAGGTCTTCTGCTGAAACTTTCACTGGGTGGCACTACTGCCAGTTCTAACTTAATCTTATGGCCGAAGAGTCAACCTATTTTCTTTGGTTTGGTAAACATGGTATAACGAAAGCTCCGTATTTCTGTAGCAGAAGCTTCAATGCATTCATTTTATTTCTTCAAGAAGCCATAGCTAAGGCCTTTTCAAAAACAAACATCTAAGAATTGTAAGCCACTTATTTATATTACAGAAGAACTCAGACACCAGTCAGAACTGAGGGCTAATTACACTATGCTGTACAAACAAAGTGAATACACTTCAACAGTTGTTTCCGGTTTTAGAAGTATTACTGATTGCAGCATATTCCCCATTCTTAAAATGAGGCATAGCACTAAAAGTGGTAACATCTCTAAAGTCAGAATGAACTAAGTTCACCTACTTATTGAAAAGGCAATTCCTGCCCCCAAGGAGCTTATCATCTATGAACATTAATTTATAAGTAATAAGAATATAAATTAAAATTGAGATCTGACTCTCTATATACATTTAGTGCTACATACAATTAGGACAAAAAGTGTTTCACTACCATCATTTAAGTATGAATAGCTACATTTTGCTCGTGGATTAAGACACAGTTTTGACAGCCTACCTCCATATGCACCTGAGTCTCAAGTACAGGGTACACACTTTAATATCCAGTATCTAGAATTTTACAATTTATGCTTAAGTTCTATGACCCACAATGGGTTGAAAGTCTACCATTTTGGGGGAGCAAGAAAGCCAGAAATATGAATTCCTTGTACATGCTACCTGTAAAGAATACTTATTGTGGACTATATATGAATTACTGTAAGCTATATTTATTATTCTGACCTTTTAAAAACAAACGAACATTACATGCAGAACAAAGAGGGAAAATTCAACGCAAGTAATTTTTATAATTATACTAAAGATAGCAGTATTAGCTTTTTCAGGACATTCTGATAAGACAAGACAATCTTTCATTAAGCATTTAATCAAATTTCCAGGAAAAAATAACTTTTTTTATGTCTTGCAACACAGCTAGTTATTAGACCGATACATTATTCTAAACTTGCTTGTGCATTCACATAAAAATCTGTAGCAACAGAACTGTATACTTCCAGTTTTGCTGAATGCGTTTTTGGAATGGGAAGTGTTCATAAAATAAACGTTGTTAGCTATAGATGTGCCACTGTAACAGCTATCACACAAATAAATGATGTTAAAAGAGTGTTAAGGTTGCAGAAGTACGTACTCAAGTTCGGAAATGTCAAAATTAAGGTTGCCTATGAAATTTTAATCCCTCCTGTATTTGTGATATGATCTTTAAATATATAATCACTTACTATTTTTTTCCACAGTACTACTGCCTCAATCAGTGCACAGGATGGATGATGCTCACTGAATTGGTAGCTATTCAATATTTATTTTTATCCTCTTTCAGAGTGTGGCCCCATGCATCATTTACTGCACATCCTTAAAAGCCTGTTCGGAATACAAAATTAAGTGTCCTTATAGGCTTTTCTATGGTGATCTTATTTTAGAATCTTAGTTCTTTACAAATATTAAATTATCGTCACAACACATCTATGAAGTGATATGGTATTATCCCCATTTTACATGAGGAATCGAGGCAAAGAGATGCCCAATTTGAGAAGCCTACGGAAGGCCTGATTTTTCATATTACCTAGCTCTTTTCAGGTTCAGAGCACAGCTCCTGACTTCAGTTGCGAATGCTAAGCACTTCTGCAAATCAGATCCCAAGTGTCTCAAGTTCCCTAACATTCTGAGAACCAACACCTGGATCATTTTAGCTGAAACTTTCCAAAACAAATTCAGCTTGAGGCAAACACTTGGCATGGAAAATTTCAGCCTTAAAGGTTAAAGTTTGGCAAAGTTATAAGCAACTCAAAACAGGGTCTTAATGGGAAGCACTGGACAACTTTTACTATTGGCATCACTACCAGCGTCATCAATAACATAAAAAGAAGAACAGGAGTACTTGTGGCACCTTAGAGACTAAAATTTATTAGAGCATAAGCTTTCGTGGACTACAGCCCACTTCTTCGGATGCATCAATAACATAGTCATGCATGAATTTCATGGCCTTTACGCTTACATTAAAAGTGATGTTTGTCCTAGATATGTTATCACACAATATTTTACCATTTAACCCAGTTGCAGATTCCAACTTTCACCATCCATTTAAGTTACTAGTACAACACTGAAATTTACTGCATCAGTCTCAGTCAGACGCAAGATTAAAATGGTACTTTTTATTATTTTTCTCATTCAAATTACTGTAGTGCCTACAAGCCTATGTCATGGACCAGAACCCTATTGTGCTAGGCACTGTACAAATAGACCACAAACATTGTCCCTGGCCCCAAAAAGCTTACAACTTAAGTAAAAAACAAGCGTCAACTGCTGGATACAGACAAACTACTCTGCTAAAGAATCAATCAACTGAGTATTGAGATGAAGGTGACCTAGATGAAAAAAATTCTTCCAAGTATGTGTTTTTGAGAGCTTCAGCCTTTTAGGTGGGACCTGATATTTTTAGTCAGCATGTTCTGGAATTGCAGACATAGACGCTGGCATAGCACACAAGTTTTCTGCAGGTTTAAGAATGCCCTTGTTGACAGGTAAGGCTATTCTATTTTGTGTAGATGGCTGAAGAATGTTGAAAAGTTAGTCTTCTTCTAAACCACCTCCAGAGGAATTTCAATCATGTCAACCATCCTCTAAGGGCTCCTGGAAAGTCTTAAAACCATTTATAACCACTGATACTGACAACACACTATTGTCTTATCTGGAGATGAAGATGAAAAACATCTCTGTGGAGATGATTCTACATGGTGTGCCTTTTTCTTCGCTCAATTGAGGTGTTTCTGAAGTAATTTATCTTGAAGGCAAGAGGCTAGATACTTGAAGACCACACTGAGATTTATCACCATGTCCTGAGAGAAGACCAGATGGATAACTTGATATTCTGGCATGTTTAAGATAAAGCAAATTGGGCAAAGTCTAGGGAGCAAAGGAGGTTTCTCATACGGGATTTCTAAATATTGTAGTTCAAAATGAGCCTTTCTTGAGCTGTCCACTACTCCAGGGTGGAACTTGTGTAAACAATGCTATTCTGATGATACGTCTGTACTGGAGGAAGCAAATGAGAAGAAAGAAGAAAACTCCAATAATGGAGCTGTCCTTGGGTGCATTATAATTTGTTTAGTAAAATAATCACTGAAGTCATTTATAGACAGTCACAGCGACCACCAGGACCCTGGGTTCATGCTCCAGGGAAGATTTAGGTGTGCCAGATATTGGAGACATGTCCAACAGGAGAGATTCTAGCAACACGTTATTGATATCAGCTGAGTGGTAAAAGGGACAGCCAGTTGAGTCCTATCACCAGCACATTCAGCACCAAAGTACCTGACGCCAGTTCAGACAGCACCAATGCAATAAGCATCACCATTTTCACAGTTGAAACTAAATGTGCTAGTGCCACATGCATTGAGAGTGATGCTGAGTGACCCACTGATGCAAACGATTGTTAAGGTGGTACATCGAGTTAGTCAGTGCCAGAGTTTGCTGTTTTGGTGTCACATTTGCATGTGGTGCCAACTGGAACAATGCCATTTAGCTAAATGTCTTGGTGACTGCTTCTCTGTGCCAAGAGATGACCTGTGCAATGCTTCTTTCTCCCCTGAGCAGCTAGTGTGTCTAACTGCTCTGGCAGTGCTTGATGCTAAGATTTAGAGCTTTTGATAAAAGGGTGAGAGATCTTTATGATGCTCTGGCACCCATAGCCACCTCTCTCCTTGATGGAGCACTGAAAGTCTGACTTAACGTGGAAAGGGCTCAGATCTCCTACCCTTGAGGCACCTCTGAGTCCGATACTGCTCTGACAGATTTCTCCGTGAGAAAATTTCAGTCTTGACTCCCGTGCTTTGTGTGTGTGTGTGTTTTTTGGAAAAGATTTACGAATTGCACACAGAGGTGATACAGCTCTCATCTAAACAAAGGCATATGTCACATCCATCATTTAGGGCAATTACCCCTCCTCTAGATGGACAAGATTTCAATCCCAGTGACCAAGACTCAGCCAGAATGGTAACTGGATCCTAGCATGCCATTCTGCAAGGGAACTCAGAGCAGCACAGGGCCCCATAGGTGTAGTGAACAGGACCACTAGTGTGCAGAACACGCCTTGACATTCACCATCATGCCCCTGGTTACGGTTAGTAGTGAAGAGCTCAGTGGTTTCTATGGCAGATGAGAGTATTACACTCTACAACAGTGCAGCACGCAGATGCAGGCATAGCAGTTACCTACTACTATAGAGGGCGCACAGAACAATTCCACATTGACGGCCATAGAATGCACACTAATCCCTGACAGTGCATGCCACTAGAGCAGTGGTTCTCAACCTGTGGTCTGTGGACCCCTGGGGATCCACAGACTATGTCTAAGATTTCCGAAGGGGTCTGCACCTCCATTTGAAATGTTTTAGGGGTCTACAAATGAAAAAGATTGAAAAACGAACAATGTAATAGAGCACAGGTAAACAGTGTGGATGGTGCAATGCAAGCCATCGCCCCGGGAACAACTCTCACATGTGTTCAGATGACAGAGGAAAGTTTTACAGTCCTGGGCGAGTGGTGAAGCAACAGGTGTGTTGATGCTGGTGGTCATAGTCACAAATCTGCATATCGGCAGCTTACGACACCAATTATAATAGCCTTGTGGAAAGTTAGAACTCTATGCAACAACCCTATCACCAGCCAATCAGAGAGGCTCAGCACTTGATGCAACAGAACTGACCAGGTATTGGGTTAACAATGCCAGTGAAACCAGACTCGCTGACAAAGGGCAACTCACAGAGATCAATGCATGGTACACATTCTTCTGCTGAGGTTGTCCATGCTCAGAGCCATGACAATCAAGTAATGGCTTTGCCATTAGCAACTAACTCCACTGCTTTCAAGGTTGAAAGTCTATCTAACGGCATAAGTGATCGGCTTATGGTTCTACAGTTGCCATTGAAACATAACTGGTATGTTACTATCATCAGCACTTATGCTCCTACCATGACAAATGCAGATGATGAGAAAGAAAAGTTCTACAGTGACTTAGAAAAAAACCTCATGTCTTCATCGGTGTCAGATAAGCAGATTACCATGGGGAACTCTAATGCCAAGGTTGAAAGAAATGTGATAACCTGGCAGCCTGGCATTGGACAGCATGGGACTGGGAAGGAGACTAGCAATGGAACTTTTACTTAATGTGTCAAGCAGCCATTAGCTATCACAAATACCTTCTTCCAGATACCAGACAAAAAACAAATCATGGATGCACCCAACATCCAAACAATGGCATCTTATCGACTACATTATCATCTGGCAAAGAGATCTACAGGATCATTATTTCATCAGCAGGAAAATTCCACTGTAGATTTATTCACCATGAAAGAGACCACAAAGTATCCAGTCTTTTGTTTTAGAGGAGGTACAAGCTTAGACATCTTGTAAACATCCCTTCTCATACCACAGAATCAAGACCTCATACATGCACTTTCCCTATTCCTCTGATACCCAGGGTGATATGGGGAAAAAAAATCATAGAATGAAAGACCATTCGTGACTGATGACAGAGTGTCTGCTGACAAAAATCTGTCAAATTATTATGGGCTCCTGGGAGATGAAGAGCAATTCAGGTTATCCCATAAATTGATACCACATCCATAATTTGATTGCCTCATGGAACATAGGCGACACACATTCACCTCTCCTGCTCCCCCCACCACTCCCATCAATCTCTACACTGACACCATATCTTGGTCCATGGTTGTGGCAGTTGCAATGAGGAAGGCTTTGTGGCACCAAGCATCCAGTATACCAAAAGTAGTACAGAATACCATAGATGACTTGCCCTTGAGTGCACAGACCTATTCAGCAATTGAACAAATGAGGCTTTGCATCCTCTAAAGGACTCCAGGGCCACTCTGATATCACTAGGTAACAATACCCTGGTCTTGAGATGGAAACACTTCAAATTCCAGTCTCAGACTAGACAAAGTAGACTATTTTCAACAATTCCAGTCCCTGCGTCCTACCCACCACCTTCCCCATCATTCTTCAGGGAACCTTCTCACAAAAATCGACTGAAAAGTGGCTTCCCGGCTTTGCCTAAGAACCGTAGGGGAACCGTCTCTGGAAGTCAGGGAAAAAGGTTTCTACTTGTGATATTTTCTTATTCCAAAAAGAGATGGGGTGTTTGTCCTATCCTTGATCTGAAAGGACTAAAGAACTATATAAAACGTCTCAGATTTGTTCTGTTTGTACCGCACCTACCACAATTGGTCCTGTTCCATGACTGGCTCCTAAGCACTACGATAATACAAAAAATTAGTAATAATGCTAGCCTCCACCATCCCTTCTTTATAGGCTCAAGACAAGACTGGTTAGTGGCTCTAGACCTCAAGGATGCATACTTCCATATAGTGATCCATCAAGCCCACAGGAAGCATCTGCACTTTGTAGTAAGGTCAAATCATCAGTACGAGATGCTGTCATTTGTGCTCTCTGTGGCTCCAAGAGTCTTCACACAATGCCGAGCCTTGGTGGCAAGTAATTAATGTCTGTCTACATCCAGATGATTAGTTGATCAGACAGGCCTCATGAGGACATCACCACAGACCTAAACATCATCCACAACCTGTTCATGGAGTTCAGCTTGATAGTGAGCTACAGAAAGTTATTGCTCAACCATTTGCAGAGGATAGAGGTCATAGGAGCAATAATTGACTCCAAATTAGCAAAGGCATACCTTCCAGAGGAGAGATTTCAGCCACAGAGCCAGATAATCATCTCTAGCTTCAAGATAAATCCATCACATTGAGACTGTATCTCAAACAGGTCATATGTTGCCTTGCATTTACTAGCTAGACTTCACCTACACCCATTACAAGGCTAGCTGAGGTCCGTGTATTGCCCTGAGAGAGCTCATATGGACATGCATATTGTAGTCCCAGGTCATATCCTTTAATCGCAAAACTAGTGGACAGACTCACTGAATGTTTGGATAACAGTATTCTTCCTCCACCCCTGCACCTCTAAAGACCCTGATCACAGATGCATATAGGTTGGGGTGCTCACCTGTACCATTTCCAGACACAGAGAATGTGGTCGCAGGAAGAGATGAGTCTCCATATAAATGTCTTGCAACTCAAGGCAATAAGATAAGGTAATCAAAAATGCAGGCTAAAGAAATTCCATCATACATGTCATCACAGACAACACATCCCCAGTGTATTGTGGGAGTGGTGTGGGTGTGTATATATTATATATATACACACACACACAGAACATGAAAAAATGGTGTTGCCATATCAACTGTAATGAGAGTAATTATTAAAGTGAGCCGCTATTAGCAGGAGGAAAAAAAAACTTTTATAGTGATAATCAGGCAGCTCTCTAATACCACATTCTACAGGCCTTTACCCTCTGATCCCACTGAGGGTTACCAAAAGAAACTACACCATCTGGTCAAGAAACTCCCTGAAAAAGCACAAGAACAAAACTGCACAGACACACCCCTAGAACTCCAACCAGGGGTATTCTATCTGCTACCCAAGATCCATAAACCTGGAAATCCTGGATGCCCCATCATCTCAGGCATTGGCATCCTGACAGCAGGATTGTCTGGCTACGTAGACTCTCTCCTCAGGCCCTATGCTACCAGCACTCCTAGTTATCTTCAAGACACCACTGACTTCCTGAGGAAACTACAATCCATTGGTGATCTTCCAGAAAACACCATCCTTGCCACTATGGATGCAGAAGCCCTCTACACCAATATTCCACACAAAGATAGACTACGAGCCGTCAGGAACAATATCCCCGATAATGTCACGGCAAACCTGGTGGCTGAACTTTGTGATTTTGTCCTCACCCATAACTATTTCACATTTGGGGACAATGTGTACCTTCAAGTCAGCGGCACTGCTATGGGTACCCGCCTGGCCCCACAGTATGCCAACATTTTTATGGCTGACTTAGAACACTGCTTCCTTAGCTCTCATCCCCTAACGCCCTTACTCTATTTGCACTAGATTGATGACATCTTCGTCATCTGGACCCATGGAAAAGAAGCCCTTGAGGAATTCCACCATGATTTCAACAATTTCCATCCCACCATCAACCTCAGCCTGGACCAGTCCACACAAGAGATCCACTTCCTGGGCACTACAGTGCTAATAAGTGATAGTCACATAAACACCACCCTATACCAGAAAACTACTGACCGCTATACTTACCTACATGCCTCCAGCTTTCATCCAGATCACACCACACGATCCATTGTCTACAGCCAAGTTCTAAGACACAACCGCATTTGCTCCAGCCCCTCAGACAGAGCCAAACACCTACAAGATCTCGATCAAAGCATTCTTACAACTACAATACCCACCTACTGAAGTGAAGAAACAGATTGACAGAGCCAGAAGAGTACCCAGAAGTCACCTACTTTCTTTGTTGGGCCTGTCCTATAGTAACAGAACACCACTAGCCGTCACCTTCAGCCCCCAATTAAAACCTCTCCAGCGCATCATCAAGGATCTCCTGAAGGACGATCCCTCACTCTCACAGATCTTGGGAGACAGGCCAGGCCTCGCTTACAGACAGCCCCCCAAACCTGAAGCAAATACTCACCAGCAACCACACACCACACAACAAAAACACTAACCCAGGAACGTATCCTTGCAACAAAGCCCGTTGCCAACTTTGTCCACATATCTTTTCAGGGGACACCATCATAGGACCTAATCACATCAGCCATAGCATCAAGGGCTTGTTCACCTGCACATCTACCAATGTGATATATGCCAGCAATGCCCCTCTGCCATGTACATTGGCCAAACCGGACAGTCTCTTCACAAAAGAATAAATGGTCAAATCAGATGTCAAGAATTATAACATTCAAAAAACAGTCGGAGAACACTTCAACCTCCCTGGTCACTCAATTACAGATCTCAAAGTCACAATACTCCCAACAACAAAAAAGCAACAGAGAGTCCTGTGGCACCTTTAAGACTAACAGATGTATTGGAGCATAAGCTTTCATGGGTGACAAAGTGGGTATTCACCCACGAAAGCTTATGCTCCAATACATCTGTTAGTCTTAAAGGTGCCACAGGACTCTGTTGCTTTTTACAGATCCAGAAAAACACGGCTACCCCTCTGATACTTGACAACAACAACAACAAAAAACCCTTCAAAAACAGACTCCAATGAGAAACTGCAGAATTGGAATTAATTTGGAAATTATACACCATTAAATTAGGCTTGAATAAAGACTGGGAGCGGATGGGTCATTACAAAAGTAAAAACTGTTTCCCCATGCTAATTTTCCCCCCTACTGTTACTCATACCTTCTTTTCACCTATTGGAAATGGGCCATCCTGATTATCACTACAAACGTTTTTCTCTCCTGCTGATAATAGCTCACCTTAATTAATTACTCTCGTTACAGTTGATATGGCAACACCAATTTTTTCATGTTCTCTGTGTACATCTATATCTTCCTACTGTATTTTCCACTGCATGCATCTGATGAAGTGGGTTTTAGCCCATGAAAGCTTATGCTCAAATAAATTTGTTAGTCTCTAAGGTGCCACAAGTACTCCTCATTCTTTTTGCTGATACAGATTAACACAGCTGCCACTCTGAAACCTGACTACTGAAAAGTAATTCAATTGCATGTCTGAAGTGTTCTCCAATGTGAAAAGTCAAGTTGAAAAAGAAAAACATTTAATCTTTCAATACTAGTAATCTTTAGGTGATACTTGTAACATAAGATTTAAAAAATAAAGGAGGTCAACTGTTTTCTTTCAGTTAGATGACACTCAAGAATTAACACGTGATTATACTCTAAAAATGACACCAGTTCCAAGTTTATTTCCCCAATGATTCAGTACCAAATTGCTTCCATTTTCCAAACTGTTAACCCTGCAAACTTATCCTGTGATCTAAAAGACAAGTTTTGTTTCGTTTTTCCTGCTGTATACATTATCAGAAGAAAATCTGCAAGTCAAATTCTGCCCTTAGTTACACGGCTTGGATAGGTTTAACAAAGTAGGATTTGACCTTGTAAATGTAACTTTCTGTTGGTGTGAACCAGAAGAAGAATCCATCTCTCTCAAGCTGTGTTGGAACTGCAGTGCTAAGAAAAGTTAAAAGCAGTAAAAATTTACTTTGTTAGAGAACCAAGAACCAAATACAAGTATGAAGACAACATATCCTCACTTTGCTTCTTTCACACATTTCCCACACTCCATCATCTAAAGTCCTAGGGGCAGGATCCTTGTTTTGGTATTTAGAGACATGTATAAAACACTTTTGGGTATTGTTTTAGATATACTTTTTTTTCCAATTGATAAAATACAAGAACACCAGATAGGATTAGGAAGAAACATATGGGCAAGTTGTCCCATAACTACGCAGTTAAGGCATTATCTGATGCCCTGAAGCAAGAATGTTTAAATCCCTATTAATTTTTATCAATTCTAGTATAATGTAAGCTTTCTGGCTACTGTTCTGATTCCTCACACTGATTCACTATTCCAAAATGATTTTAGCAGCCAATATTCTCATAAAGCCCTAACGTTAGAAATTCATGCTGTAGCATGCTTTTAGAAGGCATACAACATTGTTCTAGTTCTAACTTATGGGGTCCACTAGAGTGGACGCTTAGAGTTAGAAAGAAATGCTGTATACAATCAGAACACTGGCTGCTCGAATTTCAGATGGTGCACAGTATTCTTTTTCTAGTGCTTGTGGTTCCTGAGATCGCTGGAATGGTCACTAGTCTCTTGGCCCAGAAATATTAATTTTGGCACTGGTCCAGTACTTCAAGGAAATCCTGGACCAGTGTCATTTTCAATCCATACTGTGTTTAGAGTTGCATCAGCAATTGTATGAATCATCCATTTTCACAGAGTATAAAACCAAGTGAAGAAGCATGCTATGGATTAAAATTCTGCAATACATATTTTAAACATTTGTAAATCGGGGTTTAAATTTAATTTCACATTTGAAAGATTTATTTGATGCTCATGAATGGTGCCAAACTGACAGTTCTGGAGTCTCAAGACTTTTATTCACAGAACAGTTATTCACAGAGCAGTGAATAAAACACCCTTAACCCTGATGTGAAGGGAGTTCTCGTAAGGGAGATAGGGTAGTTCTTAGAGTTCAAACCTTCACTCTCAAAAAAATATCAACTAGGATGCCAAATGTGGAATGGTTTGTGAAGTGGACGTCAGCCCACTAGGAAGTGGGCCAAGACCACAAACCCATTTTATGCAGGCCAACATCCACCCACCATTATTGCACAACAGACTGGGCTAGATTTTAACCAGGATAAAAGCTGAAACATTCTACACCTGATCACCAATCAATTAGGTATTCAATGCTGCTTTTTTTTTTAAATGTAGTATTTATGTATTATCAAATAAAATACACTTAGGGATAGTGCACCCAACCCCTTAAAAGCGTGGAAAGAAGTTATGGGAAAACATTTGTGCATTCCTTTCTACCTTCACGTTGCCTACAAAACAGTCACCAACACGCCAATGTTCCATAAGGCTTTCCCAACACATACCTTAAAGCAATACACACCTCCAACTTCAAACTTACATTCCAATGCAAAATCTTAAGTGCCCACATTTGCTTTTATATCCGTTATATCAACAGATCAGCATGTATGAATGACCCTCACACTTTCTATGTATTTGAAAGTTATTTTGCCTTAACATTGCTGACATTAGCTTGCTGTTCTGGCTAAAAACTAATAAAATACTTTACTGTCATATACTCCCAACACATCTATGATTCTAGGACTCAGTACGAGGAACAATGTGGCCAAAGGACAGAGTCCCAGAGCATTTTAGATTTCTTGCAAAAGTGCTACAAAGAAAAGTGACAAGTTTCAGAGTAACAGCCGTGTTAGTCTGTATCCGCAAAAAGAAGAACAGGAGTACTTGTGGCACCTTAGAGACTAACAAATTTATTAGAGCATAAGCTTTCGTGGACTACAGCCCACTTCTTCGGATGCATATGATATGCATCCGAAGAAGTGGGCTGTAGTCCACGAAAGCTTATGCTCTAATAAATTTGTTAGTCTCTAAGGTGCCACAAGTACTCCTGTTCTTCTTTTTTTAAAGAAAAGTGAGATGCTGCAGTGAAAAAAATACCTAAAGGGATGACTTTTAAAGTATTATTCTCTCTGTATCGATTCATTTTCATCGAACCATGAAAAATTCAAATAGTGATCAGTTTATTCTATGTTTTGGTTTTTGCCATTTCAATTAGATTTTTACAAAATAAAGGATTAACACTCCTGATAAAAATCAACTGTAACACCATAACACTGCACCATAACAATGGTGACACAGTGACATTAATCTGTCAATAATTGGCCAATGAATATAGAGTGATGTTTTAAAATCAACCATATTCAAGCAGTCAGAACCTGCTTTTCAAAAATACATAAGATACTAATTCCCCACCACTCCGCGATAAAACACGTCTGTTGCTTTCTTTAGATCCCTGAAAGAGTTGGTAGGGATGTCAACATTTTAATTTCCTTTGTTACTGTGGTTGTCACCAGAGTCAGATGTTCTAATTTTATATTCATTATCTGAGTGGTTGCCAGTCTCCTGCTGCTTTGCTGTAATGTAAAATCTTCACTCCAAGGTGAAATTCTGGCTCCCATTTGCATAGATTTGCCTCCATAGTGCTGAAAACTGTCAGCATTTAGATGGTTTAACCTTTCTTAAATTCTTTCTGCACCAGCAGCCTGTCCAATAGTTTTAGCTTAATCACCATCTACATTGAGTTAACTCATCATTTGTATCTAAGATGACAAACCCCCTCCCATGCTTTCTTTAATGACCATTGTTGGTATTTGTTTTGTTCTGTTCTTGGACACGATTCTCTATCAGTACTTCCCTCAATCTGCCCCATCAGGACAACTGTCTGATTCCATATCCCTTCCACCACTAAGGCCAAGTCTACCCTAGAAACTTTTGTTGATATAATAATGTCAGTTAGGAGTGTGATTTTTATGATGCTTTATAATGGCAAAAGCCCTATTCTAGGCACCAACTATAAGCAAACAAGTGTTTGTTTGGGGACCTGCTATAAGCTATACCAGCAAAAGCACATTTTTCTTCAAGAGAACCTGCGTCTATACTAGGAGGGTTTGCCAGTACACCTATATCATCAAACCTTTTCTAGTATAGACTAGACCCAAGTTTAGAAGTCCTGGGGATAGGGTGTGTTTGGAAAGGGTTGTGGCATAGTTTCCCATATCATCATCCATTTGTTAACTCACGCAAGTGAGGGAATCCAACTCCTACTGCACCTGTGCTTCTGCAAAGAAGTGGTCCCTTCATAAGCACCAGCAGTTCGAAACAGATTTGAACGTCATTATTCAAACCATAGCTGCTATCTAACTATTGTTACTGTGCTTAGCAGGGGAGGCTTTCTTTGGTGTCCTTTGCTGCTGTGCATACTTGACAGAGATGCAAACTACGAAGGGGGTGCTGGGAAAGAAACACGTGACAAAAGAGACATAAAAACCAAGGTCTGCCGGAAGCAAAGCAGCAGCAAGGAGAGAAACGGATCCCCATGTAATTGGACATTAGCATACATAAAACGATTTCACACTCAGCTCGCACCAGGAACTAAACAACTTAATCTCTTGCAAGTACACCTATTTTATAAACATACAATATTTGACAAATGTGAACATGCAATAAGATTTCCAACTCATATGTACAGGAGATGAGTTAAGGGTGCATATGCCATCTTAATTTTGTCATTTTGTGACTTCAGTACTTAACTCGTGTATGTGTGTGTTTTGCATTTTCTATCTTTACTGCTGTTTAAAAATAACTGCAAAATGGTTTTCAAAATCCAGAATCTTCTGGCTAGATGCCTCTGAACCCACTCACTCAAGGCGTAGTCTTCCCAATTACTTAGGAAACATACCTCTTAATATACAATTTGTAAATAAAGATTAGGGGACCAGAGATTAGCGGCAACCTTTCAGAAGTGGTGTGCCGAGTCTTCATTTATTCACTCTAATTTAAGGTTTCGCATGCCAGTAATACATTTTAACGTTTTTAGAAGGTCTCTTTTTATAAGTCTATAATATACAACTAAACTATTGTTGTATGTAAAGTAAATAAGGTTTTTAAAATGTTTAAGAAGCTTCATTTAAAATTAAATTAAAATGCAGAGCCCCCCAGACCGGTGGCCAGGACCCAGGCAGTCCCACTGAAAATCAGCTCGCATGCCGCCTTCGGCGCATGTGCCATAGGTTGCCTACCCCTGGATTAGAATATCACACCTGCCTTTAAGCACTAACTTACTTGATACTAGTTAAATAATGTCCTATTTAGCCGAATGCTAAAGACTGCTGCTGAAACAGCCATGTAAAAATTCAGTGATTCAATTGAGTATAGTTTATATTTACAATTACTAGCCCAACTTCACCAGGCAAATACCTCATGCCCAGGACTAGAACATAGGTCTTTCTTAGTTCCTAGGGCTATTCCTAAATCTCTAGATCACAAAGCTTTCCACACAAGTCAAACAACCTCTGTGCCTTAGGATTTCTCTAGATTAGGACAATATTTACAAGTGTAACTACACTGAAATATGTATACCAGTCAGAGCAATCCCTTAATGTGGACATACTACATTGGTGCAAAAACAAAAAATCCTGACACACTATAGACAGGGCCTTAGCTAGCCTACCTGTAAAATGGGATTAAATCCTTTACACTTATATACCACTTGTTCATCTTGAGGTCTAGGAGGACTTTACAAAGATAAGAAAGAACAGTTTAAAGCACCATCAAACTCAGGAGAGAGAGTTGTGTGTGTAGACAGAAGGGAGGTTAGAAGCAACACCTGATTAAGAGCCCAAGTTAACTGCACAGTGAATATGTACTCTCGCAGGCCAAAGATCTAGGTTCTTTTCCAGCCAGCAAGTCACTTAAACCACAATGTTTTAGTTTCCCCAACTGTGAAAAGGGGGTAATATTTATTAGTTGAGACAATCTGCTTGGTCCTGCACAAGTCGTAACAAGAGCATTCTTGCCCCAGAGATAGCTTGCAAACTGGAAGCAGACTTTGAAAAACAAGATGTACAAGGAGATCCAGAGGAGGGTTCTTGGGCAAACAGCAAAATAAAAAGATATCAGAATATTTACTTAAGTGAGGTGTGAGGCCTCACTAAAGTAAGTTCACAATAAGCAAAAAGTATTAAGGCCAATTAGTGGAAGAAGTGAACAGAATTCTAGTCCTCTGGACTCTCAATCCCCAAGGCCAGTGCTTCTCAAAGACTGGCCCATGGACCGGCCCCAATCCCTAAGATCTCCCTGACACAGTTTAGGAAGGCAGTAAACCAATCCCTGATAATCAAAAAGGTTGAGATACTATGCTCTAGGCCACGGGGGTTATTTTAGCGAGAAGAATAGCAATAGACAATTGATCATCAGGTAGTGGGATTTTCAAAAGCACTCCCTATTGTCCTAATCATTGAAATCAATCGAAGTTTTACCATTGACTTCAGAGAGCAGAGTTTGGCCAACACTAAATGCTTTTGAAAATCCCACCATTGATTCCTGAAACATCTGTAATGTTGTCCTTATTCGTAAGCTGAATTTAAATCAGAAATATAGGGCTGGAAGGAAACTCAAGAAGTCACTTAGGCTATGGCTACACTACAGCTTATGTCGGCACAACTTATGCCACCCCCCGAGTGACATTAATTACTCCAGCCTCTGCGAGCGTCAGTGGCACGATCCACACCGGCGTTTAAGTCAGTGTAATTTATCAGGCAGGAAAGCTCTCTCCTGTCGGCTTAGAGTAACTACATTAGGGAGCTTACAATGGCAAAGCTGCACCACTGTAAACTCTCTAATGTAGCTGTGTCCCTAGTCCAGCCCCCTGCACCGTGGCAGGCCCAAGTAGACCATCCCTGACAGGTGTTTGTCTAACCTGGTCTTAAAAACCTCAAATGATGGGGGCTGGTAACATATTCCAGAGCTTAAATATCCTCATAGTTATAAAGTTATTTCTAATATCTAACCTAAATCTCCCTTGCTGCAGATTAAGCTCATTACCGCTTCTCCTATCTTTATTGGACATGGAGCCCAATCGATCGTTGTCCTCTTTATAACAGTCCTTAAGACTTATCAGGTCCCCTGTCTGTCTTCTTTCCTGAAGACTAAACACACTTTTTTTTAAACCTCTCCTCACATCATTTTTGTTGCTCTTCTCTAGACTCTTTCCAATACGGCCACATCTTTCTTTAACTTACAGCAGTTCAAGCTAAAATAAATGTAAATGATCATAGCTATCAAATCTAAACCAATTTCTTTTGGAATAAGGTTATGAACTACTCTTCAATGGCAAGTCAAAACATCACCATTTTTACTATAATCAGACTCAGAAAAAGAATGTTACAAAGGTTTTTCTTTCCTTTCAGAAGTTGCTGAACCATTTTATCCTCAGAATTAAAAAAAGAAAAAGAATAGTTCATGTTAGGGCACAGATGAAGCATGGAAAATTGAAGCCTCAAAGGTGATTACAATGACTAGTTGAAGACAAATTTATAACAAACCATTTTGCAACAAGAACTATAGACAAAAAGGCAATGTTATAAAGAGAAAGTTAAATACTACTGAGGAAAGTAGAAAGGAGCATAAACTCCGGCAAATGAAGTGTAAAAATATAAGTAGGAAGGCCAAAAGAGAATTTGAAGACCAACTAACCAAAAAGTAAGAGCAAAAAAAAATGTTTTAAAGTACACGAGAAGCAGAAAGCCTGCTAAACAACCAGTAGGGCCACTGGATGATCGAGATGCTAAAGGAGCACTCAAGGACAATAAGGCCATTGCTGAGAAACTAAATGAATTCTTTGCATCGGTCTTCACTGTTGATGATGTGAGGGAGATTCCCAAAACTGAGCCATTCTTTTTAGGTGACAAATCTGAGGAACTGTCGCAGATTGAGGTGTCATTAGAGGAAGTTTTGGAACAAATTGATAAACTAAACAGTAATAAGTCACCAGGACCAGATGGTATTCACCCAGGAGTTCTAAAGGAACTCAAATATGAAATTGCAGGACTACTAACTGTAGTTTGTAACCTATCATTTAAATCAGCTTCTGTACCAAATGACTGGAGGATAGCTAATGTGATGCCAATTTTTTAAAAGGGCTCCAGAGGTGATCCCGACAATTACAGGGCAGTAAGCCTGATTTCAGTACCGGGCAAACTAGCTGAAACTATAGTAAAAAATAAAATTGTCAGACACAGTTTGTTGGGGGAATAGTCAACATGGTTTTTGTAAAGGGAAATCATGCCTCACCAATCTTCTAGAATTCATTGAGGGGGTCAACAAGCATGTGAACCAAGGGGATCCAGTGGATATAGTGTACTTAGATTTTCAGAAAGCCTTTGACAACCCCTCTCACCAAAGGCTCTTAAGCAAAGTAAGCTGTCATGGGACAAAGAGGGAAGGTCCTCTCATGGACTGGTAACTAGTTAAAAGATAGGAAACAAAGAGTAGGAATAAATGGTCAGTTTTCAGAATGGAGAGAAGTAAATAGTGGTGTCCCCCTGGGGTCTGTACTGGGCCCAGTCCTATTCAACATATTCATAAATGATCTGGAAAAAGGGGTAAACAGTGAGGTGGCAAAATTTGCAGATGATACAAAACTACTCAAGATAGTTAAGTCCCAAGCAAACTGCGAAGAGCTACAAAAGGATCTCTCAAAACTGGGTGACTGAATTTCATCTGCCATATTGTTGATAAATGCAAAGTAATGCACATTGGAAAACATAATCCCAACTATACATATAAAATGATGGGGTTTAAATTGGCTATTACCACTGAATGAGATCTTGGAGTCATTGTGGATAGTTCTCTGAAAACATCCACTCCATGTGCAGCAGCAGTCAAAAAAGCGAACAGAATGTTGGGCATCATTAAGAAAGGGATAGATAAGACAGTAAATATATTGCCTCTATATAAATCCACGGTACTCCCACATCTTGAATACTCCATGCAGATGGGATCGCCCCATCTCAAAAAAGATATATAGGAATTAGAAAAGGCTCTGAAAAGGGCAACAAAAGTTATAAGGGGTATGGAACGGCTGCCATATGAGGAGAGATTAAGAAGACTGGGACTCTTTCAGCTTGGAAAAGAGACGACTAAGAGGGGATATGATAGAGGTCTATAAAACCATAACTGGTGTGGAGAAAGTAAATAACGAAGTGTTATTTACTCAATCTCATAACACAAGAACTAGGGGCCACCAAATAAAATTAATAGGCAGCAGGTTTAAAATAAACAAAAGGAAGTATTTTTTCACACAATGCACAGTCAACCTGTGGAACTCCTTGCCAGAGGATGTTGTGACCCTCCCCAGCCTGGTGCAAACGAGCGAGTGAGTGAGGTGGGGAAGAGGGAGCGACAAAGGGAGGGGGGATGGAGTGAGCAGGGTGGGGTCTCGGAGAAAGGGCAGGGCAAAGGTATCCAGTTTTGTGCAACTAGAAAATTGGACAACCCTATGTGAAGGCCTATACTATATATAACAGGGTTCAAAAAAGAACTAGGTAAGTTTACAGAGGATAGGTCCATCAATAGCTATTAGCCAGAATGGGCAGGAATGGTTTCCCTAGCCTCTGTTTGCCAGAAGCTGGGAATGGGCGACAGGGGATGGATGACTTGATGATTACCTGTTCTGTTCATTCCCTCTGGGGCACTTGGCATTGGCCACTGTTGGAAGACAGGATACTGGGCTAGATGGACCTTTGGTCTGACCCAGTATGGCCGTTCTTATGTTCTTATTCATCCATTGCTATAATAAAGTCCAATTGCTTTTGCTCAATTTTTCCACATTTAAGATATCTAGCACTGAGTGTTAAATATAGTCTATTTAACACACAGAATAAATATACCCTTTTATTTGCCTTCCATAAAATAATCTTTTGTGGTTGTGTTTTTGTTTTTTTTGTGTGGGAGAAGTTAGAAAAAAGTTACTCTGTTCAAATTTTATTGGTCAGTTTGCAGCATTATACTTTCAATTTAAGAACGTAAGTACGGCCATACCGGGTCAGAACAAAGGGCCATCTAGCCCAGTAATCTGTCTTCCAACATACATTACACTTTACAAACAATAATCTTCATCTTCATGATACTGTGCTGAAATGTGATATCACAAATATTACCATTTTGAGTCTAGAGGATGTTCAGTAGTTTACAGACCGGATATGTCAAAACACTTAATTCATAACTGGAAATGTAGTCCTATAATTTATAAAAGTCAGCCTATAGTCAAATTTATGTAAGATAATATAACACAGATGAAGATGGTTAACAAATACCACTTGTAACTACTAAATACATGGAACCTCCCTCAAGAGAATTTCTCCAAGCCTATGTATCAATACTACAAAGTTTTCATACCACATCTGACTTGAACCAATTATTTATAAACAGTAGCTGAGGAAAGGTTAACAGAGAAGGAAAACCCAAGAACAGCACTGGCAACATGCATGAAGGAAATTTACAGTGACTGATTTTCTAGCCCTCTAAAGCACAAACGTTACATTTACAATAAAACAAAGCATGCTTCTGTATCTAGCTACAGTCATTTTTAAAGATTCAAAGCTCTAGACTCTGAATAACTTTCCTAGGGACCACATGAAAGAAGCAGAGATGGAATTATAACCAAATTTTAAAGTCTATTTACCTCACATTTTTACTTTAATAACTACACATCTACACATTTGTACAAATAGTATATTAAATTGTGTATATATAAATTCAATGTGCGTTTATGTAAGTTTTTTTTTCCTCCACAAGAGCATTAAAATATCTTAAACAGCGTTATTGCAACATTGTATGGTGACAAACTTTAAATATTGAGGAAGTTCTCTCAAACCTCAGTTGTCTCCAAAATATGCACATTTACATGTATGCAGTGTTGTTGTTGCCATGTGAGCCCAAGGATATTAGAGGGAAAAGATGGGTGAGGTACAGTAGAGTCTAAGGGTACATCCAGATTACCTGCCGGATCGGCGGGTAGCGATCTATCTATCAGGGATCGATCTATCGCATCTCATCTAGACGCGATATATCGATCCCCGAATGTGCTCCCATCGACCCCGGAACTCCACCAGGGCGAGCGGTGGTAGCGGAGTCGACAGGGGAACCGCGGCCATCGATCCCACGAAGTGAGGACGGGAGGTAAGTCAAAATAAGATACGTCGACTTCAGCTATGCTATTCCCGTAGCTGAAGTTGCGTATCTTACATCAAAACACACACACAAACACGTAGACCAGGCCTCAGAGTTATGACGAACACCAGAGTTACGAACTGACCGGTCAACCACACACCTCATTTAGAACCAGAAGTACACAATCAGACAGCAGCAGAGACAAAAAATAATAATAATACAGTACAGTACTGTGTTAAATGTAAACTACTAAAAAAAATAAAGGGAAAGTTTAAAAAAGATTTAACAAGGTAAAGAAACTGTGTGTGCTTGTTTTATTTAAATTAAGATGGTTAAAAGCAGCATTTTTCTTCTGCGTAGTAAAGTTTCAAAGCCATATTAAGTCAATGTTCAGTTGTAAACTTTTGAAATAACAACCATAATGTTTTGTTCAGAGTTACGAACATTTCCGAGGTATGAACAACCTCTATTGCCGAGGTGTTCATAACTCTGAGGTTCTACTGTAATATCTTTATTGGACCAACTTCTGTTGGTGAGAGAGACAAGCTTTCAAGTTTACACACAGCTCTTCTTCAAGCCTGGAAAATTAACTCAGGTATGTCTACACAGCAAAGAAAAACCGGTGGCTGGCCCATGCCAGCAAACTCAGGCTCACTGGACTGTTTCACTGCTGCGAGACCCTGCGAGGGTCCTAGAGCCTGGGCTCCAGCCTGAGCCTGGAAGTCTACACAGCAATGGAATAGCCCCCCAGACCAAGCCCCATGAGCCAGTCGCGGATTTTCTTTGCTGTGTAGACATTGACTCGGAACATCACTGCTAAATAGAAGGTGGAACAGACTGTTTAGCATAAGCAGTTAACGTATTTCAAGGAACCATTCAAGGTGAAGTGGCCCATTAGCACCCCTCCAGTCATAGGGAGGAAAGGAAGGAGTGGGGGGGGAAAGCAACTGGGCAGTGGTTGTTAGTGGGTTACATATTGTTGTAATAAGCCATAAATCCAGTGTGTCTACGCAGTCCAGGGCCATAACTAGGGAGGAGTGAGTGGGGCAGCTGCCCAGAAGGCAAAGCCACAGAGGGGCGGTTCCACAGACACAGCATCACTGCGCAGAGACTTCTAGTCTCTGTATCCACGCAGCCTGGCAGGCCAGGGACTGATCACGCGCCTGGCTCTACAGCCCCCCCAAGCCATGTCCCCTCCTGTATAGATCCTGCTTGGTTCTGCTCCTTCCCTCTCGCGTAAATACTGATCCCACCGCTGGCCAAGAGGCCCCAACTCCTCCCCACTGTCCCACCCCTCTACCTGCTCCTCCTTGGGTAGGTGCTGGCCTCCCCTTGCCACACCCCTGCTCTTCCTCAAGTAAGTGCCAGCCCCACCTCCTTCTCTCCCCCCACCCAAGACCGCACCCCCGGCCAGTTCGGAGGCCAGAAGCCAAAGCCGGGCAGTGCAGGGCAGCTGCTATGCTGGCTAGTGTCATGGTCTGGGTGGCCACAGCGCTCCCCAATCTCCTCCTCCTGCTGCGTCTGCTGGTCCCCGGAGCTGTGGCTGCACCTGAACTCCAGGCTGCTCTTCGACTGCTTGCAGCCAGTATGAGACGCCCAGGCAGGGGGACCCGGCTCCAGGGCCATCAGAGCCCTCGGGGAACAGTTACCACAAGGTGCAGGGCCCAGAAGCCCAGGCCGGAGTGAGTCAGTCTTGGCTACTGTGGGAAGCCCAAGACCCTCCACCTGCCCTGGACAGTGCACCCCAGCAGGGACAAAGCCTGGGGACTGCTCTCAGGGACCCTGGCCTCCCTCTGCCCCTCGGCTGCTGAAGTGAAAGGACCCCCCGGCTCCAAGCGAAACCCAGGGTGTGTTACCAGCTGAAGGGCTCGCCCACTCCCCATTACAAACCCCCTTCTCAGCAGGCTCCACCTGGCCGTGGGACAGGTGGCAGCTGCCTGGTTATGGTGGGTGTGTCCCCAGCCTTTCACCCCGCATCACAAATCCACCTTGAGCCTGACTTCTGACTAGGAGTAGCAATGGCCCAATGGCTTGAGCACAGGGACGGGAACAGCTTGGGTGCTGTGCCTACCTCTCCCATTATTTGCTCGTGACTTTCTGATTACTCAATTTTAATCAAAGTGGATGCTGATTTGGAGTGACCCCGTTTTTTGATGATCACAGAGCCTGATTTTCAGAGGTGCTGATCACCTATAAATGCCACTTTTGGAAGCTGCTGCTGTTCAGTGCAGTGCCTCTGGAAATCAGGCATAAAGTGTCCCAAGTTAGGCATCCAAAAATCACTGACCACCCATTAAAGTTTTGCTCTGAAACTACCTCAGCTGCCCCATCTATAAAAGGGGAAACTTGAAACTTCTGTCAAGACCTGTGACATCTACTGATGAAAAGTTCTATTTAAGTGCAAATAATAGTATTATGATTAGGATCTATACACAAAGTGGTTCTTTTTTGAACCATCTTCCAAGGGTCCAGGAAAAAAATAATTTGCCTACTACAGGTGATAGTAGGTATTAGTTAAATTGTTTTCAAACATGCCCATATTGTAGACTACTTCTTATCAGAGGGCCTCTTACAAACACTTCCCATCCCAGACTCCCTTTCCAGATCTCTCACCTCCCATTCCCTACAGAAACTTAGTAATGTCTGGTTACCTGAAGAAGTAATGTAAAGGCACTATTAAAGATACAGGATCAAAATAAGCTTGCATTAATTCAGTAGGTGGGCATGCATGGTTTCTTCCTATCTGCTCTTTAATTTTAAAATGTTTCTAGCCTTTACAGTTATGAAGAATGTTCTGAATATAAACGTGATGCAGTGGTGTCAGGCTGGGTTTGCAGAAAGCTCCACTGCCCCAGCTGCTGCTCAGAACTTTCCCAAGCAGCAGCACAATGAAACTTGGGAGATTCTGGCTGCTGTCACTGATGCTGTATAGAACTCTGTGGGTAGTAATGAAAATGAGCTGCAAGGGAAAGCTATGTGAAGCCCTAGCTTTGTATTTGTTAGTATCATAGCTTTCCCCACAAATCACTTTAATCTCTCCATGTCATTTTGTGGTCTTGAATCAGTCTTCTTGTGTGTTAGAAAACACAAACTCTTCTTTGAAAATTGTCCATAGGGATCCCCATTCTGAGAAAAATACGCTCCCAGAAACCTGTAGTAAGCAGCAGCTATGGAGGGTGACTAGTACTTGTTAATCTGCTAAGAAGAGGGATTCACATGGGTAATTGTGGGAAGAACAATAACTCACTCATATGGATCAACCCTCTTTGACCACCTTCTGCATTTTTTAAGTCTCCAGTTAAGGATTCAGAACTAATGGAGTGAACTGAAACACAAATCAGACCCCTCTTGCTCTCGAAACCAGAGTGAGGGAGAAGGATTGAGAAAGCACAGGGACATAACCAGGGTGGGTTGAGCAGGGCAGCTGCTCAGGGCGCAAAGCCACAGGGCGCAAAAGTTATGAAAAAATGGTAGGGGGTTTGTCGTGGGACTGATCCACTCCATCACCCTTTGGAAGCGGGGCAGATGTGCATTACAGCCCCACCGTTGAGTCAGTAGTACGGCCCTAGCTATCAGGGCAGTGCTGCTTAGTGGCCAGAGGCAGTAGTGCTGGTGAGCTGGCCCACCACCCCTCTCCACCGGGCAGCTTGGTGGGGATCCTACCAAAACACAACGAGCCCGCTTATGGTTCTACAACTGCTTCCCTGCAATGTTTCCCTGGGTCTTTTCCTACCAGTCTCTCCCCAGGATCCCGAGCCTGTGTGTCTGGGTCCATCTATGGCTGGCCTACGCTTCCTGGAGTGCAGGCGATCCTCCCCCAGGAGTCAGCAGTGCACCTCCTTCCTCATCGGTGGCCAGCCCCAAATGAGCTGCTCTGCTGCCTTTTATATCCTGCCTCCAGCTGGAGCACTGCCAGCAGAGCCACGGGGGCGTGGCCTCCTCGGCCTAGAGAGGAGGAGTAATCCCTGCTGCATCAATGCAGGGCTGATGCACTCAGTCACAAACCCTCCTCAAGATGGTATCCGAGAGCTGTCTTCCTTTCCCTTCTTCCCCTCCCTCCCAGGAGAAGTCGTCTGCGTTTGCATTGGCCTTCCCCGGCCGGTTCAGCACACGGAAGGCATAAGTTGGAGGGAAAGGTACTACCGCATGATTCACGCATTGGTTTCCTTCGTACTATGGATCCATCGGAGGGGTGCGTGGTCAGTTACCAAAAGAAAGGAGTTCTCTAAGAGGTAATACCTTAAAGTGTTGACCGCACACTTAACGGCGAGGGCCTCTTGTTCTATCATGGAGTAGTGGGTCTCCCGGGGTAACAACTTGTGGCTGAGGTACAGGATTGGGTGCTCCTCCCTCTTTAGTCCTTGTGACAGCACTGCTCCCAGTCCTGCCTCCAAAGCATCCTTTTGGAGGATGAAGGGTTTGGGGGAGTCAAGCTGGGACAACACCAGCTCTCATAGGACTTGGAAGGCGGCCTCACAGTCCTCTGACCATTGGACTTTCCATGGTTGGGAGTTTTTTGTCAAGTCCATCAGTGGAGTGGAGAGCGTGGTGAAGTTGGGCACAAATGGTGGTAGTATGCAGCCAGCCCTAAGAATTGCCGTACTTGTCCCTTTGTCGTGGGGATGGGGTAGTCCCGTAAAGCCTGCACCTTTCCTATTAAGGGGCATAGCTTTTCCTTACCCACAGCGTAGCCCAGTTAAGTCACCTCCCGCTGGCCTAAATGACACGTGGCCAGGTTCACGGTGAGGCCTGTTACTCCCAGGGCTTGCAGTATGCTAATGAGATGTTCCTTCCAACCCACACTATAGACACCAAATCGTCGATGTACACAGCAGCATACGAATTATGGAGGTTCAGTATTTGGTTCATAAGCTGTTGGAAGGTGACTGCGGTCCCATGCAACCCAAAAGGCACCATGGTGGACTAGTATAGGCCAAATGGTGTAGGAAAGGCCATCTTCCCTCTGGAGGCTGGTGTCAAAGGAATCTACCAATATCCCTTAGTTAGGTCTAATGTAGAGATAAATTCTGCCTTTCCCAGCCGCTTGAGCATTTCCTCCACTCGGAGAAGGGGTAAGCGTCAAACCAAGAGATAGCATTCACCTTTCTGAAATCAATGCAGAATCGGGCTTGGGGACCAGGACTACGGGGCTCCGCCACTCACTTCTGGACTCCTCCATCACTCCCAGGGCTAATATTTTCAGTTCCTTCTGCACAACCATCCACATCTTCCTGGGGAGCGGACCGTGTTATTTCTCTCTTTCTGGACAGGGATGGTGGCGATGTGATGGCTTGTCCCATTTGTTCTCCCTAGCCAGGCTGACAAGATGGTGGGGAAGACTGATATTAGCTGTTGTATCTGATCCTGCTGTTCGGGGTTGAACTACTGGATGATTGCCACCGGCCCTGGTTCAGAGGGTTTGTCGGCCAGTGGCTCCAACTTGGATTCCGGGGGGTACAGTGCAATCATCAGGCCTTCCTGATCCTTCCAGGCCTTGAGGAGGTTCACGTGGTAGACCTGTGCGCCTCTCCGGCATCCCAGTAGCCATATCTCATAGTCGACAGGCCCGTCTGGTTACCTTGAAGGGGCCCTGACACTTGGCCAGCAGCTTAGACTCTGAGGAGGGTAATAACAACAGGACTTGATCTCCAGGCTCAGAGGTCCTCATCTTTGTTCCCCTGTTGTATTGGTTCTCTTGGACACATTGGGCCCGCAACAGGTTCTACCGCGCCACGATACCCAGGATGGGGGACCAGGGCCCGCCCTCTCCACCAGGTCCCAACCGCCACCAGCTGGTCGGGGATCCTACTGAAACACACCAAGCCCATCTATGGTTCTACAACCGCTTCCCTGCAACATTTCCCTGTGTCGCTTCCTACCGGATTCTCTGTAGTTTGCTGTCTCCGGGTCTCCATGGTCTCTCCCCTCTCTGCGGCATCCCTAGCCTGTGTGTCAGGGTCCATCTGCTTCTTCCTGGCCTACGCTTCCTGGAGCGCAGGCGGTCCTACCCCAGAAGTTAGCAGTGCACCTCCTTCCTCATTGGCGGTCAGCCCCAAATGAACTGCTCTGCTGCCTTTTATATCCTCTCTCCAGCTGGAGCATGCCCAACAGAGCCGCGGGGGCGTGGCCTCCTCGGCCCAGAGAGAAGGATTAACCCCTGCTGCACCAGTACAGGGCTGATAAACCTCATCACAGGGTGAAAACATGCTTACTTGCCCAGGGTGCTAAAATGCCTAATTATGACTCTGATGCAATCCATAATTTTTAGTATCCAGCAAAGTTATGAATTATCCATATGCTAAGGGACTGAACTTCTGCCCTCACCACAAAACCTAATACAATGCTAACATGTGGAGAACTAAAGGAGTTTTCCCACCAACTCCACCTCAAAGAATTATTTCACAACAACGATGACACTATTCAGTTACCACGTCCCCACGGATATCATAAGAAAAAAAAATAATCTAACTGAACACCACAAAGCAGATAAAACCACACTCTTGATCATTACATTGATTGCTTCATGAAAAAAACTGACTGAAATCCTTAATAAACATCACATCAACCACAATCTCTCCAACTCCAAGAGGACAGCTACACAGTCCCTGAAATCTAACCACCAGATAGTGATCAAACCAGCAGACAAAAGAGAGCGCCACTGTAGTCCTCAACTACGATGACTACATTAATGAGGCCAACCAACAAGTCGCCAACACCATCTTCTACAAAGAACTAAAGGTGACTTTGCACCACAATTTCCCCAGGAATTTAAGGATATCAAATCCTTCCCCAAACCACTCCAAGAGAAACTCTACAAACTCATCTCCCACAAACCTGCTCTGGGGAACTTTTACATGCTTCCTAAGATACACAAACAAGGGAACCCAGGCAGACACATCAGATCTAACTACGGCACTCTTACTGAAGGAATATCAGGACTGTTAGAAACCATCCTCAAACCTATCATCACACAAAGGTCCAGCTTCCTCCAAGACACAACCGACTTCTTCCACAAACTCCACAACATTAACAACCGCCGTCAGAACACCATTCTTGCCACTATGTATATGTCAGCTCCCTATACACTATGCACTGTAAGATTTCTAGATACTTGAACAGTGGTTATCTCTAAAACAAATTTCCTTTCGCACTTTCATTTAGAAATCTCTCAAACAAGCTGAGACAAACCCTATTCAAAAAAGTGGATATTTTCTTCACAATAGCCCTCCATTAATGTCACATAAACCAATGATGCAAAGAGTTCCACGAGACAAACAGGATATACATATTTTCTCCAAATAAAAGTCGATTTGTAAAATATCAGCTTGTCATTCTGCTTTATGAAAACCTAGATGGCCCTTTTACTCTGTATTTAATGACACTAACAACTGACATTACCAGTTTGTTTCAGTATGTCCTATGTCGTTGTTACTGAAACAAAATTCTGGGGGAAAACCAAGAATTAGGTACAAGATGTTCACATTTTTAAATACTATGTGTATGTGTCTGGGGGGGGGGGGGGGAGAGAGAGAGAAAAAACCCTGAACTCCTATAAGAAACAGTGTATATCAAAGCAAATATCAATTTCCCATATTTCTTACTATGTTGCTGTTAATGAGTGAGTTTTTTTTAAGTCTCAGAGAAAAATTCTATCAAAAATTTCATCATTACAATATAGTGTCCAGTGTCTTTCCTAACAACTTCGTCATTTTCTCCCCCCCTCCAATAAAATAAATGAATCACAGAATTTTCTGCTACTTCCTCCCTTCTCTAACAAGTGCTGCTCCACAAGAAAATCCAAGATGTTTTGCAAGACAAGTATGTAGACATTCATCTTACAAATACTAAGCCTTTGCCACATATGTAGCAGCGAATTTCTGAAGGCCTCTTGTAGTCAGCAAAATACTGCATTGTTTTAAAGAGAATCTCACAATTTAGGGCTATTTGTGTACAATATACCACAAGCTCCCCTTCTTTCAAAGATGCAAGACAGACTTCTCTTATCCTCTTCAACACTCCCCACAAAAAGAGCTTTGATGATTCAATATTCATAATTGCTTAGCATCTTTCATGCTTTGATCTTTAAAACCAACAATTTTGTGGCAAACCTTTAAAAATTTGTTTGCCAAGAAAAAGAAAAAGCCAAGGAACTACCTTACATGTATTGCAATGCACTTCACAACTGAGAGGGGGAAAAGGAACCTAATGTTCTCTCTTTTCCGACAAAAATACCTGGTGATTACCAACCCACATAATCGGCTACAGTGCTGCCACCATCATAGAACACTTTAAAGGAAGGAGACTACGTATCTCAATGATGGCATACTGTCAAAAGCCTAAGTGACATTATAATTAAATATAATTTATTTATTTTTTATAACACAAATCCATCAAGGCTCTACAATTATAACGTAAAACTTCTATTATCTCCAATTAGCACACACAAAAGCCGCAAACAACTAATTTATTGTGTTATTTCATTTAAACAGCTTTGTTACTTGGGCCTGTTACTGTTTGTTTGTTTGTTTGTGGTCACCCAAAAGATACTAGTCAATTTCCGGGCATTCAGGAAGGAGCACTTTGCTGTTTAGAACTCAGCTCATCAAGACCCCCCCACCCCCATCACCTGACCCCCCAACAAGCCATTCCCCAACTGATGTCTCCAGACTCTCTACTCCTCATTGTCTTCCGCCCCCACTTTGACTGTTCGGGGTCGTCCCCCCCAAACCCACCACTGCAACTCAGTAGCTCAGTGGCTCCCCCCC
>NC_048308.1:3476035-3520178 GCF_013100865.1 Trachemys scripta elegans | reverse complement strand
CCCCCCCCCCACGTCCAGTCTCCCCTCCCCCACACTCAGCCCCCCCCAGGCAAGCCCCCTCCCGACCTCAGCCCCCCCGCTCTCGCCTCCCCCACACCTACCTGGGTCCCAGCCGAGCCCCGAGTGGGGGGAGGAAGCCGTTGGTGCCCGAGCCCAGGGAGCCCCCCCACAGCTCCCTGCCCCGCGGCAGGCCCGGGGGACGCGGGTGGGGAGCAGGCTCGGGGGCGCAGCCAGGTTTCCGGGCACGGGGGGGGAGGGTCGCAGGCAGGACCCGGCAGCCCGCCTGCCCCTGCCCCAGCCCCCCGGCGCTGCGGGACGGGGCCTACCGGCGGGGGTGACGGCAGACGAGGCCGGAGCGGGAGAGAGGCCGGATGGGGGGGGCGAAGGCGGGGAGCGAGTTGCCAAAGGGGGGGGGGAGCGCCCGCCACCCTCACGCGGATCGAGGGCAGAAGGGGGGGGGCGACCCTTCAACGTGAGGCGCCCGCGACCGCCGCTACCGTCCCCGCTGAAAGCTCCACCTCCTCCACCCAGAAACTCGTGACGTAAACCGCAGGGGCCGTCAAAGCCAGGGCCGACGGGGCGGGGAGAGCTTGAGGAGAACGTCATCCCGCCAGAGGAGAGCCGTGGGCGCACGCGAGCACGCACAGGACGCCCGCCCTCGCGCTCATCACAGCGCGACCTGAGGACGCTAGGGGAGAGGGAACGCGGCCCTCGGTGGCGCATGCGCACTGGGAAAGCCACCCGTGTGGTCCAATTCCGGCGCATGCGCCTGAAGAGCGGCGCGGCGGGCTTCTCTCGTCGCTTCTTCATCTGCAGGGTAGTTGAAAGAACCTGGCTTCGCATCATCTCGCTGTGCGCATGCGCACGTAGACTACATCTGGGGAGCCAGGATGATGCCCTGTGACCCTTGAGGGCCTTGCTGCAGGGGCTGTGGTAGGGCAGCTGCTGTGGGGGCTGAGCTCTCGCTAGCTGCCCCTGGGCCATCATTGGCCCTATCCTCTTGCTGCCAAACCACGTGCCCCTGCCCCTAGAGCTATAGGGGAATCTCCACTAGCAGTATAGGGGCTCTGACACACAACGGGGCAAGGCTGCTGCCAGGCACTAGCACTTAGTTGGCATCAGGTTTGGGGGAGGGAGGTGTTCCCCCCAAATTGCAGGGACACTCCACAGTGTGGGGGAGAATAGGAGGGTCAGGCTGGAGGAAGAATTCATTCACCTCTGTCTCCAGGGTTGTAGGCACTGTTTGCTGGCTATGCACCATCCTATCTGCCCCCTTCTGTGCCACCGGCTGAGGGGTGCATTGTAATTAGGCTTGGATGGAGTAGATTTTTAAAGGTAAACATCAGTTCCACCATACACACATGCACCAACTGATAAACAAATATTTCCATCAGTAATTGAAATGTACAGCTAGGCAAAATAACTAAAATGCGGCATGAGGACTTATTAGAGTCAAACTCTACTGATTGAGGCTTTTGAATGAGGCTTGTTCCAAATAGACTAGCAAATGAATAGTAAAAACAGGTATGGTTTGTTGATTTAAGAATATTTACTTTGTATATTTTGACGTGATGTTAATAATTTATGTTTTAACAGTTTATAAAGCTTTAATTTTTTGACTCTCAACAGTTACTGTCATTAAATTATCTGACCTCCCCAGTTTCCCTCAGCTGTGAAAATCTAAATCTAGCAAAATTAGAAAATGCTTAAAGCCCATAATTTCATGCAACTATGAACATTTAAATAGATAAAAGTTTAAAAGACATGCTTAAACATAGATATCTGTCAAAATTAAAATATAAATGTTTTTGCCAACTCTAAGCATAATGTAAAAAGGAGGCTCAAAGAAGGGAGCTTGTAGGGGGAGCAATTTTTCACCACAAATAGAGACCGTTGCCAATCACACTGACCAGTACTGTCTCATGGGCGACGTCCACCTTGATTGCATTGGCCTTGTTAGCACTACAAAAGTAATCAACTGTTAAGAATAGGCCTCTTCCACCTTAATTGAATTGGCCTCGTTAGCACTGACCCCGACTTGGTAAGGCAACTCCCATCTTTTCATATATATGTACTGCTTACTGTATTTTTCACTCCATGCATCTGATGAAGTGGGTTTTAGCCCACGAAAGCTTATGCCCAAATAAATTTGTTAGTCTCTAAGGTGCCACAAGGACTCCTCGTTGTTTTTGCTGATACAGACTAACACGGCTACCATTCTGAAAATTGTTTCTTTATACTCCCCATCTGATGTCTCGGACTGTAAGCTCTTTGCGGCAGGGACAGTCTTTTTGTTCTGTGTTTGTACAGCACCTAGCACAACAGGGTCCTGATCCATGACGGGCTCCCAGGTGCTACAATAATATAAACAATAAAAATTAATAAATGCAAATGCCCCCAAATGCAAGGCCGAGTGCATAGAATCTTCCACACAGAGAGCCAGCCAACTTTTCACATTGCTCCTTCACTGTATTTTCTGTGTATCTCACAAAGAGATCATTACCAATATAGCTGTACTATCAGACAATACAGGTTTCCCAGTAGAAAAAGAGGTGATTCAGGTTTAAAGCCATATATTTAAGCAGTAATGCCTGTACTTGCCAGTCTATTACACACATCTCACTCTCTTCTTTCAGGCTGGGGGACGGGTGTCATTTTGGTCAAGAGTAGCATTTAGTGAGCTAAGAGGTCAACCATCTCCATCTTGTGATGACCAAGAGGCAAATTCAGTTACAGGCAACCTTAGGCCAACAGCAATTTGTTTCTGGACTCCTTGTGTCAAATTGTGCTATCTCTAGAGAGAGGATTGTGACAACTGCACATGAAATTAGGGGAAGTGTTCAGTGTCCTCCGAGCAGTGACTTCCTCAAAACCTGTTGTTGAGATTACAAGGTTTCAGAAGGTTATTGCATCATTATTTTGGTGTTTATGTACTGTATCCCCTGGTGCTTCTCACTTTGCTATAGATTTTTGAAAAGGAGATTAGTTTGTCAGCTCATTGCAGAAGAAAAGTTTTAGAGCAATACTGTACTTTACCTTCTGAAGAGATCTGGGACCAGAGAGTTATTAGCAGGATGGTTCTGCAGTTAAGGCAAAGAATAGGGAGCCCAATTATCTAGATTAACTGTTCAGTAATGCAGGCCAAGACCCATGAAGGGGGAAAGGCGTAGCGATGCAGAGTTTTGCAGCACCTACCTTTTAGGCACCTAGAAAAATCACAGGAACAACAAACTCTTCAATAGACAAAGCCTGAACTAGGTGCCAAACATGTGGCTCTTTTACAGTTAAAGTGCGGCTCACAGAGTGTCTCCCCCCCCCCCTCCTCCATTCTCCACCTACCAGACTGGACAGGGTGGAGCTCAGGGTTTCTGCCCTGCAGGTGGGTAGTGGGACTAGGGCAGAGGTGGGCAAACTACGGCCCGCAGGCCACATCTGGCACACGGGACCGTCCTGCCCAGCCCTTTTGCTCCGGGATAGGGAGGCTAGCCCCTGGCCCTTCCCCTGCTGTCCCCATCCCCCGCAGCCCAAGGTCACCGTGCCGCCAGCGCTCTGGGTGGCGAGGCTGCGAGCTCCTGCTGGGCAGCACGGCTGCGAGAGACGCCAGCCTGCCCCGGTGCTCTACACTGCGTGGCGGCATGGCTGGCTCCGGCCTGGTAGTGCGGCTGCCAGTCCTGGTGCTCTGAACGGCATGGTAAGGGAGCAGGGAGCGGGGGGTGGATACGGGGCAGGGGATCCTGGGGGGCAGTCAGGGGACAGGGAGTAGTTGGATGGGGCGGAGGTTCTGGGGGGTGGGAGGGTCGCTCAGAGGACGTGGAACAGGGAGTTGGATAGGCGTGGGAATCACGGGGGGCCTGGCAGGAGTAAGGCTAGAGGTCAGGGCAGTCAGGGAGCAGGGGGGGGTTGGATAGGGGGTGGGGTCCCGGGGGGCAGTTAGGGGCGGGGGGTCCCAGGAGGGAGCGGTCAGGGGGCAAGGAGCAGGTGGGGGTTGTATGAGTCAGGGGTTCTGAGGGGGGAAGATGGAGGGGGCGGATAGGGGGTGGGGGCCAGGCTGTTTGGGGAGGCACAGCCTTCCCTACCTAGCCCTCCATACAATTTCAAAACCCCGATGTGGCCCTCAGGCCAAAAAGTTTGCCCACCAGTGGACTAGGGGCTTCTGCCCTGCGGCGGGGCCTTTCTCTTGAAGGGAGGAGGTCTAAGGGCTTTAGCCCCACGGGGGGGAGTTGGGGCAGAAGCCTCACACCCCAGCAGGTGCCACCCCGTGGAGCATGTTGTGTGTCTTGCGGTTCTTGACCTTCTGAAGATTATTGCATGCGACTCGGAGGGTCAGTAAGTTTGGCCACTCCTGTTCTATACAACGAAGGGGAAGAGATCGGTGCCTTAGACTGTGGTCGACAAAGGCAGCAAACTATACAGGGAGCTGCCTAAGCTCTCCAAGGGGAGACACTGACCAGAGGGATGTGTGCTAAGCTCTGCCCTTTTCTCAGTGGTAGGCACCAAAGTCCAGCTGTGGGGAGGTGCCTAGCACTGCTAGCAATCCATGAACTGGCAGAAGACAAGAGATTTGGCTACCTCAGTTGTGTTTGGGGCCTGAAACAAAATGGCAGGGGCGGGAAGAGGAAGATTTCCCTTATAACCTTTAGCCTCTAGTGGATAGGGTACTCAGCCTGAATGTGGGAGACCTCCCAATTAAGTTCCCCCTCCTCCCGAGAGGAAGAAGGGATTTGAACAGGGATGTGCTACCTCTCAGGCTAACAACTAGGCTCTGGAATATACTGATGTGGGTCTCTCTCACTCTTGCTGATTGAAGCTGAAGTTGATCCACTTTAATTAATTAATAGGGCCAATAAAAGTTAGAATAATTATATGGCCTAGTGGTTAGGGCACTCACATGCGAGTTCAAATCCCTTCTTCCCCCTGGCCATTTTGTGTAAGCTCACTTAAGGGGCCCGCTCCAGTTGGCAGCCTCTGACCACACCTACCGGATCGGGCCTCCATACATAACTTAGGTGGATAGGCACCTGTCTTTCCCGGTTTGGGAATCATCCCGGGGCTTAGGCAAGAGATGGGCACCTGGATGCCAGTCATGAGGCAGTACTGCGCATGCTCAGGCAGGAGCAGTGTCTAGAATGAAGCTGCAGTGTGCACGCCCAGAGGCAAAAACTCAGTCGCCGAGTTTTAGGCACCTACAGGGTTTGCTGGTAGCCAAGCAGGAATATTATGAATCGCAGTGATGCCTAAAAATGGGACTTCAGTGCATAAGTACCTTTTGTGGATTGCACGCATCCTTAGATACTATCATGATAGCCATTGGAGAAATCCATATTTATTTTTCATAAACCTTTATGTTACTATAACTCCCACATGGGGCTCTATTGTGCTGGGCATTGTATACGCAGATGAGAGACAATTCCTGCCCCAGAGCATTTACAATCTAAAAGACAGGAGGAGACAAAGGATTGAGCAGGGACGGGACAAACAACAGATGCACGAACACAAACAACTTTTTTAGTTACATGTGTTATTGTTTCAGTGGGGTTTCCTTACATAAGGGCTACTTGCTATCTAAGAGGATTACAGGATAAGACCATCCTATTTTTATGTGCTTTGAGATCCTTCAAAGGCAAATGCTGTTGTGAAAGATAATTGAAATGGTTAATACAAATGTCTCTTTAAAAGTGCCAAATAAGTACACAACTGATGAGCATCCAAATGAGAGGCATGAAGCTCTGAATCACACTAATGAATAAGGGTCCCATTTAACAGTATTTTGTCAGGACCCTGAGAATTAAAGAACAGAGGGTGCACAAGGGTCCTGCCAAGTCAGGCAGCTTCATCCCACAGCAGGCAAACCGTTGCCAGGCGTGTTCCTAGCCTGCTGAGATGATGACGATCATTGATCAAAGCTCCGTTCAGAACTCTCAACTAGTCAGTAAGCAAGGTGACCTTTTGCACTAAGTGACAGGAGAAGAGCCAAGAGAAATGCTGACTTGGTGTGATGCTTCTGCACCGTCTCGTACAGTGTTTCTCGGCGACCGCTAGCAGATCAATGAGCCACAGCTGCCTACTGTGCTTTGAAAACACATCCAACATTCCCCCTTTTATTCCTGTTCCAGCCCACAGCCATGTGTCCGTTTTAAATGACTTTAGAAAGGAATTTCAGTGAAGGGGAAATAATAGCTGGAGGGTGGGGTATTGAAGGTAGCTTCTACCATCTTAGAGGAACTCTAGCAAGGTTGGAGAGAACTCATCATTTCACCTTTTCCCCCTTTATATCTGGCTCAAATCATGCAAACCCTCCAAGCATACAGTTCCCATCCACTGTAATGGTAGTTCAAGGGCTGGGGCACTTTGAAAAGTCAGTGTAGTTCCTTGTGGGTGCCAGTGTTGCTTGTGTCAGAAGAAATAATCCCAGGAGCTCAGAGTCTGTGGTGCTGGGAGTGGTATAAATACTCAGAACACATTTATCTCTTTTTTTTTTAAAAGAGAGAGAACATCACCAACATGGGCTAGCACTTTCAGAATAACTTCACCTATGCCTCAGCAAACTGGGTCTATGCCAAGGTCTCTGCATTAGGGGTGATTATTATTTATTAAACAACTTGTCAGCACAGACAAAGTCTCCTGGTTCCTCCCTTCAATGCAACTTCCTGATCTTTAATATGGGGAGCCCCTCATTCAACCCAGGGGTGGCTCATCCTGTAATCAGGGCTGGCTTAGCCACAGGCTCTCCAGGCCACAGGCAAGCCACCCTATTACAGGTGTATTAACAGGAGTGTCATATCTAAGCCACAGGACGTAATTGTCCTGCTCTGTTCGGCACTGGGGAGGCCCCAGCTGGAGTGCTGTGTCCACTTCTGGGCACCAAACTTTCAGAAAGATGTGGAGAAAGTGGGGAGGGTCCAGAGGAGAGCAACAAAAATAATAAAAGGTTTAGACAATCTGACCTATGAGGAAAGGTTAAAAAACTGGGCACATTTAGTCCTGACAGGACCGGCTCCGGGGTTTTTGCCGCCCCCAGCGGTGGAGGGAAAAAAAAAAAAAAAAAAAAAAAAAAGCTGCGATCGCAGTTGTGATCAGCGGTACTCCGGCGGCAGCTCCACTGCACTGCTTTCTTCTTCGGTGGGAATTCTGCAGCAGATGCTTCCCTCCGAGAGGGACCCACCGCCAAATTGCCACCTAACAGCCCGACGTGCCGCCCATTCCCCTTGGCCGCCTCAAGCACCTGCTTGCTGGGCTGGTGCCTGGAACCAGCCCTGAGTCCTGAGAAAAGAAGACTGAGGGAGGACCTGTTAGCAGTCTTCAGATATGTTAAGGGCTGTTATAAAGAGGACAGTGATCAGTTGTTCTCCATATACTGTACCTTGAAGATAGCACAAGAAGTCTTCTTAGCGTATGCGCACCGTGTCTCAGGTGGCACGTGACCAGGCTTCATCACCGAATTTTAGTCTGCCGGTTGGATCATTAGCTTCCCCAGCCCAGGCCAGGTACTGATGGGGAGTGTGATGTGAATGCTGATCCATGTCCCCAAGGACAAGGAGTAATGGGCTTAATCTGCAACACAGGAAATTAGGGTTAGATATTAGGAAAAAGCTTTCTAACTACAATGATATTTAAGGACTGGAATAAGCTTCCAAGGAGGATTGTAGAATCCGCATCACTGGAGGTTTTAACTAAAAGGTTAGACAAACACCTGTTAGGGATGGTCCAGGTATACTTGGTCCTTCCTCCGTACAGGGGACTGGACTAGATGACCTTTTGAGGTCTCTTCCATCCCTACATTTCTTTGATTCTGGGCTGGTGCAGTGGATTGGAAAGTCTGTGACAGCTTAATTATATTAAGCTGCTGAAGATTTGAGTTCATTGAATATAAAATTGTGTAATACAATGGACAGAAAGCCTGTTATTTAGGTATTAAATTCAACACCGGCAGAGGCAGAGGAAGCATTAGGTTAGGGGATTGTAGAATAAGTACTAGCCGTTTCTACAAAAATAACTGGCAGTGAAATAGTTTGGCACAAACAGGGGTGGCAGACGCTGGGGGCGGGATTGCCCCTGTGTAAACTCATGCAAACGGGTTGGGCTGGAGGCAAGAGAAGGACCGGGGGGAGTTAAGTTGCTGCCACAGAGCCCAGGATTTGGCCTCAGAGCAGGTAAGAACAGATCCCCCTTTCCAGCCTGGAGCCGGCGGCCCATCCCTGCCCCACCAGGTCTCAGTAGCTCCCCTCTCTCCTCCTCTCTCTCTGTCCCCCCATTCATAGTGTTTCCTCGCACCAGTTGGCTTCCATTCATGTGGGAGTCTGTGTTGAGATCAGGAGTATGTGACCCTGCCACAGCCAGCACTTCCTTCTGATTCTGGTGGAAACAAACTGCTGATTGGTGATTTCTTGGATCTCTTCATTGGTACTTTAGTCTGTCCAACAAATTCCTGGAATCTTTCGTAGGCACTTAGTTTCGTTTTGGTAGAGCGCCAGCTCTCACAGTGGTATGTTAGCACTGAGATTACATTTGAATGGAAAATTCTCAGTTTTGTTCTGATGCTATCCGCAACCTCGCCTGCTGCACTTTGTTGTAGCTGCCAGTCCCAAGCCTGGATAAAATGGGGAAGGCTGAGTGCAGAGTAAACCAGCTAGCCTTTTAAAAAAAGATTCACTGGCTTCAGAAATTGAACCAGGCTACCATTCTGGTAAAGATGGTTGCTCAGCATAGAGCACTGCTGACCCCGTGTGCTGCATGAAGGTTCCTGGTGAAAGCCAGTCAGTGGAAGCCAGGATCCTGTAAAGTTTCATTCTGGCAACAAGAAAACATTTTGAAGTGGCCTCTACTGCATTGTTCTCCATCTCCCACCACAGGACACATGTATTTCTGAGCCAGTCTGTACCCTATGTTCACCCCTTGTTCAAGACTATGATAAATTTTGTACAAACTATGCCTTGTAAGGTATCATTTGAAAACTCATAATTTGCTGATCATTATTGTCCTGATAAAATCTAACATTGTATGTAAAGTTATAAGATTCTACTGCATGTTACTAAGACATATGCCAAATCTGGGGAAGCAGCCACAAACCAGTTCCTCAAAGACAAAAAGCAAACGGATGCCTCAGTCAGGTGTCAACAAAAGCAAATGGACCATTACCTGCTTAAGTGACCATTCTTTGGCAGGAAAAAAGGTGTGATCAAGAAATTTACATCTTGGCAAAGCAACAGCTGGAGATTCCTGTACCCACAGACTCTCTCTCCTGAACCCCAGCTGGAGAGGATTCTCAAAGAAGAAGAAAAAGTATAAGAATGGGGAACAGATACCAAGTTATTCCTCCTTTTCTCTCTAGCCACAGAAGCCGCACCTGAGGAACAAAGACACAGCTTTGGACTGACTGAGGGAGGGATCCTGTCTAAAGGGAATTCAGCCAGGAAGATGGCTGCCTGAAGCATGCGGTAAGAGCGACTTTTGCTTTGAATTCATTTAGGCTTGTTAAGTTTAGCTGCATTTTACCTTTTATTTCTTTGTAACCAATTCTGACTATGCCCCATTACTTGTAATCATTTAAAGTGTATCTTTCTGTAGTTAATAAATTTGTTTTATCTAAATCAGTGCTTGGATTGAAGTGTTTGGAAAACTCCCTTTGAGATAATAGACAATGATATGCACAAATCCTGTTAATAGAATTATAGACTTTATATGAGCTTGTGACTTTATATGTGTTGTCCAAGAGAAACTGGGCTGTACAAGACGCACATGTCTGGAGGAAGTCTAGGACTGGGGGTTTGCTAGTGGTGCTCTGCAGTGTAATTCAAGAGTGGCTGGCCATAGCACTCATATGGTTAAGCCTGGCCAGGGACTTACATAGGTTTACACCCCTGCATCCCACATCTATCATCAGGTGCTTTTACCCCAACAGAGGACCCGACAGAACATAAGGTGCAAAACATATAAAGTTTAATAACAAGGTAAAAACTAAAGAAGGTGGGACTCAGGACACCCAACTTAAACAGATAGACACAGAACAATACCTTGCCTGTTAACTCCCCCAACCAGGGCTTGAAGCCCAGGGCCAAAAATATTTACAATAGATAGGAATAAGACATGACACGCTGACACTGTACCATCTCTTGTTGGCAAGTAGGGTACGTCTCATCAGCAGAACAGGAGGACTGGCCACATAGATGGAGAAGTAACAGGGGGTCCTGTGGCACCTTTAAGACTAACAGAAGTATTGGAAGCATAAGCTTTCGTGGGTAAGAACCTCACTTCTTCAGATGCAAGTAATACCTGCCTCTGGAGATTTCCATTACTTGCATCTGAAGAAGTGAGGTTCTTACCCATGAAAGCTTATGCTCCCAATATTTCTGTTAGTCTTAAAGGTGCCACAGGACCCTCTGTTACTTTTTACAGATTCAGACTAACACGGCTACTCCTCTGATACTTGACATAGATGGAGAACCAGATCCTGGAATTGGGCACATGAGGACTTCTTCAGGTAAGTAGCTTTTCTTCCTGGTCTTCTCCCCAGCGCTGTCCCTGGGTGAGTTGAAGGTGGATAGCTGATGGACTGCTATCCTGAGTGGAAGTAAGAAACTCTCCCCAATATGCTGCAGATGTTACACCAATGGTACAGATACCTGGAGGTAATCCCACCTCTGGACTGGCTACCCCCGCACGGGCTCTGAATGCCGTTAGAGCAAACAGATTCTGCTGCTTAGAGCAAACAGATTCTCCAGTACAAACAGCTTTCACTGCTGCCTCTAGGGTGGACAGCCCCGAGTGACTGGATTGTTGGCCTTATATAATCTCCTGTTGCTGGGCAGATTAACTAGTTACATGACCCCCTATCTGTTCCCACTATAGCATGAAAAGAGCACCAAAATGAAAAAGGGTGCCAAAGCCTGGATGAAGAAAGAGAACCAAGGTGGATGCCAAAACACGACATAGTAGGCAATCCAAGATGGCCTGATAGGGAATAAAATGATAAAACCAAAAGTTCCCTTACTATATAGTATAGCTGGGAGTAATTTACACGCTGGAGGCTGGGTGTGAGCGGACCAAGAGTGGTTGCTCTCACAGCGAAGCACCTATTGAATTCCAGGGATGGGGGTGTGGAAGCCCGTCCACATCTGACAGATCTTCCCCAGCCTAAAGGGAGGAGCTACTAGACCCAGGATTCAAATGAAAGCAGAGGACAACAAATGATAAAATGGGAGTGAGCATGAGGGTCATAGGTTCAAAATCAGGGATCTGGAAGGGGCCCCCGAGCAGAGAACCCTGGACAGGGCCCACTGGTCCTCAAAGGTGTTAAGGGAGCCAGCAGAAGCAGCCCAGAGGAACTCTGCCCAGATATGTGAGCTAAGGGAGGAGCGGAAATAGGTCCCACAGTCACAGAGCACCTCCCCATCCAGCATCCTCCTCCTGGTGTGGTGAATGGCCACTTTGGCCAATGCCAGAAGGAGACTGACAAGGGGGTCTCGCAACTTCATGGGGCCATGGACAGGGTGTGCGTAGAACAGGCGGTGCGGAGAGAAGTGCAGCCAGAATCTGAGCAGGAGGAGCCGGAAAAGGGGCTGCAACCTGGCACCCTCCAGATAGACGTGTGCCAGGATCTTCCTCACACTGCAAAAAGGACAAGTGTCAGGATGGGGGTGAATCGTGCCAGGTATGCACCCGTGCTCACGGCTCTATGGAGGAGCTGCCAGCTCACAGCAAAGCAGTGCAAAAGGGACCCCAGGTTGGAGAATTGAGGGGACACAGCTGTTCAACAGTCCAGATTGTACCCTGGGGAATGTCACAACTTCTCACTAGTTTAACTTCCCGACACACGCAGAGACAGACCATCTCCTTGAGCTTCCTGACCCACATGCCACCCTTCTCCTTTCAGTGTTCACCTGATGAGATCACTGCCCTTGCCCATTGCTCTGACCACATCACGTACGTATCCCCAGGGTTGGTCTTAGGGAAAATGGCACGCTGGGTGAACATGTATTTTGGTGCCCTTTCTTTGAAGGCAGATGCACGGGGGTTGGGTGAATGGGAGGGCAGTTCCCTGTATGGTGACTCCTCCCACAGCGACATGGGAGCGATTGGGGCAGGAAGTGGGCAAGGGAGGATGCGGAACTTCTTACAGTCAGGGGAGATTTTCAGAGGTGGATCTGACCCAGACCTGGGAGCGACCCTTGCAGGGGAAGAGGAAGTCCTATTCCTGGCTGGGACTAGCAGCTGGAGTCCGGCACATGGTAAAAGTCCCCAGCCAGAACACCCCCACCCCTGACCTCCCCCCCCCACCCCCCCCCCGGCTCTGGGCCCAGCACTCAGGTGTTAAAGGGGCCTTGGACTGGCTTTATGTGTGTGGTGGCGGTTGACCAGTGTGCCCCCCTGCCCACAGCACCCTGGGTGGTCGCCCACAGCAATCGCTCACATTGCCCACCCATAAGGCTGGCCTTGCATATCCTCTTCTTTGAATCCTTCCACTGGCTCCCCATTTTTCCCTGCATCAACTCCTTGTCCTCATGTCCCTTCACAATTCTCCTCCTCAACAGTTATCTGCTCTCGCCTCATCAGTCACCTTCCAGCAGCGATAGCAGCCTGTTTATCTCGTCCTCCAATTAACACCTTTGGGCTTTCTTCCGCACCAAAACACCTTCCTTGCACTAGTCCATAAAGGCACTACTGTTTCCTTCAGCTGCCACTCTCAGAACCCTCTTCTACTCTGACACCTACAAGAAACTGACCAGCACATAATGGCTGGAGTGGAGGGCAGCTGCACAGGTTTGTTTAAATCCTCCCCAAAAAACCCTAACAAGCCATGGCCATATCATCTCCTGGACCACTGTGCATGTACGTTGTATCCTCTTCTTTTTTTGTCTTCTTAGATCGTAACATCTTTGCTCCATGGATCATCTGTCTGTATACTTGCACGACCTCAGTATCTGAGCACGCTCCTGATGCACAAAGAGGCTAAACGTCACAGGAAAGCTACCATACGTGTCTTCTGAGAGTCAGTCCAGTGCTTTAACCACAAGAACATCCTTCCACCTCGTCTATAAGTTTATACCAACAGCATAGAACCCACATCCTCACTGGATCCTTTGGATACTAGCCCAGCACAGATAAATAATAATGACCCCTGATTTTCTCATTGGCCTAAGATGCTCCCCCGTTATCTGCTGCTCCCCTGACCATCTCCCTTACAGACAGTTTCCCCCCCCCCACTCCTCTGCCTTTTCTTGCTAAGGCTTAATAAAGTTAACAACAGGCACTTGTTTATACAATTGCCCGAGTGAGCTATACAATGTGGGGACTGAGAGGGGAAAAAGAATCTAGAGCCTTATGTTACAATGGGAGGGATGAGAGTTACATTGGAAAATCAAGAGCATGATTGTTCCTTTTTAAAAAAGTAAGTTGGGTCAACAATTTCAGCAAGTGACTAGTGATTTTGGGCACCCAAATTGAAGGGCCTCAACTTCCCAAAGGGCCGAGCACCCCTCCTGTGAAAGTCAGGCCCCTTTAAAAGTGTCTTAAACTGGGTACCCAAAAATGGAGGCATAAAATTATTTTTGTAAAATACTTTTGAAAGTGTTGGCCCTTGATCTTACACCAAATGTTTGAACAAGCAAGGCCAAGAAAGAAGAGAGGTGTGATGGAAATAGATAGCAGAACAAGAGGAAAAATTAAAAAAAAAAGAAAGATCAAAGCTTCAAGGCAGCGGAGAAGGAGTGACAAGTTGCTAACTGACTATTTATTACTGTGGTAATAAGTACAACTTGTGTTTATGGAGGATCCTGCAATACCGTGGCTCTGGGAACTGTATAGTTAATGGTGGAAACAGAACTATGACAACTTAAGACAGTTGAAAGTTAGTGAACCTATTTCTTTAGCCTAGCCAGGAAGAAAGAAATTCTGCATCTCTAATGGCAACAGGCTGCAAGCACAAGAGCTTGGGGGCACTGGTACAAGAGACCCTACAGACCACTTAAGCTGGGGGGGGGGGGGGGGAGAGAGGGGAAACCCCTGCTGGTTGTCCTCAGGAATTAGCTCTCCCAGCCTTGGAGCACCCTCTGCAGGCTGATGATCCGCCTTTCCACTGGCCCCATGTCCCTCCCAGGACCCCGTGCCCCTTTCTCTGGGTGCTGACCCCTGGCAGTACCCCCACAGTTCTGGGTCTCCCCCTCCCACTATCCCCACTTTGCCTCAGTCTTGGCTACTGCCCAGTCTCCATCTAGCCCCTGTTCACTGGGGGAGACTGCAGTATCAGCCACTCATCACAGGCAAAGGGGTTCAGACCTGCTGCCTCTGCCTACCCAGGGGCTGCCCCCTGCAACCCAGTACCTAATAGGCCTTACCAGGCCTGCAGCCTGGAGGGTTTCCAGGCCGGAGCACCCCAGCTCCTCTTGCTTTCCCCCAGCCCTGCTCCACCTTAGGTACCCAGGTACGCTCCCTAGCAGGTAGGCCCTTCTCCCTCTAAAGGCAGAGAGAAAGTTTGCTTGAGTGCCTGGCTCAAGCCTTTATAAGGCCAGCTGGGCCCTAATTGGGGCATGGCCCCAGCTGAGCCTGCTTCCCACTCAGCCTGGGCTGTTCTCCAGCCCTCAACCAGGGCTGGTTTTAACCCTGTCAGGGCTGGAGCGGGTAACCACCCCGCTACAGGCTGATTTAGATTGTAATATTTTGGAGGGAAATAAAGTGATGGGAAATAACGTCATCATTTAGGACCTTGAAAGGGAGTTCTTGAGCTATTTCTATGGGGGAAAAAAACCCACATTGTAAATCAGATCAGGGAGAGGCATCGCAGCTGGCAGGTTTGTCTGCTCAAGCCCCATAACGTAAGTTTATGAGGCAGCTCATCTATCTTCAGCCATACTCAGCCATCCGGAACACTGGCAACGTTGATTTTTTTTAAACAAGATTATTTTCCTTAATGTCCAGCCTGCAGCAAGCTGGCCAAGCTACCTGAGACAGCGCAAGAGTGGATGGTCGTTAGAAGGGGATGAAATTATTCCACGCTATGCTCTGCTTCCTTTGAGATTACACAGAATATCCTACTTGTCCATTCAAAGACTAAACACAGCTATAAAAGTTGGTCACAAGCAGCTATTGCCTCATCATACTCGTTAAAAATTACATACACCGAGGCAGACACTGCACCTTACTGCTGACTTGCATTGAGAACCAGAACATGCTCCCTGAGGCAACCATAATGATAATCATTAACCTCTAAAGAATGAAGTTTTTACCACTGGTTCTTCCTTATTGTCTAAATAAGTATGCAAAATACTTATAATTCAGGCTGGTGGAAAAGGTAACTGTCTCTACAGTGTACGTCAAGTCTGATTAAAAGATAGCCATTCATGGAACCATATTAGTTTTGGGCTTGGGTGAAGCACTCCTGTATATTCACGCACAATAATAAGAAATATCAGCAAGGAAGTAGTTTATCAGTTTGGTGAAAAGACACTAACTGAATAAATGGATGCTTAACTGGTGTCATGAGGCGGAATAGGTAAAGAGAGAAAAGCAGAGGTAGACTACAAGAGTAAAGAAACATAGGGGAGATCATTTCTAGAGAAGAACGCCAGAGGTAATGTTTATTCTGATGGCATTGCTTTTTACTCACTACAGTTCTATGGCACAAGCAACATTCATAAGCAGCAGCTGGTGTGTGGTCATTTAAACCTCAGTAAAAATCTCCCCCTACCATTTTCTGTGGCTACCTTCACGTTCCCTGTTGGGATATGATTAGGTAGCTCCAGAAGAGCTAAGCAAGCCACATACAGGACAGATATTTTCACCATGCACACATACATTTTCCTTCTCAATGCCCTTTGACCAAGGGCTGGTCTACCCTGGGAGGGGGAATCGATCCAAGATAAGCAACTTCAGCTACGCGAATAGCGTAGCTGAAGTCGAAGTATCTTGGATCGAATTACCTGGGGTCCACACGGCATGGGATCGACGGCCGCAGCTCCCCATTCGACTGCACTACCACCGCTTGCTCTGGTGGAGTTCCGGAGTTGACGGTGAGCACGTTCGGGGATCGAAATATCGCGTCTTAATGAGACGTGATATATCAATCCCGGATAAATCGATTGCTACCCACCGATACGGCGGGTAGTGAAGACATACCCCAAGAGTGACTGTTGCCAAAATTCAGCGTGGTAGCCATGTTAGTCTGTATCAGCAAAAACAACGAGGAGTCCTTGTGGCACCTTAGAGACTAACAAATTTATTCGGTCATAAGCTTTCGTGGGCAAAAACCCACTTCATCAGCTGCATGGAGTGGGAAAAAAAACAGTAGGTAGGTATATATATACAGTCCATGAAAAGATGGGAGTTGCCTTACCAAGTGCAGGGGTCAGTGCCAACGAGACAATTCAGTTAAAGTGGAAGTGGGCTGTTCTCAACAGTAGAATACCAAGGGAGGAAAAAACACTTTTGTAGTGGTAATGAGGCCAATGTAAACAGGGTGGCCCATTTCAAACAATTGACAAGAAGGTGTGAGTTTTCCTCATACTAATTTCCCCCTACTGTTACTCACACCTTCTTGTTAATTGTTTGAAATGGGCCGCCCTGTTTACATTGGCCTCATTATCAATGCGAAAGTGGTTTTTCCTCCCTTGGTATTCTACGGTTGAGAACAGCCCACTTCCACTTTAACTGAATTGTCCCATTAGCACTGACCCCCCACTTGGTAAGGCAACTCCCATCTTTTCATGGACTGTGTATATATACCTGCCTACTGTTTTTTTCCCCATTCCATGCATCTGATGAAGTGGGTTTTAGCCCACAAAAGCTTATGCCCAAATACATTTGTTAGTTTCTAAGGTATCACAAGGACTCCTTGTCGTTTTTGTTGCCAGAATGACATAGCAGCAGATCTGCAAACTGACTTTTAATCTCTGTTTCCACATCTACAGCTGGCAATACAGCCAGCAGACCGCTTCAGTATGCCACTTTCGTAACAGGTTTCAAGACCCTCAAATAAAGTTATGTTTTTCTATCCCAGTTGGAAAAGGCAGAGAAATGGCCAAAACACTCAGGTGTGAAGAGTGTTCCTCCACTGAGGAAAGAGGCTCCAACCCAAAAACAGTCGGACCACTAGACTAAAAACAACAGGAAAAGAAGCTACGGTACTGATATGTGAAGTATGCACGTGCCTGTGTGTTCATGACACTACGAGCTTCAGCATATACCAGATGTAAGGCCGAACACTGTTTCTCAAGTACAAAATTGCGAAGGGAATCAATATTTCCCCCCCATTTGAGGATGCATTTTAAGTGATGCTAATGTTGTATTCCACCATAATCACATAAATCCCGCTCCTCTAGATGTAGATTCATACAGTACAGTCAAAAAAATAAATCAGCAGATGCTTTGAGTAGAGGATAAGGAGTCATTTTATATTATGCAAATTAAGTTACTTTCTTTTCTTTTTGGTTTATGGTTGACTCTCGCTGTAGCTCAGTGGTTTTCAAACTTCATTGCACTGTGAGCCCCTTCTGACAACAAAAATTACTACATGACCCCAGGAGGGGGGACCGGAGCCTGTGTGCCCCTGAGCCCTGCCACTTCAAGTGGGGGGGGAGGAGGGGCAAAGCCTGAGCCCACTACACTTCACGGTGGGGAGGGGCAAAGCCAAAGGGCTTCAGCCCCAGGTCGGGGGGCTGTAACCTGAGCCCTGCCACCCAGGGCTGAAACCCTTGGGCTTCGGCTTCGACCCCAGGCATTGGGGCTCAGGCTTTGGCTTCAGCCCTAGCAAGTCTAACACCAGCTCTGGGTGACCCCATTAAACGAGGTCCCGACCCAGTTTGAGAACCAGTGCTCTGGGATACTGTATAGGCAAGTGGTTTAGGTTCCTAAAACAAGCTTCAGTTCACTTCCAATCAGCAGTCTTTTGTGGATCCTCGAAGTTCAGAAGCCAAACATGTGCGGAGGGGAAGTTGCATGAACTCGATACAGGGATCTTGCGTTTACTTTTAATTTCTTACACAGGAATAAATGAAATGTAGAAATACGGTTATCTTGGCAAGCTAAGAATTGCACTTAAGCAAATGCAGTTGATCACGTCACTGGGTTTTAGTCAACTTAATGACTGGATTTTCTTCCAGGAATGTTCTCCAATTGTTTACCTTATCTAATACTTACTGTAGGAAGGACATGCCCACACTGGCAGGTTTGAAGGAGATGATTTCATCTCTTTACAGGTCCTTCCTCACTACTAGATCAATGAGTAATGACTTACTCAGATAAACAGTTATCAGCATGAGATTAAATCGAATACAAAAGCTTCTTGGCTTTATATGCTCAAACCCCTCCTCCCGCTCAGAACCAGTATTAATGTTTTTATAACATTAAAGAACTCAGGAAGTTGTTATATTTTATTACCAAAATCAAGCAGCTTCACTGTGTTGGAGACAGACAACCGGCAACCAAGTCTTACACAGAATCCAAGATTAAATGTTAACGAAGACCCTTTTGCTTCCATTTCGCACCAGCGGCCTGCCTCCAGTTGTGGATTTCTGCTGTCACAAACCAAACAGGCCTCTGTTACCATTTGCCACAATGGCCAAAACTAAACTAAGTGATGGGTTGTTCTATCTGGGGACATCTGTTTTAAACTGAATGCTAACACCACACATATACACCATGTTAGTGTGGCACAGGGGTAGGCAACCTATGGCATGGGTGCCGAAGGCGGCATGCGAGCTGATTTTCAGTGGCACTCACACTGCCCAGGTCCTGGCCATCGGTCTGGGGGGCTCTGCATTTCAATTTAATTTTAAATGAAGCTTCTTAAACATTTTAAAAACCTAATTTACTTTACATACAACAATAGTTTCGTTATATATTATAGACTTATAGAAAGAGACTTTCTAAAAACATTAAAATGTATTATCAACACGCGAAACCTTAAATCAGAGTGAATAAATGAAGACTTGGCACACCACTTCTGAAAGGTTGCCGACCCCTGGTGTGCAGTAGCATAGCTAGCGGGGTTCAGGGAAGCAGCCGCTTCCCCTGACCACGTTCCCCAAAAGTGGCGCCTGCAGAACGGGGCCGCGGGCTGGCTCCTGGCGCTCCGGCGGAATAGGGCCGCAGGCTGGCCTGCTGGCTCCCGCCTCCCGGCACTCTGGGCAGCCAGCAAAACGGGGCCGTGGGCTGGCCTGCGGGCTCCCGCCTCCCGGCGCTCCGGGTGGCCAGCGGAACGGGGCTGCGGGCTCCCAGCGCTCTGGCCTGGACTCCGGCCCTGAGAGCGTGGCCGGGGGTCTCAGTGCCCCGGACAGCGCTCCGGATGGGGAAGCGAGGTGGCCCTGCGCATGCCCCGCTCTGTCTTTCGGCGGCATTTCGGCACATGCACAAGGCCGCCAAAATGCCACGGAAGGACCGGCGCCTTTTTTCTCCGCTGCTCCTCCTCGGCTGCAACCCTGGCTACGCCACTGCTGGTGTGGTAGATATGGTAAACATGTACTAAAAGTTATGAAATTTTAGATGAAAGTTATCCACTTTACTAATCACGCAGAAACGTGCATTTTTGTGTCATTATAACCCAAATGAATTTATCCCAGCTGAGTTAAGACACTGCTGGAATTATGAAAATGCAGAAAGTGACACTTAAAAGCCTTTCAATTGATCTTTAACTGGCTAAGAAAATGAGTGCAGACATCAGAGTTTCTCCTGCAACAACTGAAGACATCTCAAGCACCTACACGACAGAACAGTTTCTTAAGCTACTTTATATGCTCAAAGTTACATGTTCTTGCAGGTGAAGACACAGTCCTGAACTCTGGTCACTGCCAGTAAGAACAGGAAGCAATGAGTTTATAAAATAGTTTTAAATACAGTTACACACTGCATGCCCAAAACTTACAAGATGAAGGATTAAAGTGATAAGAGAGGAGATTCAAATTTAGAGATGCAATATCCCCGATTGGGGGTAAAGGGTTGATGGGCATTGAGATATGAGGGTATGAAGTTCATAAAGTGGCTATGTTCGGGTGTGGAGTATAATGAGTGGATATGATGATGAGAATGGATTGACCCTCCTTTGGTGAGATTTAATGTTCAGGGAGTTTATGGTTCCAGTTCATATGACCCAACAGGGAAGGTCACTTGGTCCCTTTCTCGTAGTGGGAGAACAATGTCACTCTGGATCATGCCTCCTGCTACTGTCGGTGGCCAGTGATGTGCTCGATGTAGATGTCCCTGGACCATCGGATGGTGGTCTGAGACCATGAGGCGCTGCATGAGCTGTGCGTAGCGTCGACCGATCCCGCAGGTCCGCAGCACACACTCGTTGCAGGGGTCCCAGGCGCCCAGGGCTCTGACAATTAGACATAAACAGACAGTTCCTGTCTGTCACTATATGTATGGATTCAGAGATCAACAGGGAATATTAACATTTGGATGAATCTTGGGTAAAATAATGTCATTGTCTATATGTCTCTTTGACATTTGTAATAGACTACCTAATGGATAAATAGCCCTATGTTAATTTGTGTAACTAATTACTGGTGGTGTTTAGAAAGCAAACAATTACATCAAAAGCCTATTGTTTAACCAGGACTGTGTGGTCAAGTAGGATGCTAGAACACCGTATAAAAAGATCCTTGGGTCCTGATCCTGTTCATCTCAGGTCTGCTTAAGCTTCATCGGGGGAAGTTTGAGTCACAAGACTGAGGTCTCAGTTATGCTGGTACCGCCCTGAATGTGATATTTGGACATTGGACTATAAACTATGAACTATTTCTGAAAGAACTCTTTGCAACTACAAAGCTCACCCTCAATGCTATGAATCTGCACCTCAATGAATTGAACTCATGTCTGCACGTATATTGATCTTTTAACCATACTCTCTCTTTCTCTTGTTTAATAAATTTTAGTTTAGTTAATAAGAATTGGCTGTAGCATGTATTTGGGTAAGATCTGAAACATTCATTAACCTGGGAGGTAATGTGTCCAATCCTTTGGGATTGGTAGAACCTTTTCTTTTATATGATGAAATAAGATTTTCAGAAATCATTATATTTGACTTAGGTACCTTGATGGAGGCCTGAGGATGGATCATTTTAAGGGAACTGTGTTGTTTGGACTTCCAAGTAACTAGTAAGGTAATAAAGAAGCTGTTTGATGCTGGCTTGGTGAATCTAAGTACTGGAATATCCACCAGCTTTATGGGGTTTGTCTGCCCCACTCTTTACAGTTCACCATAATTGAGTGACCATAGTTAGCCCCCACTAGGACCCTGGTCACATTTATAATTAATTTATTCTATTGTATGGAACTCAACATACAGAAATCATTCACATTCTGCAATGGTCTTCAACAGCACTTTAAACTTCTAAGGAGAGTGAGACACACTGGTGCCAACTGGAAAGAATTTACTGTTCTGTAACAGCAAGTCTTAGCAGGCCTGACAAACTCACTACACCCAACACACGGCTTTCATTTATCCATAAAGAATATAATGGAAGGTATAATGGGGTCATCACCTGCCTCTTGCAAGTGCCCTCTGCCCTGGCTGATAGTGCCTGCAATCACAGTTCTTTTGAGCGGGTCTTAAGCAACTCAGCACTCTGAGCCGCATTCACTATCCCCCCCTTTCCGGGGTATAGTCTTGGGCTTTGTTCCCGGCCCTGGTATGGGGCCGTAGCTCTAAGGCTTCTTCCCAGAGGCTTTGCCTCCTTCAACAACCTAACCAACGCCCATCTCAGTACCCACAGCAGTCCCCCTGAAACCAGACCAGTTGGGCCCATCTCAGTGCCTTTGCCTGGTCAGGCCAGGTTCTGGGCTCAGTCCGCCTGCACTGACCTGCCCACGATCCTGCTGCTCATCCATCCAGCTAGGCACCTAGTCCTCTCTCTTCAAGCTCCAGGCAGGAACTGAATTCTCTGCTCTGCTGCTTGCCTTTTATATGACCCTTCTGGCCCGATTGCTTGCTCCAGCAACCCCTCTGACTGGTTGCTTCTGTGCAGCCATTCTAGGCTGCTTGGAGGACTTCTCTGCTACTCTATTCTGGGGTGATGGAGCGGGGGTGACACATGGCTGTGAGGCCTCCAGCAGGGGGCCTCTGGACCTAGCCCACCCCATCACAGAAGGTCTCTAATAAAGCCTTATGTCATACTGATCCTTATAATCACTGCATGTATAATCACTGCAAGTAAACGGATGATATTTAAGGAGTTGTGTATATGTAATAAAAGTATGTTTTTAAGTCTGTCACCGACCAAAGAGAAAACAGTTTTCCTTCAGACAGGGGTTAGGCGGTCTATTCACCTGTCTATCTCAGTTCACACAAAAATGAAGCATTGTAAACTAACACAACAGGGGCTCAATTTACATATGAAGTCAATAGGGGGGGGTGGGACGACACTGTTGACTAAGTCTCAGGGGGTGTCCTGTTTGTGGGAGGCAAAAAAAAGAACTTTGAAGATTAACAAAATATCTGCTGGTATTCTATTTACTGTCATTCAGCGAGGAAACTCACGGGGGGGGGGAAGGGGAGAGGGAGGAAGAGGGGCTTCATGAATGCTTGGATCCTGGTTTGTCTGAAACTAGCTAGCTCCGTAAAAGCCTGAACCTTTGGCGCAAAATCTACTTTATTATATAGGAAAGGTAACCATTGATAGTGTAGATCCAGATTTGCATTTTATGACTGTTTTATAGGTAACCATTTCTGTTTTCATTATCCTTCCCCACTAGCTCTTAAATCTTAATCTTTGACAGTGAATTTATTATTGTTTTCATTCAAAATATATCTCCGTGCTATGCTGTTCTATAGGAGTTGATCCTCAGTTGAATCAAACAAGCTAGTGCATACACTGTCCCCTTGGGGATAGCGACCCTGGTAATTTCTGTGAGTTGTCCACTGACGGGTTGGATACTACAGGAAATGCTTTGGGCTCAAGTGCACCTATTGTTAACCTGCAAGGCAAAGTAAGGGCTGGCACAGCCCAGAGGAGATTGTTTGGGTAGCTAACAGACTGGTGTCAGAGAACTGGCACCCAGTTAAGCACCCGCACTAGAGGCAGAGGGATGACAAGGTGACTCTCAGTCCTGGCTCCCTGAGAAAGTGTCACAGAAAGTACGTACACCAAAAGATGTGAAGCATAAATCAATAGTATTAACCAGTGCTGCTCTGTGAGGTGGTTTTGTTGAATTAGGTTTGCAGCCAGCACACCCAACGTCACCAACGTTGTATGTTTTATTGATTTTGAAAGATCCAGAAGTATTGACTGTATTATCATGCGGGGATCATCACAGATAGCATTGCCTCATTCCCAGTGCAGTTCAGCTGTGTGTGCACTTTAATTAGCCGTTCTAATTATTCTTGGGCAGCCCAGGCTAAGAGCTGAGTACCCAGACTGACGCAGCCCAGAATGCTAGTTCTGTGCAGAAACTAACATTCCCCAGAGAGTCAAACTCCATTCTTTCCAAAGTCATCCAGGATAAGGGCTTCAGCTGACATTTCCCACTCATTACAGGCTACGGATGTTTCTCTTTCAATCACTTCGATATTGCCTATGCTAATATCCTGCCTAAGATGGAGAGTGCCTGCCTCTCCTGGCTTTTTATTCACTAGATTGAGAGCAAGATTTTGGCCACATCTACTGGGGATTCTTCGTTGCTTCTTTCATATGGAAGCTGTTGAATGCTGGTGTAATGACGAATCGATCGTTCCCAAACGTTTTGAGGCAGGGGGAGTTTTCAGAGGAGAATATTCCACTATATAAGGATTTTATGGGCTAGCTTACAAATATATGAAGATCAAGGCACTCCAGTGTGTTTGCATCACGAGCAGGAAACCCAAATTTACTTAGAATTACAAAACAAAGGTAAGTGTTAGATTGTCAGCATTTCCATTGGGGATGGGGTAGAGTCTCATGTCTTCACAGCTTTGATGCAGTCTTGCCAGAAAGCATCTTTCTGAGTGCCTTGGAATTGTCTCCTTCTGGTGCGGAAGGCCACCTGTTATGATCTGGGAGAAGTGATACCAAAAACAATCAGTTCATTTGCAAAACTAGCCCTCTATTCTTATATCCTCCCACACCCAATCACCCCCTTCCCAAGTTTCATCACTGGAAGACACTATCCCATCAACTCATTTTTACCTGGTATTTCCCAAGTGGAGGAATATAAGCTTTGACCAGCATCCACCTTCACAGTTTCCCCAGTTATGAAGGATGCAGCATGAGAGAGCAGGAAACACACTGTAGGCGAGACCTAACAATGAAGAATTATGCCATTTATTCACTCCGATTTCTGGGGATTTGTGTCTGTTACAAAGTATGTAATGGCTGAGTTAGGGGTGAGACACCTACTGAGGCATACTCATTTTGTGCAGATACCTGGGGACATGGGTCATCAGCCACTTTAAGCCAAGTTCCCAACAGCAGCCATGGCTATCTCTACAGTAATATGGTTTAATACAACAAAATGTTTAAGTTGAGCAGCAGACTGTCACTCTCCACCTTTCATACCGAGGCCAGAAAAAGATTTGAAGAGGCTTCATTATTTTGTCAAAGAAAAGAGAGTGTTCTGACTGATCAGCATTGGACTGGAAGATGGCTTAATCCCTTATGCTTTTACTTTCTGACATTACTGTTCAATACTTTCAATTCTTTTCTCATGTAATCAGCTTCCTTTGTAACTAAGTTGAGAACTTATTTTACCAGGAACAAGTACTTACAATATATTTTAAATTCTCAGAGTATATTTGGATAAATCTCCTAATGGGATGATTCTTTTTAAGTCTTCAAGCAATTCTTTGCACACTACTGGACCTTTCTCTAAGTTCTCCCTTTTCTAAAACCCTCACCACCTCAATATTAATCCTTTATTGTCCTCCATATACTATAATGGTGTCAGGACAGAGGTACAGGAAGTAGAATCAGTGAACATGTTGTGAAATGCATTACCTCCTCAGGAATTCCCAGTCTCTTGGCCGGAATCTTTTGGATGTAGTTTTTAAACATCTCTTCACCAAGTTCTTTATAGTTTGCAACAGCGGTTTCTGAAAATATTACTCCCTATTTTGCAAACAAAAAGCACAGTGAGATCCAAATATTGTTGCATAAATTGAAACTCTGAAAAGTTTAAAACCTTGACATATTTTTACATCTAAACAGCACTTGGCTGTGAGTTTTTTAAACTGGGCTTGGACAGAATAATAAGACACTAGTTATAATACAGGTAGCTACTAGCATCTTCATTATTATAACAGTATCATTAAAATCATTAGTTTTTGTTATGCTGGTCTTTCCATTCAAAATCCTAGTTTTCCTGAATTTGTAATTAATTCCTCAATCTCAGCTCAACAGCTCCAAACATTGGGTATAAAAATCTGAATCCAAAAGATTCTTTTTGGAATTACAAATATTTAAAATTTGCTTTCATTGGAGGAGAGCAAAATAATTCAAATAGGACGGCCAAAGGTTTCTTCGTCTTCTCTTACAGACCCCTACACTGGCTATGTGTGTTCTGGTACCACCCAGAGTCCCAGCCAGATTCAGGGCCCCATGTTTTAGGTTCTGTATGGATGTAGAGAAAGACTGTCCCTGCCCTGAAGACTTTCCACTCTAGATTAAGAAGGTTGTAGCAGATAGAAGGGATGGGGGAGGGAAGATGAAAGTAACAGCAATTGGAAAACAACAATGAGTCTGGTGGCACCTTAAAGACTAACAGATTTATTTGGGCATAAGCTTTCGTGAGTAAAAACCTCACTTCTTCGGATGCATAGCTTTACTCACGAAAGCTTATGCCCAAATAAATCTGTTAGTCTTTAAGGTGCCACCAGACTCTTTGTTGTTTTTGTAGATACAGACTAACACGGCTACCCCCTGATACTTGACAGCAATTGGAAGACATGATCATATGACCAGCTATGTGCATAATCTGCATGGTTCAAGACTGTTGGTTTTGTAAACAGGAGAAATGTTCTGAATTCCAACCAAAATTTTCCATATCATTAATCCATAGAGTGGCTATTAAGGTGATAGGACTCAGAGGAATGTGGATCACAGCTTTTTGGGAATTAGGGGAATAGTGTTTAAATGCACAAGCAAGTTATTTCCTTTAGAAACACACTTTGCTTCCCCCATACATGTTTCCTTGGTGCCCCTGCCCAGATCCTACAGTGAAACGTTCTTGGGGGTTACTGCAAAAGTGGTGCACCCATACAGGATAATTGTGCATATCTGTGTGTCTCCTGATTACAATATGGATTTTCATAACTGACAGTAATGAAACCATTACAGGCTAGCCAGTAAATAACGGTCCTCTAATGTTAATACATAATTTGATATATCTGACAATTATAGTAGTGTGCACTGGGTACATGACGTATTAAAATGCAAGCACAGTGTGAATTAAAAAAATATATGTTTACTTATCCGAGATGCTGCTTGGCATATGCAATAATGTATAATTGATGTGATTAAATGGATAATTATTAAGTCTTTTTAAAAAGCCAGACACGCATTAGGTCTTATTACACACAAGCTATGTTAGTTTATTTCTCCAAGACTTAATAAACCTAAGAAACTAGGCAAAAATCTCAACATTTCAGTCGTTCAATAGTTCCCATTGCAAATATATGGTCAATTAAGCTTCACAAGAGCCAGAATGCAGCCTTTACCCAAATGCAGAGACCTCTGAGGAAGCTTGAGTTTCTCTACCTGAATGGAGCTGCACTATATGCATCCAATTAAACAGCCCATCCCAATACCAACACTACTGCTTGTTTCTGGCTAGGAAGCTTACTGAACACATGCCATCCCATACAGGCAGAAGAAGGGTCCCCTTGCTGGTCTGTTTCCCAACTCTGACTTCTGTAAAGAGAATGCAATATGGATTTTGAATGGGAAAGTACTGGGGAAAATTCTGCTCCTCCCACAAAGCTCTCAACCAAACAAATAAATCAAATCTACAGAAACAGACTGTGGTTTAGGATGCAACTTACAACAACTAGAACTGAAGCAATATCAACATTCCATGTCTCTTAATTCATAGCAGCATGCATTAGGAATAGGTAGTTAGTCTTTCCATAACATAATTTCAACCAATTACTCAATACATAATTAGTTCCCCAGTGATCTGGCAAGCATGTTTTAGCTAGCCTGTACTTTGGATTCCGGTCTACGTGTGTTTCATTGATCTGAATCATGAATAACCACCACACACTCTTATACAGTGAATACTTTTGCTCTCTCCAAACATCCATTTTTGCCCCCAAATAATTTCCTCATATGTAAAATGGGGTTATGGCAAAAGAGATTAAGAACCTGTTTGACATCATAGTGAGAGAGATTCTGTGTCAGAGCTGGGGACAGAAGCCATTTCTCAACTCCCAGTCCCTACACCATCATCATATAACTGTCTTTTTTGTATAGCACACCTCCTGAATCACACACCCTCCATTGAAATTCTGAGCATTGTGTATATTTTCATAATGTGCTTTTGAAAGACATTTCTCCCCCACTCCCCAAGTATCTTTCCCCTAAAGAAGAAAAGTAGGGGAAGTGCTAACGTAAACACAGAAGTAGAAGTGATTTTACTAACCCCATGTTCCTAACAGACAGACCATCCAGTCAGTGCAAACAGACTCAGAGGGCCCTGAAGATATTAAGAACCCTTTAGAGTGGTGGTGCTAAATGAAATTGAGAGTTCCAAGCAGACATGGGGATTTAGCCACACAACGTCCATAAATTCTGCATTTCTACCCCCCACCCCAGTTGGCTTTGAAAAGTCTTAAACCTGGGACTATACCATTGATAAGTTTGATCATATTGTGTGTTGTTACTTACAGGAGCTACAGAGTTGATTCTCACTCCACTGTGGGCCCACTCTATGGCTAAACTCTTGGTTAGGTTATCCACAGCAGCTCTTGCTGCTCCAGTATGTCTATCACAGAGTAAGAAAGGAAAGAATCAATTTCAACAGATAACACTGCGTTCTCTCTCACCACCCCATTGAAGAATGTAAGAAAGATGTAAGTAACATAAAACAGTAACCACAGAGTTGATGGCTGGGCCAGTCAGAGTTGCATCTTCCAGCTTACTGAGCAAACTCCAACAAGCTTGTTCTCCTAAGGAACAGCAAAGAGCCGAGAGGAAGCTCTGCTGAAAGACTACAGGTCACAAGATGGGTGTGTGAGATAATACTATGAGGGAACCCCAGTGAACAAAACAATTACACAGCTGGACAGGTAAATCAAGTGCAACTGAAACCCAGAAGTTAATTTGCCAATAGTCATGTGAATGTATAGAAGCACAAAACATGATTAATAAGCCAGATGAAACCTCTTTCCGTCTTAGTTTTACAGTCAATGAGATGGGGCTCAGGCTCTCCAGCTCTGGGTTTATTTCCCAAATGTGGTATTGGTATATTCTCAGTGAGAGCTCACACATCGGTCAATTCCAGAGCAGAGGACTTTAAACTGAAGTGCCTGCCCCACCTTGTGGATCTCTAAGTTATCTTTACGCTGACTAGAACCAGCCAGATTCCAGCTCTTAGACAGTAAGTGAAAAAATACAAACAAAAGTATAGCAAGTGCGTTATGCTGGTTGTCTCTGACGAGAGGCTCCAGCAGAGCAGTCTCTGCTGGAGCTGCGTTATGGTTGGGAGCTACCTATGAGCTCTGAGTATGTGACTTCTACCTACTGTTCATGCTCCCCTCTGCAGAGCCTTGGCACCTGTTGCTGCCAACAAGAGTAGGAAAACTGCTGAAAGTAGATACACACGATCTCCTGCTCAAGAGAGAAGGCACAACAGTGAACATACAAAGGAGTCAGCCTGTACCGATCAACCTTACTCTGGTATTCCCACTCAGGATTAGTGGCAGTAAAATTCTTGGTCCTGTCTACTCCACAGCTTTCAGCAAATAAAACCCTGATGCTGTACGGGATAAAGTCACTCCAAAACAGAGATCCACATGGTGGGGACTGGGGAAGGCTGAGTGAGGCTACCGGCGGGACAAGGTCAGAACATGCTAGGGACACTCTGGGAGGGGGTGTACCAACCCTGCACTGGGCCACCAGGACAGGACCAATCACTGTGGGCCCCAGGATGCCACACCCCCTTGCCCCTGCTGCGCATGCTCCAGGTGGAAGGGACAGCTAAAAGGAGGCAGCCCAGGTCAGTCAGGGCTGGGTGAAGAGGAGGAAAAATGTGTGCTGCAGGCTCCCGCAGAGGCACCAGCAACTCCCCAAGCAGTGGGAACCGTGGACCCGGACTACGCTACGGACGACCAGCCAACCACCGAGACTGACTGGGACGCTGAGCCGCTGCCAGCCAAGGAGATTCCGGAGATGAGCCTTGCAGTAGGAAATGACCCAGGGAATGTATTAGAAGCCGATGCGCCAACCTTTAACCGGGAATTTCCCAGCTTCGTAGGGCCCTGGGTCGGAACCCGGTGGAGTGGGGTGGGCCCTGGTTCCCCTCTTCCTCTCCCCCGCTCTGCGCTTGCCACTAGGTGTGGCTACTGGGGGCTAAAGCCATGGGTTGACTGTTTGCTCAGCCCTGCTCAAGGGCTACAGACTGTTTGCTCTGTCCCGCTCTGCCCAGAGTGTCAGAGCCCCTCGACTGTTATTGCCTGCTCCAGCCAGGAGGCTTCGGAACCTAGACTATTTGCTTTGCTCTGCCCCGCCCAGGGGTTGCAGACTGATTGCTTGCTCTGCCCTGCCAAGAGGATTAGAGCCCCCCAACTGCTATTGTTTGCCTCAGCCAGGAGGCTTCGGAGGCACAGACTGTTTGCTGGGCCCGGCCAGGGCCCCCGAGGCCCCCTCATCGAAACTGCCTGATCCAACAGGGAGTCCCGACGATTGTGTGGCGGGGTGTACCAACCCCACACTGGGTCTACGGGGGCAGGGCCCCCATGACACACTCCTTCCCAACCAACAACCCCCCCCATGACCCAAGATCATGCTACAACTAGAGAACAGATAAACCAATAAATCCACAGTAGAAGAGGACAGCAACACTCTGCAGAGTGGGACCAGTGCAGAAGTTGCGTACACAGAACTCACAGGCAGCTCTCACCCACATCACAACTTTAACAGAGGCTTCACTTATAGACTACTTCTAAACTGTGCCGCAGTGCAGACTATGGGGGTGTGAACTGCAGAGCGCACCAAAGTGTTGCATGCTAACTGCTCCAGGTGGATGTTGTTGGTGTGAACTAACAGATACAGCAGCACCCTGTTTATTCAATCTAATAGGGGCTGAGGCCAGACCTGAATCAAAAATTCAGATAATCTGGAAAATGGGAAAGTGCGAGGCTACAGCGCCATCTAGTGGCCACAGGAGAGATGTCCCACTTCTAGATGCATGTGCTGGCTGTTGGGTTAATACGGAGAGCTGGATAATGGATCGTCAGATAAATGGGGTTCTACTGTACCTAGTCCCAGTAACGCAGTCCTCGTTCAAACAACACTACTAATTTGTGCCAGCAGCATCCACATAGGGTAGTTAGGGTGCAGCCCTTCCTAGCGTGCTCTGCAATTCACGCCCGTGCAACCCACACTGTGCCACAGTGCAGACAAGCCCCTGGTTTTATATAGTCCAGCTGGTGTGGAACACAGATTCAATCTATTGCTGCAGCTGCTTCTAAACTCATGATAGATCCCTGCACATACAGCAAATACACACAGAAAGACGTGTGGAAGTAGTGTGTCAAGGCAGAGCCATAACCACTCTTCCAAGCCCCTGTTGCCGTAATTTTTAGTGCAGGAATATTGTCTGTAAGAATAGCCCCTGTTCAAAAAGGAGGCCCTGCTGGGGTTGCTCAGCTGAAAGTGGTTAATACTGCTAGGTCAAAAAGGACAGGGAAGGTAAATAATCTTACGACATGCCAGGAAACCCCTTCCACATGTCAGCTACAATGTTGACAATGGCTCCTCCGTGCTCCCGCATCCAAGCATTGTACACTGTATGAGGGGAGGAAAATAACCTACTCAACATCTGCCTCTTTTCAAATGATTTTTCCTAATGATTAGAGCACACAAGTGGGAGTCAAGGCTCCTGGGTCTAATCCCAGCTCTGCCACCGACTTCTCGTGAGGCTTTGCACAAATCACCTTGCGTCCCTAAACCACAGTCCCCACATCTTGAAAATGGGAACAACAGGTATGCGATGTCAAGAGCAATTCATTAGTGTTTGCAAAGAGCTGTGAGAGTTTCTGGTGGAAGGACAAGGATCTGGATTCCCACTAAACTACTTTGCATTCATAACTTGCACTTCTCTATCCAAGGATCACAGTGCGCAAACTTTACATTTAGCCTCGCATCCCTGCTGTGAAAGAAGTATTACTTCTATTTTACAGACAGGGAAATCAGGCGTTAGAGAGGTTAAGTGACTTGCCTAAGGCCACATAAGTCTGTGGCAATACCGGAAATAGACTTTTTGACTCCCAGGCCTGGCTTTAGCCACAAGACCATCCTTCCACTCTTTTCATAACAGACATAAAATATAGACCCCGTATATACTCGTTCATTAGCCCATTCATTTATAAGCCAACCCCCCAAGATGGTTAGGTAAAAATAGCAAGAACTGTATGACCCGTTCAAAAGCTGGCCCTATGTTTCGGGGATTGGCAAACTTTGGCTCCTGGCCGTCAGGGTAAGCCGCTGGCAGGTCAGGACATTTTGTTTACCTGAAGCATCTGCAGGCGTGGAGCCCCTCAGCTCCCTGTGGCCGCAGGAAGTCCCACAGCTCCCATGGGCTGGGAACAGCGAACCGTGGCCACAGGGAGCGGAGGGGCTCCATGTCTGCACGCGCTCCAGGTAAACAAAACAACAATGTATTAGATACTCAATTCAATGATTCCACAGAGTTTAAAAATCATCAAATTTTGGTGTAGACCCGTTTATAAGCCGACCCCCGCTCTCTGATGCGTCACTTTTTGGCTTATGAACGAGTATATACGGTATATTTAGTTTAAGATGAGATTAATGAAAACAGACATCCAAGGTGACGCAACCGTGTGCGGGGGGGTGAGGGGGGGGTGGGAACAACAGGCAGCCTTTTGAATCTTCTGGTATTTCTTGCCACATCCAGTCCTCACCTGCCTTGCAGCAGTAGAAGGTCCCACTCAGATTAGTTTCAATGACAGCATTCCAGCCCTTTGAACTGATGGCTTCAGCAGGACTGGGGAACTGGCCCCCTCCGTTGTTCACCAGGAAATCGATCCTGCCATGCAGATCCAGTGTGGATTTCACCAAAGCTTCCACCTAATAAAAGCAATTAAAAACACTCTCTCTAAGAGGTCACTGGGTTAGTCTATTTATCCCATTTTAGTAGCGTGTGCTCCCCATCTACATAAAGAATGTGCCAATGCACTGACCGGCCTTCCACAAGTTCTTCTAGGCAACAACCTTACAACTATACTCAGGTGGTGAGAGCTCAATTTGACAGCTTGAGTTAACGAAAGACTGGGCTGTCAGTATTTGGATGGGAGATCTCCCAAGAATAACCCAGGTGCTGGAAGTGTCAGTATTGAAATAAAGGGGAAGCTGTGCAGTTGGAGGTTATGTTTTTTTGATAAAAATGTAAAAATGAGGCATTCAAAGTTACTAAAATTCCTATGGCATTTTTCCTGAGGTTGGGTCCTGGCCAAATTCCACATAAGGTAGTTACTGATGCCTTCCAGTACTTAAATTCACGGCCATTCTGAATGGATACGATATTTTTAATTCACTTTCTGTTCTAGAAGCAGCCATATTGTGTTGCTGGTTATAATGGCTACTATATCACATCCTCAGAAAGTGCTGCACTTCAGTAGCTGAGGAAGTAATCTTCATACACACACACGTAGCTTCATTGTCTAAAGGACCATGCTGCTTGCTAAGGGCAGTAATACATCAATCAGCTTTCTCAAGTGAAATAGGAGGCTATATTGACTACATCCACCACAGATGATCTTCCTGTGTCACGTTGCCTGGTATGGGACACAGCTAAGAATGCCAATCTCAGGTCAGACTGCCAAAATACAGGGCGAGTACCCCAGACTGGCGGTATATTCCATAAGATTTCACCAAACCAGTAACAAATGAGCACTTTCAAAATACTATACAAGTTATCATGAAGCCACAGACAGCCCCCTGCAGGCACGCTAGCCCCTCATGCACGACTCAGACAAACCAGACTTCTGTGATAAATGATTATTAAACCCATAAATCACATATATTAGGTTCTTCCAGCTCCAGAGAGCTAGCCACTTAGCCCAGGTCAAAATATACTTCAAGATTTCACCCAAAAAACATGCTGGTAACCAATCCTTTAGTAAACTAAAACTAAAGGTTTATTAATATACAAAAAAATGACAAGAGTTGTTAAAAGGTTAAAATGAATCATATCCATTACAGTTGATTTCAGAGTTTGTGTATCAGGATCGTAGTAGTGATGCTAAATCTGCTAACTTGCAATTAGTCTCTCTGGTTCACCCAAAAGATTGGGGGGGTCCTCAGTCCATTGTTCAGAGCTCCCCTTCGTTAGAAATCATAGTCCAGAGATGTGGAGCAGGAAAGAGACAGGGAGGTGATGTCACAGTTTCCATATATACCCTCGGCTTATGTGCATGGAAAATTACTGGTTCTAACAGAGTTTTGGATCACATGTCCTTATATGCCATTGCTGAGTCATAGGGCATCATGGACCCAACAATGCTCTGCGCTATACTGGCAACTGCAAATACACCAAAGTTAGTGACAAACATTTGTGTATTTTTCTATTAAAAAAGAAGGAATTGGAGACCATTTGAACAGCTGCCCATCAAATTAACCCTTGGATCAATTATTGTGCTCAATGTTTTCCTATAACTCATTTTTCCTGTTCTGCCTTAGCTGTCATAACAAGGTTCTGAGGAATGTTTATCCCCAGCCAAGCAGAAGACGTAGAGAGTTAATCTAGCATCTGTGGTTACACAAAACAGACAAAAGAATGGGTAATGGGAATGTCCTGCTGACCAGGCAGATTCAAGATCAGTGCAATCCTATGGGGGGGAAGAACATCAGCTCAATGTAGGAGAAGGATGCTGAGTGGCAATAGACAGCAGCCTCAGAAACAAGAGGGCAGCGTGTGACCTATACCTCACAAACAGAGCCGCTAAGGTAGCGCATCACCTCAATTACTAGGCCATGGGGGCGAGGGAGGAGACCAGGGAAAGTACCTTGAACTTGACAGAGTTCAAACAAATGAATACAAAGTCTAACAGGTGATTAGATAAGCTGCTAGACACTGAATAAAATATTTATTAAAAAAAAAAAAAGTTAAAACTCTAAGTACCAACTTTTAGCTATTACTATGTACTAGGTGAACATTTTGCCCAAAGAAACTCATCTCTTACTGTTCTCCACAGGAATTGTTAACATATTATTTGTGATTGTTTCAACTGCTGTTCATCTTCACTGACAGGCCAGGAGACTGCGGTGGGAAAAGTGTGAGCAATACAACTGGGTGAGCTTTTTATTCAACAGAATAAAAACAGTGAAGTAACATGACAATGAAAATAAATTTAATACTAAAGCTTAATGTCCTTACTTAAGTAGGTGCTTACTACCTGCCTAAAATCCCCCCTGGAGAGTTTCAGTTTGAGATGGGCATCTTCACCTTTTGTCCTGAACTGGGTGTAGTGTTGCCACATACTGTGCAACAGCAGCTATGTTCCTCTTCAGAAGTAGCTGCATTTCAGTAGCAGATGAAGTGACTCTTGTACACACTTCGGATGACAGGTATTATACACCTGAAAGTTTATATCCCCAAATAAAAACTTAAGACTGTACGTTCATGACATATTTACATCTGCATTATTAGAGCATTAAAAAGTTGAGAGTCAATTTATTAACTACTACTTACTAAACATCACAATGAGGGGCATGACTCAATTCAGGTACTAAACAGCAGCCTTCCCCCATTATTAACTAGAACAGACATACAGGAATACCAGTGTGACTGATACCAAGTAACATTGCTTTAATAAAGGTGAGTGAAAACTGCTGTAACAACCAATGAGAATGAACTTTGCTGTAGGAAAGGAGATAAAGAAATGACTGAAGTCTGAATTAAATCAAGTTTACTAGTGATTGAAAGCCAACTTGATGTACCCTGTGGGCAGAATGCTGGGACACAGTGGGAGAAAAAGGAAAGTGCCTGCCACATGCCTAGTGACTGATGCCCTGTGTGTTCCACTTTGGTGTGACACACTGGAAATCCTGCAGCAGTTTAGATACATAATCAAAAGCTTCTAAGTAAATACATATGATCAGTCCAGTAGCTTGTTATCGAGATACAAAAGGGATGGGAGCTATGCAAATAGCATATGTAATTTGAGTTGAAGTTCTGTTTCTCAGAGGAGTACAGGAGGCAGATTAGAATAGCAGGATAGACATATTTATTTAGATATTTCTGCTAAAATGGTAAACTATGAAACAGTTGTTATTTTGGTCATGTTTATATTACCAGAGCAAACACCCCATTGAGTAAAATGGGGTACTTCAGAACTCTCACAGTTATTGTTTCAGGCTGTCACTCAGGAAGAAGGACAAGGTGAGTGAGGTAATATCTTTTATTGGACCAACTTCTGTTGGTGACAGACAAGCTTTCGAGCTTACACAACACTGCATATTAAGGAAGAAAGCATTTGTACTGGTTACACTAAGAGCTTACCAGTTTAACTAATGGTCTAATTTTTTTAACTGATACTGTTAAACTGGTGCAAGAGGCGGTTTGAACACTGTTGACCTAAGCCTGGTTTATGCTGATTTAGTTTAAGTTCTTTAGCTTTAACCCGAAACCCAAGTATTCCAGTCATAAACCGATACAAGTGTTTATACAAAGGTTTTGCACCCATATAGCTAAATCAGTTTAAAAATCAATTTAGAGTAAAAAGAGTGCAACTTTTGTGTTTAGACAAGACCTCAGATCATGTTTTTCAGAGCTAGCTGAAGGTGACTAGAAACTTTATTTGGGGAAAAAAAAAAAAAAAAAAAAAACCACAATAGCTTGTAGAGCACAATCTTGCAGTAGTGGAGGGCCCTGCTTACAACCCATCCAGACAGATTCGAGGAGTGGGAATAACTTATTCTAGAAAAAGTCATATCCATCCATAACACAAGGTCTTTCGTGGAGGAAGAAAGTAATAAAACAGAAGGGGAGAACTGAACATTTTTAAATAAGCTATTTACTCTCCAACACAGACCTTTTGGGGATTTTAACCAAAACAGATCATTCTAGTGTCTACTGCCTCACCATTTTGTCAGCAAAATAAAAAAAAATAAATAAAATAGTCCTGTTTTCTGCGTGCCAGCCTTTGCTCTCTCTGTCTCCAGTCCAGCTCAGAAGCTTCCATACTTTCACACTACAGCTGTCCTCTAAATAATTCACCAGATGAAAGCACATTTTGATATCACTGCAGGGTTTCTTCCGGTTACAGTAACCACAGCCAGTGCAGTGAGAGAGAAAGATTTATCAGCAGAACCAGTTACAGCTCACGAGAGAGTCCTGTATTGATCCTGAATTTGAAATTCTCCCTGTATAGATTTTCAGTGTCCAGCCAATGGAAACTTCCTCTCTAGAAGCAAAAGTAGAGGTATACATTGGATTATTCAATCACCTAAGGCAGTGGTGCTCAAACTTTTTCAGTCACCCCCCCCCTTTATCAGTGATAGAATCTGTCCACCCTCCCCTCCCCAATCCCTCCAAAGCCAAGCTGGGGGAGAAACTGGGGCTGCGGATGGAGAGAGAATGAGGGCAGAGCCAGGCTGGAGCAGAGGGCCGAGTGGAGCAGTGGCTGGCAGCTGAGCTGGTCTGGGGGCGGAGCAGAGCTTCGGCTGGGGGCGGAGAGGGAGTGAGAGCGGAGCTGGGCCTGGAGGTGGAGCTGAACGGGGTTGGGAGAAGAAGCTGGTCTGCAGACAAAGCAGGTCTGGAAGTGTGGTGCTCCCTCCCCATCCCACATGGGGGCCGGTCCCGGCCCCACCGTGCGCCCTCCCGAATGTTCCTCCATGCCCACCTTGTGGGGCATGCCCCACAGTTTGGGGACCACTGACCTAAGGGATCAAACAGAAGAACTAGAAGACCAGGGTTCCAGTCTCTGCTCGGACACTGAATCACTTTGTGACCTTGGACTAACCACATCACATTGTGGCATATAGTTTCCTCGTCTGTGAAATTGGGATAATAAACTGACCTACTTCAAAAGGGAGGGGCATGTGTGGAGATACGAACATTAGTGAACTTGAGACATATTAAGAAACTCAGTGAGTAATTGATAGAATCACAGAAATTAGGGTTGGAAGGGACCTCAGGAGGTATCTAGTCCAATCCCCTGCTCAAAACAGGACCAACCCCAACTAAATCATCCCAGCCAGGGCTTCGTCAAGACAGGCCTTAAAAACCTCTAAGGATGGAGATTTCACCACCTCCCTAGGTAACCCATTCCAGTACTTCACCACCCTCCTAGTGAAATAGTGTTTCCTAATATCCAACCTAGACCACCCCCACTGCAACTTGAGACCATTACTCCTTGTTCTGTCATCTGCCACCACTAAGAACAGCCGAGCTCCATCCTTTTTGGGATCCCCCCTCAGGTAGTTGAAAACTGCTATCAAATCCCCCCCTCACTCTTCTCTTCTGCAGACTAAACAAGCCCAGTTCCCTCAGCCTCTCCTCATAAGTCATGTGCCCCAGCCCCCTAATCATTTGCGTTGCCCTCCACTGGACTCTCTCCAATTTGTGCACATCCTTTCTGTAGTAGGGGGCCCAAAACTGGACACAATACTCCAGAGGGCAATAATCACTTCCCTCAATCTGCTGGCAATGCTCCTACTAATGCAGCCCAATATGACATTAGCCTTCTTGGCAACAAGGGCACACTGTTGACCCATATCCAGCTTCTCATCCACCCTAATCTCCAGGTCCTTTTCTGCAGAACTGCCGCTTAGCCAGTCAGTCCCCAGCCTGTAGCAGTGCATGGGATTGTTCCATCCTAAGTGCAGGACCCTGCACTTGTCCTTGTTTGACCTCATCAGATTTCTTTTTTTGGCCCAATCCTCCAATTTGTCTAGGTCATTCTGGACCCTATCCCTACCCTCCAGCGTACCTACCTCTCCCCCAATCTTAGTGTCATCTGCGAACTTGCTGAGGGTACAATCCATCCCGTCATCTAGATCATTAATGAAGATGTTGAACAAAACCGGCCCCAGGACCGACCCCTGGGGCACTCCGCTTGATACCAACTGCCAACTAGGCATCGAGCCGTTGATCACTACCCGTTGAGCCCGATGATCTAGCCAGCTTTCTATCCACCTTATAGTCCATTCATCCAACCCATATTTTTTTAACTTGCTGGTAAGAATACTGTGGCTTTCCCCATAACCACAGAGCCGGTTATCTCATCATAGAAGGCAATCAGGTTGGTCAGGCATGACTCGCCCTTGGTGAATCCATGTAGACTGTTCCTAATCACCTTCCTCTCCTCCAAGTGCTTCAAAACGGATTCCTTGAGGACCTGCTCCATGATTTTTCCAGGGACTGAGGTGAGGCTGACCAGTCTGTATTTCCCTGGATTTGCCTTCTTCCCTTTTTTAAAGATGGGCACTATATTTGCCTTTTTCCAATCATCCGGACAGTGCAGAGAATCAAAGGCTAGCAATTGTGGCATTTGTGGATCAAGACAACGGGAGGCCCTTTCACCTGAGATGAGGCAAGTTCATTATGTGTTATCAGCTGCTATTTTAAACACAATGGAAATCCCTTACTCACTATTTGTCAAACCACATTCTTCCACTACAGACTCCATATCGATCATGCATGGAGTATTTTTATAACCAATGTGGGCTACATTCAACCGTCAGTGGAGAGAGTTACAGTAAAGCTTGAGGATTTTAGGTCTCTTGGAAAAGGAAGCCATTCCTGAATGCTCAAATGAGCAACAGTGCTCAGCGTTACTGCAATGACAGCACACAAAACTTTTCCTTCCCAAGGGGCCTTGTCTGTTCGGTATCCAAATCAGCATCTCATTTCCCAGTCTCCTCATCCACAGAAGTTTTTGCGATCCTGACGCCGGGGACACTGACGCAGTCCTGAGAATGCTAAGAGCACTGGGCTGAGCTCAAGCCCACCAAGAAGCCCAGCTTAGCTACGCTTGGAAGAAAGACCTGGTCGCGTTGCAGGTACTAGGACCCGCTCCTTCACCCATGTAGAGGCAGCAGAGAAGGCCATCCCTCTCCCCTGAAGGAAGAGGAGAAAGAAGCCACCAAAACGGTCCTGGCACCTGTACCCTGATTGTGCAGGTGGCAGGGGAGTTGTCTCAACTCCTCCCCTTTTCCACGGCTACACAGGAAATGTGGGGAGGAGGACTCTTCCTCCAAACATCAAGCAGACAGGGAAAAGCCTATTCCCCTCTCAGCAGCCAGAAAGAAGAATTGTGGGGCTCCTCCATCCCTACAGAGTGGGGTACAAGAGCTAAATAGTGATAGGTTCCTTGGAACTTGGGGAAAGGGGTTTGGCCTGACACAAGGGATACAGAGTCATTTAGTTTGGATCTTGGCCAGCAGAAGCCCAATGCACTCTCCCTCCCCCTCGCATCTGTAACAGCAAGTGTGGAATACTGACTAGTATTCAATCCAAACCACTAAGATCACTACTGCCTCATGACCTCAGTGAGCCCATACTGGTCACCACATATGCTCTATTCCAAAGAGACGCATTAGAGACCCAAATTTGCTGTTCCAGATGAAACATCCCTTCGCCCATGAAAATAGAATAGTGAAACCCAGGTCTTTACACAGCCATGTTCCAGAATTCCTTTTCTCAACAGCCTTAACAAAACAGACTTGCTACACTTCACAAAATACTGTCTGTAAAACAACTAGAAACAAGACAATACGGCAGCAGCATTGTCTTTTTAATTAAAGGAACCTGACAGGTGAGGCACTATTTATGAAAGCCCTTCATCAGCAAGCAGGATTATTTTTTGCATACTTGGTGAAAAGACATCTTAGCTAGAAAGCAAGAAGGTCCCTGAGGATAAAGATTAAAAGAAACATCAAAACTTGCATTCATTAAGTTATTCCCCTGATGTCTAGCATAAATCTCCTCCTGCAGCACTCAATATAGCTTCTTCAGCACTTTTTAGGCTGAAGAGAGCCCTGAGAGCCCAAATGCAAGCGCTACGTGTGGGGAGATGCAACCTCAAAAGCTTTGTGTGATGCAGTTTCAAACTAGGCAGACAAGTAAGCACGAACACTAGGTCATCTTCACACTAGATGTTCTATTAGGAGATTTAGAACAGCAGAATAAGAGATCTTTTGGTGATTCTGAAAGCAGTTTCATCCTCCTTAGAGCTCCTCTACTCAAGAATCTCTGCTTCAGTTTCTCTGGAGTTACAATGGAGATAAAATTCTTACTTGTCTTTGGAGCCATGAAGGGCTCCAGAAAAGAAGAGATGCCTTGTGTGACACTGTATAGAATATGTAGGAAACTTTATGATATTGATACCACTATTATGAAATTGCAAGGAATCTAACCAGATATACTGTGTGAGGTGTCTGCAAAAATGTTATAAATTGCCATGTATGATGATCCTGTTTATGTGCGTATTACCTTCATATTATGAGTTATAGCTATGTATGGTATATTTGTATTTCCAAACTTGTGCTGTGTTTCTAGGTGACACCATCAGATCGGCATCAGCACGGCCTACCTGTTCGATGGCCCATCAAGGGTCATCAACTGTACAATAAACCTATTGAAAAAAAGCCAGAGACTACACCTGATGAGTCAGCATGCCTATGGTCAAGGAAGTCTACGGCTTTTCCATGTGCTGTGAAGCTTGCGTTTGGGATACAGGAAGTACAAGCCTCATGGCAAAAGAATACAAAAGGCAGCAGCAGCATCTCCATTTTGTCTTCATTCCTGCTTCTTGCTCTGGAGTAATTTTCTACAAACTGAAAAAGCTCTGAACAAAGGATTGAATGACCCATCCAAGCTGTGGATGTGTTCCAGAGGGACTTTCAAGCCAGCCAACTCACCAATAGTGCTAAGAACCTGATACATGGACTTTAAATCTCTGTATGTAGTTGAGTGCTTTATCATTTAACAACTCTCTTCTTGCTCTTTCATTTTTCTTTATAATAAACCTTTAAGTTTAGACACTAAAGGATTGGCTGGCAACATGGTATTTTGGGTAAGATCCAACTCAATATTGACCTGACAAATGTGGCTGGCCCTTTGGGGTCAGAAAAACGTTTTGTATAGTGAGCAGAGTTTTTTAAATAACTTCTCACTGTACTGGACTATGTGCTGACTGGAAGCCAGAATGCAATACTTTACTGGAATGCAATAAAGGGGGCTGTGTGATTTCTTTTTTAGTTTCTTGATAACCAGTATAGGGGATCAGGAGCACAGTTTGTGACTGATTAATGAGTCTAACTTCAGTGTTATCCACCAGTTCTAGAAGAATCGGCTCTCCTTTTTGGAGCCTGCCCGGACTTTGGCATTTTCAGTAAGGGTTACCCCAGGCACACTGGGTCACACCTTGCTCCTGTACCTGATTTATCTGGCTTTTTGTTTTGTATTTTTAAATAGGAAGGTTTACTTTTCCAAGTGTTTAATTTGAGATATCACAAAGATGATGAGATTGCAGCCAAAAAAGACACAGGTCTTGTGTTTTTATATTGTAATACAAAATGATACTTAAAACTGCTGTCATGAGTCTTTTATCCCAGTCTCACCTCTACTCAAGACTAGTCCACAGGGCCACAACCTCTTCCCAAGAATCCTCCATATCTGCACTGGATCCCTCCTCTGACAGCGCCACATCTCAGCCACCTTCCTTCAATTCAAGGGCAGACAGGACTTCTTTTAGAGCTTAGACAGAGACTCTGCCGGTGAGCACCCCAAAAAACACTTTCACCGCACTCCCTGCAAGGTAGCCAAATGCACTGTAGATAGTATTTACAGTCACTGTTGGCCTAAGGAAGTACCCTGGTAACCTCCACTCACACAAGTATGATTTAGAAACTGGAGCAATAGGTTGCTCAAATATCGGTTTGATTTTAGGAAAGAACTAAATGGTGATAATGTAGTAATCCTTGGAAAGTCCAGAGGTAGAGAATGTTAAACACACACAACTTAAATGGGAACCCATGAATGCAACCCATGAAGTTAGTTAAGAATTACAGGCTGTACCTAAGGAACATAGGATGAAAGTTTAATTTTCTTATTCAGGACTTCTCATGGATATCAAAATTTATTTGAAATCAGACTATATGTTAGGGAGGGAATTACATCTAGTTCTGCGGTCCATAAGTCAAGGAGCATGCTGAGAAGTTAGAGAAGGTCCAGAGAAGAGCTCATCAAAAAGAGTTCAGAGAGTGATTTGATCCCAGTCTGCGAGGATCTACGTGGGGAGGAGATATCTAATAGAGGGTTCTTTAATATGGCTCATTATAACTTTGTATGCCAACGTCTGGAAGTTGCAGCTAGACATTCATACTAGAAATATAGCACAATTTTTTAACAGTGAAGGTTGACTGGAGTGAGCCCTTTTATAGCATCAGAGGGGCCTTAATTAGAGTCAGGTGCTTCACTGCCTCACCTGACTCTTAGCAGGTTAATTGGAGTCAGGTGGTCTATTAGCCTGGAGCAGCCCCTGCTCTGGTCATTCAGGGAACAGAAAACTACTTATCCAGTGGCCAGTATATCTCCTTTCTGCTACTCTGCTGTTCCCAACAGGTCTGGGTCTATCACAATAGCTATTGAAGGGTAGGTATATACTTTTAAATTTTCTTGTGTTTTGAGACTTTGAGTGGTTAAGAAAATTCACCAGATGAGTCAAGGATCACCATCACAGATCAGGAAGTTTAGGTGTTTTCATGAAGTCATTCAAGATTGTGTTAGAATAAAGGTCAGACTCAATCATTACATTTTTTTAATGTTTATTTATAAGTGTAACAACAAGCGCATTCATTCACCTGCCAAACTTCAGAGAGATCTAGTGACTGGAACACAGTTCATCTTTAGTTCAAAATTACTAAAGCTTTCTCCAATTTTAATTGGATATTAAGATCAGAATCCTTACAAGAGAAACAGATTACCTGTCCCTCCACTCCTCTGCTCTCAAGCAGGCTTTATGACATCATCCAAAGTCTTCAATCACTTCTTAATTCAAAAGAAATTGGCAATCCAGGATTCAGCCACTTAGTTAACAGTTAATCAAGCCTGTGTCAGTCACTTTCAGTCTGAGGCCCATGATCTACAAGCATGAAGACCTGCAGCCATGAGAAGCATTTAGGATTTTCAGCAAGTTTTGGGTCACATAGAAGACCATTCAAATTACAAGCTTAAAGAGTAGCCTAAAGGAGGTGACACTCCTCTCACACAGCTGTACAGTACATATTCCAAGCCCATATCACAGTGATTTTCCTTCAGCCAATGAAGAAAGATTAAATTCCTTTGGCCTACCTAGGAGCAGCATCGGGGTGCTGTCCAGACAGATTGCTGAAGAGCAACAAGAGGTATTCCAATGCCCAGTCCAGGGAGGAGTACACTAGCTCCATGGCTCAACCATTTTGATCCCATGTTCCCCCCCTCCTCCCCCCCGGATGGCCCTTTACAAGACTTCTGAAAGAACCAAATACTGCTGTTTAGCTCCTGCGGTTTGGCAGGTAAAGAGTCGACATTAGCTACTGAACAAAGACTTACCCAACCTCAAAACGCCTGATTTTACCCTGACCTGAGGGGAGTAGTCAATGTTTGACTTCTCTGTCCCATCAGATGTTGGCAGGCCCTGCCGTCTCATGAGTCAAGAAGAGAGCAGCTGACCATAAGAAACTGCAATGGGTATAAGTGAGGCTAGATGCTGAAGTACAGTGATTCTTAATCACAGAGACTTAAAATAACCATCAAATCTGAGGTGTCAAAGAAATTTTTACCAGGGCATATTTGCAGGGGCCATTGCGGGTTTGATGTTCCTCATTTTATATATAGAAGATAAAGGACTGAAATTAACCATTTCCTGGAGATTGCCTGTCACTGCAGGAAATGATTATACTGGATACACCCACCTGATCCTTAATGGGTTGGTTCTACTTAGTGCTCCAGAGAAGTGTGTGTGTATGTGTGTGTATATATATATATATATATATATACACACACACATATACACACACAC